>NC_135188.1:21900918-22223418 GCF_041146795.1 Maylandia zebra | reverse complement strand
ATACCTCCTCAATGAGGACCAGACACACTTCATGTAGTTTAGTCTTCAGGATGTCCGAGTGGTGCTTTGCCAGAGACTGAATAGTTTGCAACCCCTGTCTTTATTTCTTTATTTACACAACACAACATTGAACACGACTTCAGGAACACCACAAATAACACAGCCACATTATGCAGCACTGTTTCTGTGCAGTATTTAATGTCTCCTTACTACGTTTCTTACCAGTCGTCTGAAGACAGCAGACTAAAGCTGTGGGACAGGCTCTCTACAGGTGTAGCTACAGGCGGGAGTTTGACCCTGCTCTCTCTTGGATTATTCTGACTGCACTGACTGTCTGCTTTCTTGTCTGATAATCAACGAGGTTAGTAAAAAGAAACTGTCATTTCTTCTAATTCGAAGCATGATGCAGTGATTAATTGTTCATTAAAATCTTTTTAAAAAATCTCTTAATTTAAAGTTTGATTATTCAGCATCTTCTACAGTTACTGAGGAAAACCACTTACTGTCTATAGGGACGACTTTTGCACGGCGCAGCAGCGTCCCAGGCCGAGGTCCTCGTTTTTGCGGTATGGGAGGGAACTGTTGGAGGTTTTGGAGTCAAAGGCTTTACTGCAGTAAATGTTTTGGTTGGTACTGTGTGTCCAGGTGAGGTTACAATCCCATCCTGGAAATGCTGCAGTTTTTCCAAAATAGGCCCAAATTTGTCTTTTGCTGTCAAGACTCTTATTCCACGAATGACCTTCGTGTCTGTTTAGACAAAAAAATAACTAAATAACTACAAATTGACATCTTACAAAAACAACAATAAACATTTTTCTTCCTGATTTTTTTTTCTTCAAAAAAGCATATAAAATGAATGGACAGCAAGAATGTGTAATTTAGCATTAAAATAGATAATCTACAGTGTCAAATTTTAAAATCTAAACTAACTGATTAACAGCAGGTGTAACCACTAAAGAAAAGCATCACCTTTGAACCGACCTGCTCCTGAATGTTTAGCAGAGAAAACAGGCAATTGCGATGGACAAGCTGCTCGAGGAGGTGGAGGAACTGGAGTGAGCGGTGTCATCTCAACAGGACTAACAATGAAAGGAATGGCCCTCAGATCACTTGGTGTGTGTGTGTCTGCAGAGCTGAGGCTACTCAGACTTCTTTCAGGGTCCTCCTGATTCCAAAAGGGGTCATCCAAACAGTTCCAGCTTCCCTGGACTATCTCTGGAGAGCCTGCGCATTGCTCAGGTAAAGGTGGGAGTTGCACAGCATAACCTCTGGGTCTCTGTGCGATATGCAATGTGTCTGCCTGTTGAAAGAACACATTTGTCTTACTGCTCTGAGCTTTGTGAAAGTCCAGGATCCTGGACTCTGTGGTGAAGCGCTGACAGTTGCTCTGTCTACAGTGACTTACACAAAAATTACACTGTGCAAAGCAGCAAAATATAACACATCTCTCAGAAACATTTACATTTGATCAGCAGAGAAGTCAAGAATGAGTATGTTTAGTTACTTACATCTCCACCTGTGCGTCCCCTTGTCCGTCAACTGGACACACAGGAACTCCCTAAGCTCTTTCTTCTTCGCAGGACGCCTGTCTTTTTCAGGCTCTTCTCCACAAGACGCCTGTCTTTTTCAGGCTCTTCTCCACAGGACGCCTGTCTTTTTCAGGCTCTTCTCCACAGGACGCCTGTCTTTTTCAGGGACAATCTTCACCCACAAATTCATAAAGTCCTTGTGAAGGGTCAGTTTCTCAATGATTGTTCGCCCATGGTACCTGTGGAAGATTACAGTTGTCATTAATTTTCATTAATTGTGTAAACTCACAGAAAATAAAACATTGATGCACTTCAAACCCATTTAAAAGTACCCACCTGGCTTCAGGTGCAGCATCCCCTGCCATTCTAGAGGCAGCAATTAGAAATCTTTCAGTGAAGGTTCCTGTTTTCAGGGTGACGGCTGCTCCAAGTTTGTCAGCCAGCTGGTGCAGGTGTTGAGCCGTGCTATTCCTCACTGCAACACAGCGATGGCTGAGCAAGGACAATATTAGACACACAACTCAGTGAACATGATCTCTCTTTCATGTCTTCTAATAAAATCACTACAGCTTCTTCTCTCCTCTTACGTCAGTCCTGTGTTAAACAGAGCGCTCAGAATCCGTCCATGGCTGCAATTTTCCACCATGGCATCAAGCGCCAGATTGACCTCCTGATGTAGAAAGTTGTTGTTGGTCATTGCAAGCTTCAGCAATAGAGCTCGGCCTGTTGTTTCAACTTCTGGGTCCATTGTTCTCTGGAGCTGAATGTAGAGCTCATTGATGGCATGTATGGCCTCAAAGGCTATTGCTGAGCGTTGGTTTTTCACCTAAAATGTGAGTGAAAATCATCAGTTGAGGCTGTAGTATGCACTTGAAGGGAAACTAGCTGCATGAAACGCATATAAGAAACATAAAGTGTGCAATACCTCCTCAATGAGGACCAGACACACTTCATGTAGTTTAGTCTTCAGGATGTCCGAGTGGTGCTTTGCCAGAGACTGAATAGTTTGCAATCCGTGTCTTTTCTTAATCCTGAATTTACACAACACAACATTGAACACGACTTCAGGAACACCACAAATAACACAGCCACATTATGCAGCACTGTTTCTGTGCAGTATTTAATGTCTCCTTACTACGTTTCTTACCAGTCGTCTGAAGACAGCAGACTAAAGCTGTGGGACAGGCTCTCTACAGGTGTAGCTACAGGCGGGAGTTTGACCCTGCTCTCTCTTGGATTATTCTGACTGCACTGACTGTCTGCTTTCTTGTCTGATAATCAACGAGGTTAGTAAAAAGAAACTGTCATTTCTTCTAATTCGAAGCATGATGCAGTGATTAATTGTTCATTAAAATCTTTTTAAAAAATCTCTTAATTTAAAGTTTGATTATTCAGCATCTTCTACAGTTACTGAGGAAAACCACTTACCGTCTATAGGGACGACTTTTGCACGGCGCAGCAGCGTCCCAGGCCGAGGTCCTCGTTTTTGCGGTATGGGAGGGAACTGTTGGAGGTTTTGGAGTCAAAGGCTTTACTGCAGTAAATGTTTTGGTTGGTACTGTGTGTCCAGGTGAGGTTACAATCCCATCCTGGAAATGCTGCAGTTTTTCCAAAATAGGCCCAAATTTGTCTTTTGCTGTCAAGACTCTTATTCCACGAATGACCTTCGTGTCTGTTTAGACAAAAAAATAACTAAATAACTACAAATTGACATCTTACAAAAACAACAATAAACATTTTTCTTCCTGATTTTTTTTTCTTCAAAAAAGCATATAAAATGAATGGACAGCAAGAATGTGTAATTTAGCATTAAAATAGATAATCTACAGTGTCAAATTTTAAAATCTAAACTAACTGATTAACAGCAGGTGTAACCACTAAAGAAAAGCATCACCTTTGAACCGACCTGCTCCTGAATGTTTAGCAGAGAAAACAGGCAATTGCGATGGACAAGCTGCTCGAGGAGGTGGAGGAACTGGAGTGAGCGGTGTCATCTCAACAGGACTAACAATGAAAGGAATGGCCCTCAGATCACTTGGTGTGTGTGTGTCTGCAGAGCTGAGGCTACTCAGACTTCTTTCAGGGTCCTCCTGATTCCAAAAGGGGTCATCCAAACAGTTCCAGCTTCCCTGGACTATCTCTGGAGAGCCTGCGCATTGCTCAGGTAAAGGTGGGAGTTGCACAGCATAATCTCTGGGTCTCTGTGCGATATGCAATGTGTCTGCCTGTTGAAAGAACACATTTGTCTTACTGCTCTGAGCTTTGTGAAAGTCCAGGATCCTGGACTCTGTGGTGAAGCGCTGACAGTTGCTCTGTCTACAGTGACTTACACAAAAATTACACTGTGCAAAGCAGCAAAATATAACACATCTCTCAGAAACATTTACATTTGATCAGCAGAGAAGTCAAGAATGAGTATGTTTAGTTACTTACATCTCCACCTGTGCGTCCCCTTGTCCGTCAACTGGACACACAGGAACTCCCTAAGCTCTTTCTTCTTCGCAGGACGCCTGTCTTTTTCAGGCTCTTCTCCACAAGACGCCTGTCTTTTTCAGGCTCTTCTCCACAGGACGCCTGTCTTTTTCAGGCTCTTCTCCACAGGACGCCTGTCTTTTTCAGGGACAATCTTCACCCACAAATTCATAAAGTCCTTGTGAAGGGTCAGTTTCTCAATGATTGTTCGCCCATGGTACCTGTGGAAGATTACAGTTGTCATTAATTTTCATTAATTGTGTAAACTCACAGAAAATAAAACATTGATGCACTTCAAACCCATTTAAAAGTACCCACCTGGCTTCAGGTGCAGCATCCCCTGCCATTCTAGAGGCAGCAATTAGAAATCTTTCAGTGAAGGTTCCTGTTTTCAGGGTGACGGCTGCTCCAAGTTTGTCAGCCAGCTGGTGCAGGTGTTGAGCCGTGCTATTCCTCACTGCAACACAGCGATGGCTGAGCAAGGACAATATTAGACACACAACTCAGTGAACATGATCTCTCTTTCATGTCTTCTAATAAAATCACTACAGCTTCTTCTCTCCTCTTACGTCAGTCCTGTGTTAAACAGAGCGCTCAGAATCCGTCCATGGCTGCAATTTTCCACCATGGCATCAAGCGCCAGATTGACCTCCTGATGTAGAAAGTTGTTGTTGGTCATTGCAAGCTTCAGCAATAGAGCTCGGCCTGTTGTTTCAACTTCTGGGTCCATTGTTCTCTGGAGCTGAATGTAGAGCTCATTGATGGCATGTATGGCCTCAAAGGCTATTGCTGAGCGTTGGTTTTTCACCTAAAATGTGAGTGAAAATCATCAGTTGAGGCTGTAGTATGCACTTGAAGGGAAACTAGCTGCATGAAACACATATAAGAAACATAAAGTGTGCAATACCTCCTCAATGAGGACCAGACACACTTCATGTAGTTTAGTCTTCAGGATGTCCGAGTGGTGCTTTGCCAGAGACTGAATAGTTTGCAACCCCTGTCTTTATTTCTTTATTTACACAACACAACATTGAACACGACTTCAGGAACACCACAAATAACACAGCCACATTATGCAGCACTGTTTCTGTGCAGTATTTAATGTCTCCTTACTACGTTTCTTACCAGTCGTCTGAAGACAGCAGACTAAAGCTGTGGGACAGGCTCTCTACAGGTGTAGCTACAGGCGGGAGTTTGACCCTGCTCTCTCTTGGATTATTCTGACTGCACTGACTGTCTGCTTTCTTGTCTGATAATCAACGAGGTTAGTAAAAAGAAACTGTCATTTCTTCTAATTCGAAGCATGATGCAGTGATTAATTGTTCATTAAAATCTTTTTAAAAAATCTCTTAATTTAAAGTTTGATTATTCAGCATCTTCTACAGTTACTGAGGAAAACCACTTACCGTCTATAGGGACAACTTTTGCACGGCGCAGCAGCGTCCCAGGCCGAGGTCCTCGTTTTTGCGGTATGGGAGGGAACTGTTGGAGGTTTTGGAGTCAAAGGCTTTACTGCAGTAAATGTTTTGGTTGGTACTGTGTGTCCAGGTGAGGTTACAATCCCATCCTGGAAATGCTGCAGTTTTTCCAAAATAGGCCCAAATTTGTCTTTTGCTGTCAAGACTCTTATTCCACGAATGACCTCCGTGTCTGTTTAGACAAAAAAATAACTAAATAACTACAAATTGACATCTTACAAAAACAACAATAAACATTTTTCTTCCTGATTTTTTTTTCTTCAAAAAAGCATATAAAATGAATGGACAGCAAGAATGTGTAATTTAGCATTAAAATAGATAATCTACAGTGTCAAATTTTAAAATCTAAACTAACTGATTAACAGCAGGTGTAACCACTAAAGAAAAGCATCACCTTTGAACCGACCTGCTCCTGAATGTTTAGCAGAGAAAACAGGCAATTGCGATGGACAAGCTGCTCGAGGAGGTGGAGGAACTGGAGTGAGCGGTGTCATCTCAACAGGACTAACAATGAAAGGAATGGCCCTCAGATCACTTGGTGTGTGTGTGTCTGCAGAGCTGAGGCTACTCAGACTTCTTTCAGGGTCCTCCCGATTCCAAAAGGGGTCATCCAAACAGTTCCAGCTTCCCTGGACTATCTCTGGAGAGCCTGCGCATTGCTCAGGTAAAGGTGGGAGTTGCACAGCATAACCTCTGGGTCTCTGTGCGATATGCAATGTGTCTGCCTGTTGAAAGAACACATTTGTCTTACTGCTCTGAGCTTTGTGAAAGTCCAGGATCCTGGACTCTGTGGTGAAGCGCTGACAGTTGCTCTGTCTACAGTGACTTACACAAAAATTACACTGTGCAAAGCAGCAAAATATAACACATCTCTCAGAAACATTTACATTTGATCAGCAGAGAAGTCAAGAATGAGTATGTTTAGTTACTTACATCTCCACCTGTGCGTCCCCTTGTCCGTCAACTGGACACACAGGAACTCCCTAAGCTCTTTCTTCTTCGCAGGACGCCTGTCTTTTTCAGGCTCTTCTCCACAAGACGCCTGTCTTTTTCAGGCTCTTCTCCACAGGACGCCTGTCTTTTTCAGGCTCTTCTCCACAGGACGCCTGTCTTTTTCAGGGACAATCTTCACCCACAAATTCATAAAGTCCTTGTGAAGGGTCAGTTTCTCAATGATTGTTCGCCCATGGTACCTGTGGAAGATTACAGTTGTCATTAATTTTCATTAATTGTGTAAACTCACAGAAAATAAAACATTGATGCACTTCAAACCCATTTAAAAGTACCCACCTGGCTTCAGGTGCAGCATCCCCTGCCATTCTAGAGGCAGCAATTAGAAATCTTTCAGTGAAGGTTCCTGTTTTCAGGGTGACGGCTGCTCCAAGTTTGTCAGCCAGCTGGTGCAGGTGTTGAGCCGTGCTATTCCTCACTGCAACACAGCGATGGCTGAGCAAGGACAATATTAGACACACAACTCAGTGAACATGATCTCTCTTTCATGTCTTCTAATAAAATCACTACAGCTTCTTCTCTCCTCTTACGTCAGTCCTGTGTTAAACAGAGCGCTCAGAATCCGTCCATGGCTGCAATTTTCCACCATGGCATCAAGCGCCAGATTGACCTCCTGATGTAGAAAGTTGTTGTTGGTCATTGCAAGCTTCAGCAATAGAGCTCGGCCTGTTGTTTCAACTTCTGGGTCCATTGTTCTCTGGAGCTGAATGTAGAGCTCATTGATGGCATGTATGGCCTCAAAGGCTATTGCTGAGCGTTGGTTTTTCACCTAAAATGTGAGTGAAAATCATCAGTTGAGGCTGTAGTATGCACTTGAAGGGAAACTAGCTGCATGAAACACATATAAGAAACATAAAGTGTGCAATACCTCCTCAATGAGGACCAGACACACTTCATGTAGTTTAGTCTTCAGGATGTCCGAGTGGTGCTTTGCCAGAGACTGAATAGTTTGCAACCCCTGTCTTTATTTCTTTATTTACACAACACAACATTGAACACGACTTCAGGAACACCACAAATAACACAGCCACATTATGCAGCACTGTTTCTGTGCAGTATTTAATGTCTCCTTACTACGTTTCTTACCAGTCGTCTGAAGACAGCAGACTAAAGCTGTGGGACAGGCTCTCTACAGGTGTAGCTACAGGCGGGAGTTTGACCCTGCTCTCTCTTGGATTATTCTGACTGCACTGACTGTCTGCTTTCTTGTCTGATAATCAACGAGGTTAGTAAAAAGAAACTGTCATTTCTTCTAATTCGAAGCATGATGCAGTGATTAATTGTTCATTAAAATCTTTTTAAAAAATCTCTTAATTTAAAGTTTGATTATTCAGCATCTTCTACAGTTACTGAGGAAAACCACTTACCGTCTATAGGGACGACTTTTGCACGGCGCAGCAGCGTCCCAGGCCGAGGTCCTCGTTTTTGCGGTATGGGAGGGAACTGTTGGAGGTTTTGGAGTCAAAGGCTTTACTGCAGTAAATGTTTTGGTTGGTACTGTGTGTCCAGGTGAGGTTACAATCCCATCCTGGAAATGCTGCAGTTTTTCCAAAATAGGCCCAAATTTGTCTTTTGCTGTCAAGACTCTTATTCCACGAATGACCTCCGTGTCTGTTTAGACAAAAAAATAACTAAATAACTACAAATTGACATCTTACAAAAACAACAATAAACATTTTTCTTCCTGATTTTTTTTTCTTCAAAAAAGCATATAAAATGAATGGACAGCAAGAATGTGTAATTTAGCATTAAAATAGATAATCTACAGTGTCAAATTTTAAAATCTAAACTAACTGATTAACAGCAGGTGTAACCACTAAAGAAAAGCATCACCTTTGAACCGACCTGCTCCTGAATGTTTAGCAGAGAAAACAGGCAATTGCGATGGACAAGCTGCTCGAGGAGGTGGAGGAACTGGAGTGAGCGGTGTCATCTCAACAGGACTAACAATGAAAGGAATGGCCCTCAGATCACTTGGTGTGTGTGTGTCTGCAGAGCTGAGGCTACTCAGACTTCTTTCAGGGTCCTCCCGATTCCAAAAGGGGTCATCCAAACAGTTCCAGCTTCCCTGGACTATCTCTGGAGAGCCTGCGCATTGCTCAGGTAAAGGTGGGAGTTGCACAGCATAACCTCTGGGTCTCTGTGCGATATGCAATGTGTCTGCCTGTTGAAAGAACACATTTGTCTTACTGCTCTGAGCTTTGTGAAAGTCCAGGATCCTGGACTCTGTGGTGAAGCGCTGACAGTTGCTCTGTCTACAGTGACTTACACAAAAATTACACTGTGCAAAGCAGCAAAATATAACACATCTCTCAGAAACATTTACATTTGATCAGCAGAGAAGTCAAGAATGAGTATGTTTAGTTACTTACATCTCCACCTGTGCGTCCCCTTGTCCGTCAACTGGACACACAGGAACTCCCTAAGCTCTTTCTTCTTCGCAGGACGCCTGTCTTTTTCAGGCTCTTCTCCACAAGACGCCTGTCTTTTTCAGGCTCTTCTCCACAGGACGCCTGTCTTTTTCAGGCTCTTCTCCACAGGACGCCTGTCTTTTTCAGGGACAATCTTCACCCACAAATTCATAAAGTCCTTGTGAAGGGTCAGTTTCTCAATGATTGTTCGCCCATGGTACCTGTGGAAGATTACAGTTGTCATTAATTTTCATTAATTGTGTAAACTCACAGAAAATAAAACATTGATGCACTTCAAACCCATTTAAAAGTACCCACCTGGCTTCAGGTGCAGCATCCCCTGCCATTCTAGAGGCAGCAATTAGAAATCTTTCAGTGAAGGTTCCTGTTTTCAGGGTGACGGCTGCTCCAAGTTTGTCAGCCAGCTGGTGCAGGTGTTGAGCCGTGCTATTCCTCACTGCAACACAGCGATGGCTGAGCAAGGACAATATTAGACACACAACTCAGTGAACATGATCTCTCTTTCATGTCTTCTAATAAAATCACTACAGCTTCTTCTCTCCTCTTACGTCAGTCCTGTGTTAAACAGAGCGCTCAGAATCCGTCCATGGCTGCAATTTTCCACCATGGCATCAAGCGCCAGATTGACCTCCTGATGTAGAAAGTTGTTGTTGGTCATTGCAAGCTTCAGCAATAGAGCTCGGCCTGTTGTTTCAACTTCTGGGTCCATTGTTCTCTGGAGCTGAATGTAGAGCTCATTGATGGCATGTATGGCCTCAAAGGCTATTGCTGAGCGTTGGTTTTTCACCTAAAATGTGAGTGAAAATCATCAGTTGAGGCTGTAGTATGCACTTGAAGGGAAACTAGCTGCATGAAACACATATAAGAAACATAAAGTGTGCAATACCTCCTCAATGAGGACCAGACACACTTCATGTAGTTTAGTCTTCAGGATGTCCGAGTGGTGCTTTGCCAGAGACTGAATAGTTTGCAACCCCTGTCTTTATTTCTTTATTTACACAACACAACATTGAACACGACTTCAGGAACACCACAAATAACACAGCCACATTATGCAGCACTGTTTCTGTGCAGTATTTAATGTCTCCTTACTACGTTTCTTACCAGTCGTCTGAAGACAGCAGACTAAAGCTGTGGGACAGGCTCTCTACAGGTGTAGCTACAGGCGGGAGTTTGACCCTGCTCTCTCTTGGATTATTCTGACTGCACTGACTGTCTGCTTTCTTGTCTGATAATCAACGAGGTTAGTAAAAAGAAACTGTCATTTCTTCTAATTCGAAGCATGATGCAGTGATTAATTGTTCATTAAAATCTTTTTAAAAAATCTCTTAATTTAAAGTTTGATTATTCAGCATCTTCTACAGTTACTGAGGAAAACCACTTACCGTCTATAGGGACGACTTTTGCACGGCGCAGCAGCGTCCCAGGCCGAGGTCCTCGTTTTTGCGGTATGGGAGGGAACTGTTGGAGGTTTTGGAGTCAAAGGCTTTACTGCAGTAAATGTTTTGGTTGGTACTGTGTGTCCAGGTGAGGTTACAATCCCATCCTGGAAATGCTGCAGTTTTTCCAAAATAGGCCCAAATTTGTCTTTTGCTGTCAAGACTCTTATTCCACGAATGACCTCCGTGTCTGTTTAGACAAAAAAATAACTAAATAACTACAAATTGACATCTTACAAAAACAACAATAAACATTTTTCTTCCTGATTTTTTTTTCTTCAAAAAAGCATATAAAATGAATGGACAGCAAGAATGTGTAATTTAGCATTAAAATAGATAATCTACAGTGTCAAATTTTAAAATCTAAACTAACTGATTAACAGCAGGTGTAACCACTAAAGAAAAGCATCACCTTTGAACCGACCTGCTCCTGAATGTTTAGCAGAGAAAACAGGCAATTGCGATGGACAAGCTGCTCGAGGAGGTGGAGGAACTGGAGTGAGCGGTGTCATCTCAACAGGACTAACAATGAAAGGAATGGCCCTCAGATCACTTGGTGTGTGTGTGTCTGCAGAGCTGAGGCTACTCAGACTTCTTTCAGGGTCCTCCCGATTCCAAAAGGGGTCATCCAAACAGTTCCAGCTTCCCTGGACTATCTCTGGAGAGCCTGCGCATTGCTCAGGTAAAGGTGGGAGTTGCACAGCATAACCTCTGGGTCTCTGTGCGATATGCAATGTGTCTGCCTGTTGAAAGAACACATTTGTCTTACTGCTCTGAGCTTTGTGAAAGTCCAGGATCCTGGACTCTGTGGTGAAGCGCTGACAGTTGCTCTGTCTACAGTGACTTACACAAAAATTACACTGTGCAAAGCAGCAAAATATAACACATCTCTCAGAAACATTTACATTTGATCAGCAGAGAAGTCAAGAATGAGTATGTTTAGTTACTTACATCTCCACCTGTGCGTCCCCTTGTCCGTCAACTGGACACACAGGAACTCCCTAAGCTCTTTCTTCTTCGCAGGACGCCTGTCTTTTTCAGGCTCTTCTCCACAAGACGCCTGTCTTTTTCAGGCTCTTCTCCACAGGACGCCTGTCTTTTTCAGGCTCTTCTCCACAGGACGCCTGTCTTTTTCAGGGACAATCTTCACCCACAAATTCATAAAGTCCTTGTGAAGGGTCAGTTTCTCAATGATTGTTCGCCCATGGTACCTGTGGAAGATTACAGTTGTCATTAATTTTCATTAATTGTGTAAACTCACAGAAAATAAAACATTGATGCACTTCAAACCCATTTAAAAGTACCCACCTGGCTTCAGGTGCAGCATCCCCTGCCATTCTAGAGGCAGCAATTAGAAATCTTTCAGTGAAGGTTCCTGTTTTCAGGGTGACGGCTGCTCCAAGTTTGTCAGCCAGCTGGTGCAGGTGTTGAGCCGTGCTATTCCTCACTGCAACACAGCGATGGCTGAGCAAGGACAATATTAGACACACAACTCAGTGAACATGATCTCTCTTTCATGTCTTCTAATAAAATCACTACAGCTTCTTCTCTCCTCTTACGTCAGTCCTGTGTTAAACAGAGCGCTCAGAATCCGTCCATGGCTGCAATTTTCCACCATGGCATCAAGCGCCAGATTGACCTCCTGATGTAGAAAGTTGTTGTTGGTCATTGCAAGCTTCAGCAATAGAGCTCGGCCTGTTGTTTCAACTTCTGGGTCCATTGTTCTCTGGAGCTGAATGTAGAGCTCATTGATGGCATGTATGGCCTCAAAGGCTATTGCTGAGCGTTGGTTTTTCACCTAAAATGTGAGTGAAAATCATCAGTTGAGGCTGTAGTATGCACTTGAAGGGAAACTAGCTGCATGAAACACATATAAGAAACATAAAGTGTGCAATACCTCCTCAATGAGGACCAGACACACTTCATGTAGTTTAGTCTTCAGGATGTCCGAGTGGTGCTTTGCCAGAGACTGAATAGTTTGCAACCCCTGTCTTTATTTCTTTATTTACACAACACAACATTGAACACGACTTCAGGAACACCACAAATAACACAGCCACATTATGCAGCACTGTTTCTGTGCAGTATTTAATGTCTCCTTACTACGTTTCTTACCAGTCGTCTGAAGACAGCAGACTAAAGCTGTGGGACAGGCTCTCTACAGGTGTAGCTACAGGCGGGAGTTTGACCCTGCTCTCTCTTGGATTATTCTGACTGCACTGACTGTCTGCTTTCTTGTCTGATAATCAACGAGGTTAGTAAAAAGAAACTGTCATTTCTTCTAATTCGAAGCATGATGCAGTGATTAATTGTTCATTAAAATCTTTTTAAAAAATCTCTTAATTTAAAGTTTGATTATTCAGCATCTTCTACAGTTACTGAGGAAAACCACTTACCGTCTATAGGGACGACTTTTGCACGGCGCAGCAGCGTCCCAGGCCGAGGTCCTCGTTTTTGCGGTATGGGAGGGAACTGTTGGAGGTTTTGGAGTCAAAGGCTTTACTGCAGTAAATGTTTTGGTTGGTACTGTGTGTCCAGGTGAGGTTACAATCCCATCCTGGAAATGCTGCAGTTTTTCCAAAATAGGCCCAAATTTGTCTTTTGCTGTCAAGACTCTTATTCCACGAATGACCTTCGTGTCTGTTTAGACAAAAAAATAACTAAATAACTACAAATTGACATCTTACAAAAACAACAATAAACATTTTTCTTCCTGATTTTTTTTTCTTCAAAAAAGCATATAAAATGAATGGACAGCAAGAATGTGTAATTTAGCATTAAAATAGATAATCTACAGTGTCAAATTTTAAAATCTAAACTAACTGATTAACAGCAGGTGTAACCACTAAAGAAAAGCATCACCTTTGAACCGACCTGCTCCTGAATGTTTAGCAGAGAAAACAGGCAATTGCGATGGACAAGCTGCTCGAGGAGGTGGAGGAACTGGAGTGAGCGGTGTCATCTCAACAGGACTAACAATGAAAGGAATGGCCCTCAGATCACTTGGTGTGTGTGTGTCTGCAGAGCTGAGGCTACTCAGACTTCTTTCAGGGTCCTCCTGATTCCAAAAGGGGTCATCCAAACAGTTCCAGCTTCCCTGGACTATCTCTGGAGAGCCTGCGCATTGCTCAGGTAAAGGTGGGAGTTGCACAGCATAACCTCTGGGTCTCTGTGCGATATGCAATGTGTCTGCCTGTTGAAAGAACACATTTGTCTTACTGCTCTGAGCTTTGTGAAAGTCCAGGATCCTGGACTCTGTGGTGAAGCGCTGACAGTTGCTCTGTCTACAGTGACTTACACAAAAATTACACTGTGCAAAGCAGCAAAATATAACACATCTCTCAGAAACATTTACATTTGATCAGCAGAGAAGTCAAGAATGAGTATGTTTAGTTACTTACATCTCCACCTGTGCGTCCCCTTGTCCGTCAACTGGACACACAGGAACTCCCTAAGCTCTTTCTTCTTCGCAGGACGCCTGTCTTTTTCAGGCTCTTCTCCACAAGACGCCTGTCTTTTTCAGGCTCTTCTCCACAGGACGCCTGTCTTTTTCAGGCTCTTCTCCACAGGACGCCTGTCTTTTTCAGGCTCTTCTCCACAGGACGCCTGTCTTTTTCAGGGACAATCTTCACCCACAAATTCATAAAGTCCTTGTGAAGGGTCAGTTTCTCAATGATTGTTCGCCCATGGTACCTGTGGAAGATTACAGTTGTCATTAATTTTCATTAATTGTGTAAACTCACAGAAAATAAAACATTGATGCACTTCAAACCCATTTAAAAGTACCCACCTGGCTTCAGGTGCAGCATCCCCTGCCATTCTAGAGGCAGCAATTAGAAATCTTTCAGTGAAGGTTCCTGTTTTCAGGGTGACGGCTGCTCCAAGTTTGTCAGCCAGCTGGTGCAGGTGTTGAGCCGTGCTATTCCTCACTGCAACACAGCGATGGCTGAGCAAGGACAATATTAGACACACAACTCAGTGAACATGATCTCTCTTTCATGTCTTCTAATAAAATCACTACAGCTTCTTCTCTCCTCTTACGTCAGTCCTGTGTTAAACAGAGCGCTCAGAATCCGTCCATGGCTGCAATTTTCCACCATGGCATCAAGCGCCAGATTGACCTCCTGATGTAGAAAGTTGTTGTTGGTCATTGCAAGCTTCAGCAATAGAGCTCGGCCTGTTGTTTCAACTTCTGGGTCCATTGTTCTCTGGAGCTGAATGTAGAGCTCATTGATGGCATGTATGGCCTCAAAGGCTATTGCTGAGCGTTGGTTTTTCACCTAAAATGTGAGTGAAAATCATCAGTTGAGGCTGTAGTATGCACTTGAAGGGAAACTAGCTGCATGAAACGCATATAAGAAACATAAAGTGTGCAATACCTCCTCAATGAGGACCAGACACACTTCATGTAGTTTAGTCTTCAGGATGTCCGAGTGGTGCTTTGCCAGAGACTGAATAGTTTGCAATCCGTGTCTTTTCTTAATCCTGAATTTACACAACACAACATTGAACACGACTTCAGGAACACCACAAATAACACAGCCACATTATGCAGCACTGTTTCTGTGCAGTATTTAATGTCTCCTTACTACGTTTCTTACCAGTCGTCTGAAGACAGCAGACTAAAGCTGTGGGACAGGCTCTCTACAGGTGTAGCTACAGGCGGGAGTTTGACCCTGCTCTCTCTTGGATTATTCTGACTGCACTGACTGTCTGCTTTCTTGTCTGATAATCAACGAGGTTAGTAAAAAGAAACTGTCATTTCTTCTAATTCGAAGCATGATGCAGTGATTAATTGTTCATTAAAATCTTTTTAAAAAATCTCTTAATTTAAAGTTTGATTATTCAGCATCTTCTACAGTTACTGAGGAAAACCACTTACCGTCTATAGGGACGACTTTTGCACGGCGCAGCAGCGTCCCAGGCCGAGGTCCTCGTTTTTGCGGTATGGGAACTGTTGGAGGTTTTGGAGTCAAAGGCTTTACTGCAGTAAATGTTTTGGTTGGTACTGTGTGTCCAGGTGAGGTTACAATCCCATCCTGGAAATGCTGCAGTTTTTCCAAAATAGGCCCAAATTTGTCTTTTGCTGTCAAGACTCTTATTCCACGAATGACCTTCGTGTCTGTTTAGACAAAAAAATAACTAAATAACTACAAATTGACATCTTACAAAAACAACAATAAACATTTTTCTTCCTGATTTTTTTTTCTTCAAAAAAGCATATAAAATGAATGGACAGCAAGAATGTGTAATTTAGCATTAAAATAGATAATCTACAGTGTCAAATTTTAAAATCTAAACTAACTGATTAACAGCAGGTGTAACCACTAAAGAAAAGCATCACCTTTGAACCGACCTGCTCCTGAATGTTTAGCAGAGAAAACAGGCAATTGCGATGGACAAGCTGCTCGAGGAGGTGGAGGAACTGGAGTGAGCGGTGTCATCTCAACAGGACTAACAATGAAAGGAATGGCCCTCAGATCACTTGGTGTGTGTGTGTCTGCAGAGCTGAGGCTACTCAGACTTCTTTCAGGGTCCTCCTGATTCCAAAAGGGGTCATCCAAACAGTTCCAGCTTCCCTGGACTATCTCTGGAGAGCCTGCGCATTGCTCAGGTAAAGGTGGCAGTTGCACAGCATAATCTCTGGGTCTCTGTGCGATATGCAATGTGTCTGCCTGTTGAAAGAACACATTTGTCTTACTGCTCTGAGCTTTGTGAAAGTCCAGGATCCTGGACTCTGTGGTGAAGCGCTGACAGTTGCTCTGTCTACAGTGACTTACACAAAAATTACACTGTGCAAAGCAGCAAAATATAACACATCTCTCAGAAACATTTACATTTGATCAGCAGAGAAGTCAAGAATGAGTATGTTTAGTTACTTACATCTCCACCTGTGCGCTTTCTCTGAATCAAATCTTCAAAGCGATGGAAAAAGTTATCTGATGTCTTTTCAGACATGCCTGAGATAAAAAGTGAACAAATTGTTTAGAAATAGAAAGTTAGTGAGTGCTGCTCAGTGTGTGAGTGGCAAGTTCTAACTGAGCTGCTCAGTAAATAACTGTTATGATGTGGAACTCACAGAGCATTTTTTGAAAATATTCATATATATACACTATTTTGTGTTTACAAAAATATCAGACATGTCTAAATCAAAGGCAGCTTATGATCTCTAATTATGATCTTTAATCAACAAATTTAAATAGACGTCCTAATCACAGCTTCTAAAACTAGACAACACTATACTGATAAATTCATATAAAACAGCAAAAAGGAGATAAAAGCACTGTCATAAATAGAGAAATAAGTACAGTAAATAAATAAATACAGTTTTTAAAAAATACAGAAAAAAAACATGTGTCATTTGTTACAACGACAACAAAATAGCAGCTTGGACAAAGCTGTTTCTTCAAGCTTCGCCTGCATTTAGGGGCTGCAAACCTCTGTCCCACAGGAAGAAGCTGAAATCCTCCAATAAGGGGTGGGAGTCATTTAAAGTAGAGTAACTCATCCTCTACAACTGCCTAGTATTCAAGGACTCTATGTTAAGATGCTCTAACAGTACAGTACCTTCAGAAACGCCCCAAATTTCTTAGATACTGAAAATTAAATCTCTTCTCAGGAACCTTTTCTCCATTCAGTAGAAGTAGATCTAGTATTCATTTTAAAGTTCTAATGAAGACAGCAGACTAAAGCTGTGGGACAGGCTCTCTACAGGTGTAGCTACAGGCGGGAGTTTGACCCTGCTCTCTCTTGGATTATTCTGACTGCACTGACTGTCTGCTTTCTTGTCTGATAATCAACGAGGTTAGTAAAAAGAAACTGTCATTTCTTCTAATTCGAAGCATGATGCAGTGATTAATTGTTCATTAAAATCTTTTTAAAAAATCTCTTAATTTAAAGTTTGATTATTCAGCATCTTCTACAGTTACTGAGGAAAACCACTTACTGTCTATAGGGACGACTTTTGCACGGGGCAGCAGCGTCCCAGGCCGAGGTCCTCGTTTTTGCGGTATGGGAACTGTTGGAGGTTTTGGAGTCAAAATAGGCCCAAATTTGTCTTTTGCTGTCAAGACTCTTATTCCACGAATGAACTTCGTGTCTGTTTAGACAAAAAATAACTAAATAACTACAAATTGACATCTTACAAAAACAACAATAAACATTTTTCTTCCTGATTTTTTTTTCTTCAAAAAAGCATATAAAATGAATGGACAGCAAGAATGTGTAATTTAGCATTAAAATAGATAATCTACAGTGTCAAATTTTAAAATCTAAACTAACTGATTAACAGCAGGTGTAACCACTAAAGAAAAGCATCACCTTTGAACCGCAATTGCGATGGACAAGCTGCTCGAGGAGGTGGAGGAACTGGAGTGAGCGGTGTCATCTCAACAGGACTAACAATGAAAGGAATGGCCCTCAGATCACTTGGTGTGTGTGTGTCTGCAGAGCTGAGGCTACTCAGACTTCTTTCAGGGTCCTCCTGATTCCAAAAGGGGTCATCCAAACAGTTCCAGCTTCCCTGGACTCTCTGTGGAGAGCCTGCGCATTGCTCAGGTAAAGGTGGCAGTTGCACAGCATAATCTCTGGGTCTCTGTGCGATATGCAATGTGTCTGCCTGTTGAAAGAACACATTTGTCTTACTGCTCTGAGCTTTGTGAAAGTCCAGGATCCTGGACTCTGTGGTGAAGCGCTGACAGTTGCTCTGTCTACAGTGACTTACACAAAAATTACACTGTGCAAAGCAGCAAAATATAACACATCTCTCAGAAACATTTACATTTGATCAGCAGAGAAGTCAAGAATGAGTATGTTTAGTTACTTACATCTCCACCTGTGCGCTTTCTCTGAATCAAATCTTCAAAGCGATGGAAAAAGTTATCTGATGTCTTTTCAGACATGCCTGAGATAAAAAGTGAACAAATTGTTTAGAAATAGAAAGTTAGTGAGTGCTGCTCAGTGTGTGAGTGGCAAGTTCTAACTGAGCTGCTCAGTAAATAACTGTTATGATGTGGAACTCACAGAGCATTTTTTGAAAATATTCATATATATACACTATTTTGTGTTTACATGGCAACGGGAGGAAACAACCCGGCAAAATAACACATGACAGCGAGATAAATTTATATTGGCATGTGTATTCAGAGTGTTACCACTATTCTAGGATTTCTATTGTCAGAATAATATTTGTGACTTTAGACCTTTATTTAAACTGTAGACTTGCTTGAACTTAAGAAAGTAGAAGGTTGGTTTGTTATGCTTCAAGGTTGGATTTTATTAATGAAAACATTAAAGGGAAAAATGTTAACAAGCAAACAAACCTTACTAAAAATGTTCATGTTATTCATTGCATTATACAACATAGTGAAGAAAGCTGCAAGCTTGACTAAAATTCAAGTATTAGAGAGCTCCATTAGCATCTAGTCTGGCTTCATTCTACAAGCCAGGACAGGTTTGCGTGACTGGAGGCTCAGACTGTGTATGCAACCCATAAAACTGGATGGAGCATTGTTTGACATATAATATTAATTCAGCAGTGGAGTTCTCTGCCAGGGCATGACTGACATTTATGAACATCGCTGTGAGGCATTTTATCACTCTTGGAGCCATATAGAAAATATTGCAGCTCCTCTCCCTGTCAGATAATGGCACTAATTTCACCAGCATGGTTTAAACCTCTGTGACTGCTGAAGGGCAAGAATTACTGGTTCTTTGTGCGTCTTAATCCTTACCAAATAATGAGAAAAAGTCTGTCATTTTTCACGGCTTATAATTCAAAAGGTGGGCTTTTTCAAACCCCACATTAAAACAAATGTTTCTTTTTTTGGCATGTATTCATTTATTTATTTATTTTTGATGCATCATTCCAAAGTAGTTATGCAATATAGAAAAACATCTGCAATGAGGTAACCAAGAAGGTCACCAAGGGACAGTCGCCATGGCATTTTGTCCTGATTGTGTCAAGAGCGTGGCTGTAAGCATAAAGGAAGAAAAATTCCATCCATCCATTCGCTTCCGCTTATCCTTTTCAGGGTCGCGGGGGTCACTGGAGCCTATCCCAGCTGTCATAGGGCAAGAGGCAGGGTACACCCTGGACAGGTCGCCGCTCTATCGCAGGGCTAACACATAGGGACAGACAACCATTCGCACTCACATTCATTTGCACATTCACACCTAGTGACAATTTGGATTATCCAATTAGAGGCTTGTTGCTACCTAGTTAGCGATGCTACACACCTGTTACTGTGTATTTTTCAATGATTCAGCACTCCTTGGAGTGCTGAATCATTAGACAGTAATGAGATCATGTGCACACTCCACAGAGGTCCAGAGTCCAAATGTGACCTCTAGCACCAAACGCTTGCTGCAGCTGTTGGTGTCAGAGGTGACGCACAAGGTATCAGGTTTTCTGTGTGATTACTTTTTCATATAGGACCAAGTATGTTTGGATAGCGTTTTGCCCTTGAAAACTGCCGTTGAATATTAGACATTGTTGTCTAATGTTATAAATGTATTGATGTGAAAGGTGTAAGTGTGACAAATATGGAATAAGATAGGAAATGAGAAAGGAGGCAAATACTTGTTGACAGGGCTATAGTCTGTAAATGGTCTTCTTTTGGCTATAGTAGATCTTTTACTTGTTCCTTTTTTAATTGTTTGTTAAAATAGTTTTTTCGATCATATTGAGTATAGAGGAATGCAACTGTGAGCTTTAGCAATTAGCCCGTTTCAACAGGACCGTGATCCCGATGTGTGAGACAGCAGGGTGCTGCCACTGGTGTTGTAATGTGTGATTTAGTTCCTCCTAACATTTCAGTTTTCTTCCAGTATCTATCCTCTGTGATTACTGGCTCTTTAGACAGATTTAATAGAAGTGTGTGAGCTATTGGCTCAGTATAAAGGGTCAGTAGTGTTTTCATGTCACCTATCCATCCTCCATTTAGTCACCCAAAGCATGTAGTAAATACTGCTCACTTTTATTCACCTTCTCTTAAATCCAGAAAAATTCCCACTTGTTAAAGTTGAGTGTGTGTGTGTGTGTGTGTGTGTGTGTGTGTGTGTGTGTGTGTGTGCGTGTGTGTGTGTGTGCGTGTGTGCGTGTGCGTGTGTGTGTGTGCGTGTGTGTGTGTGTGTGCCAGTTGCAGCCTCCAAGTTGAACACCATCACCAAATCCAACCTGGGTCAGTGTGTCAGCAAGTACGACCTGCTGGTCTGGTTTGAGATCAGCGAGCTGGAGCCCACTGGAGAGTGAGTATCCATCTGGAGTGTTATATTCACGCACAAGCTTTAAAGGAACCATAAAAATGATCTCCAGGAAGAATATTATAAGTTGGGATGTTGTGTCACCTCCTCCCTCCATGCACAGGTACATCCCAGCCATCGTGGATCACAGTGGAGGCCTGCCCTGTCATGGTACCTACCTGCTGCACCAGGTACAGGATTGGTGCACATGTTGTTTCCTTATTACTCACACAGTGGTAACTGCTTCCTTTGTACACAGTTGAATATCTTCTTTTAAAGCGTAATGTTGCTCTAGCTGTGCTCACTGTGATCCTGAGCTCCTGTTATGTTTGCTGCAGGGGATCCAGCGGAGGATCACAGTGACCCTCATCCACGAGAAAGGCAGCGAGCTCCATTGGAAAGATGTTCGTGAGCTGGTTGTAGGTGAGCAGCCTGCCTTTAGGGTCTAGTCGTGCTATACCTCTGTGTAGAAAACAAAACCCCAAAGCACCGAAACAATGTTTTATAGTGTTTGTGTGCTTTTGATAGAGGAAGACAGGACAGAACATCATTAAAGGGATTTGACTTTGTGAGATCACCCTGAAAACGCACCACTCGGTTCACTCTGAGATATTTTCAGTCTGGAAAGATGAATCTGTCGGGCTTCAGGCTGCTTCTCACTTTAAGCAGTTCATGCTGTAGCTGATGGACCAAAAATGACATTTGATATTTTAGACATTCAGCTGCTGACTCTGAAGCCAACAGGCTCTTGAGTGTGGATGATTGTGTTGGTACTGGATGCTGTGATCAAACAGCTGTTCTGATCTGTCTTCATTCATGCCTGTTGTTATTAAGCCTCCTAAGCTCCAAACCAGTAAAAGCAATCTTTGGAGGCAACACCCTTTTTAGTACTTTGCTGTATTTGTTTGTGATTGTGTGACACTGAACCACAGTGCTATGTATATCCTCTGTAACACTCAGACGTTTCCAGATCAGTGTTTCCCCCTCAGCTGTTTCTCACTATAGAGTCTTTCCTCTGTAACAATGAGGCACCAGCAGAGCATATCTGGCTCCCAGTCTGTGGCTGATAGTGCCCCCTGCTGTTAATAACAGGAACAGTGTAACCTTGTATGGAGCTCATAGTGATGGTCTGAAGATTGCTGCTGCAAGGCAGTAATTTGTATCCATGTGTGCTGTCTATTCTGAGCATATGCAGTTATGTGAGCTCTCAGGTTTTATGTATCAGGACATAATTAAAAACAATCAGGTCCTTAGTAGGTCTTAATATGAGGTAAATGCAACCTCAGATGAACAGCACAGAACACATTATACCAGGTCATTATTTATTTAACACACACTGAGCCGAAATTCAGATGTTTCAAAAACTAAGACATCCAAGACTATTTCCATAATTATTTAAGAGGGTCAGTATTAGCCAAGTGCTAATCAAGTGCACTAGATCATCAGTAAGTGTAACCACTACTGTCAGTTTGCTGGTGTGGCGTATTCAGGTAAGTGGTAACATACTGAGGAGGAGAGAAGCAGTTGTTGATACCCATGAATGTGGGAAGGCTTTGAAGTCGATCATTTTACAGCAAGAAAGATTATTCGCAAGTTAAAAAATCAAAAATTATCTTATATCTTATCTAACTATGAAGATGATGTTCTGGATAATCTCTACATGGACTTTTGGTATGTGTTTTACTATAGAAGATGATCAGTAATCTGTCTCATTCTCAGGTTTTGCAGCTAAACTCATCTGATTTATAACTAATTTACAGATAATCTGGGATGGAACAGATGTTGACCTGGATCCTCAAACTCCTGGAAAGCCACTGACAGGTCAAAATAAGTAAGCATATAAAACATGAAGTGTTTGTGAGGTTCATCTGCAGCACCTTTGTCTCTGTGAAATGTTTGCTAATTTAACATTTTCCCTCCTAAACAGGAAGGAGTTTGTGGAGGCCTATGTGAATCATGCCTTCAACACATCAGTGGAGAATCTGTTCCAGGAGTTCAAGCGAGGCTTCTTCCTGGTGTGTGAGCAGGATTTGGTGAGGCTGTTTTGACCAGAGGAGCTGCAGGGAGTGCTGGTCGGCCAGGACGTGCATGACTGGGAAAAGTTCAAACAGGTACAGTCAGCCAAACAGACACAGGCTGTAGTTTCACAGCTGTCCTGTAGCACAATAACTGTACTGCATACTGTCAAAAGCATTCAGTCGGCTGCTTTAACACAAATATGAACTTGAGTCACATCTCAGTCTTAATCCAGACTTTTGTATGATAGTATAATATAATAGTCAGCCCACCCTTCGCAGCTATAACTGCTTCCACTCTTCTGGGAAAGCTTTCCACAAGGTTTAGGTGTGTTTATGGGAATTTTTTGACTATTCTTCCAGAGGTGCATTTGTGGTGTCAGACACTGACGTTGGAGGAGAAGGCCTGGCTCACAGTTGCTGCTCTAATTCATCCCAAAGATGTTCTATCAGGTTGAGGTCAGGACTCTGTGCAGGCTAGTCCAGTTCTTCTACACCAAACTCACTCATCCATGTCTTTATGGACCTTGTATTGTGCACTGGTGCCCAGCCATGTGCACACATGCCCACACTTTACACTTGGCACAGTGCAGTCAGACAAGTACTTCTGGCAACCACCAAACCCTGACACATCCATCGGATTGCCAGTCAGAGAAGTGTGATTCGTCACTCCAGTAAACACATCTCCACTGCTTTAGAGTCCAGTGTTGAGATGCTTAAATCACTCTATCTGACGCTTTGCATTGTGTTTGTCAGTGTAAGGCTGGGATGCAGCTGCTCAGCCATGGAAACCAATGAAGTTTGGACATCTGTAACAACAGCAGACTGCAGATATTGGTGACTTAAGTGCACTATGAGCCTTAGCATCAGCTGACTAGCTGTCATTTCCAATTACTTCCACTTTGTTATAATATCACTAACAGCTGACTATGGAATATTTAATAGCGAGGAAATTTCATGACTGGACTTGTTGCACTGGTGCATCCTATCACATTACCATGCTGGAATTCATTCAGTTCCTGAGAGCGACTCGTCCTTTCACACATGTTTGTAGAAGTAGTCTGCATGCCTAGGTGCTTGATTTAATACACCTGTGTCCATGGAAGTGATTGGAACACATTAATTGAATGATTTGGATGTGTTAGGGAATACTTTTGGCAACATAGTGTATGCCTGACCTTACAAACTCTATGATTATAACAGTCATTTTCACTGTTTTCAGAACACAAGTTATGGTTGGAGATATCATGACCGCCACCCCACCATACAGATGTTTTGGGAGGTATTTGATGAACTAACTGAAGAGCAGAGGAAAGATTTCCTTCGTAAGTACTTGCTGAAGCCTCCATTATGATATGTTACTGAAATCACACTGTATCATATAAAACATTAGATTTTTCTGCGCTTTACCAAGATACATTAGAGAGCAGCATTGTTCTGATTAATATACTGTAAAGCTGCTTCTAGCTGGTGGACTGAGCCGCCTCACCTTTCACCTGGTTCACGTCACACACCTGGAGAGACTCGACCTCCACCTGTGTTGCCTCACGCGAGATGATCTAGAGGCTCTGAGTCAGTTGCTACCAATCTCACACGCCGGACACTAATCGCATGCTCGCTGCAGCAGTCATGTGACTCGTTGTTTTTCAGTCCAGGTGCTGCCCTCTCTCACTGCACTGACCGAGCTTGATGTGTCATCCAATAAGGAAGTGGGAGGTGTGGTCCACCTGCTGGTCTCCGCCCTCCCTGCGACACAAATGAGGAGGCTGCCATTCAACAGCTGCTACATGAGCAACGAGTCCTTCACTGCTCTGGGTAACACACACACACACACACACACACACACACACACACACACACACACACACACACACACTTGTTTATTTATAGAAGTTTTCCTTCAAGTCATTCTCCCTGAATACCTCTTCCACCCTCTAGCCTGAAATGGTGAAAACTTTGTGTTTATGCATCAGCCCTGGCGGTGTCCTATCTGCGCACGGTGGATATTTCCTGGTGTAAAGTGGTTGGCGGTCACTTGGCGCTCCTGCTGGATGCTCTGCAGCCATCAGTCGTCAGCGAGCTCCGTCTTTGCAGCTGCGAGCTCACCACTGATGACATGCAACATCTGGGTAACTAACACACAATGACATTATACTTTTTCTTTTTTGGTCTGTAGTGGATCATTAGGCTGCATAAATGTATATTAAGACAAGTAAAGCCTGAAGGAAATTGATATTTCTTTCATTTATTTCATGCTGCCAGCATCTGTAGCTGTCGTATAAAACAAAACAATGAAACTATTCGGTGTTATTTTTGTCTCCATCAGAAACATTGTGAACAAAACAGTAAAGTGAACAGGCATAAAGTGATCAGTTATCAATGGGTCCTCTTCCTCTGTGCAGCTGCCGTGTGCAGACGGGGCTGTCTCTCCTCACTCCGTGCACTGGATCTGTCCTACAACAGCTTGGTGGGAGACAACGGTTGGTGCAGTCTGTTTGCAGCAGGAGGTCTGGGCTCTCTGGAAGACGTGGATGTCAGTTTGCGACCTTCAACCTCTGCTCCGTGCTCAGCCTGGCTGCCCGCTCTGCTCCGAGCTCTGCCTCAAATGCCGGCGCTGGCTCGACTGGCCATGCAGAGGTGGACAGCTGACTGTCAGGAGAGAGAGCAGCTGAGGTACTGTCTGAAAAAGAGGAGCGTCCTGCTGGAAAGGGATCCAGATTTACAAGACACATCATCAACATGTAAAGGGAACAGTCAGGAGAGCCTAGAAGAGAGTCAGACTGAGGAGATTGGAGCGGACCGCACTGGAATTTACTGTCAAAGAGCGACCCACTTTGTTGCTTTATTATTATTTTTTTAAGTCTCTGTTACCACAAGAAGGTCAGTGTTGACGTCAGCTGCATCACGTCTGATGTAAACTGTGTCACACGTGATGGTTTCAGGGAATACTGGGAACTTACAGAGTTAAGCACAGCTGGTGTGGGTTATCATATTTGTCGTCTCTCACCTTGGCTGCAGGGTCTGGGTCTTTCGAATGCAGCAGTCCTAACACTTGAGACACACATGCCGAGAAGTGGGGATACCTGGAAATGGACAAAGGCTTTCAGCAGAGTTTTAAAGCAGCTATTCAGGAAAAGAGCTGTGAATTATCTGCATACCTTGTTAGGTAATCAGCTATTTTGGGGTTCTTTAACAAATCAACCAAAAGGTCGACTGAGTATTTTCTCGTCAGAGTACCTTCACCGTTCACGATGATGTTGAGCACAAGCTGGAGCGTTTGATGGATGTTCTTTGCATCAAAGAGCTACGAGGAAATCCCAGAGAGTAGAGACAGGATATTATGTGAATCAGCATGAATGTTGTTTGTTGTTCAACAGATAAAAACAAGAAGAGAAAATAGAAACAAAGTAAAAACGGAACAATTGTTTCTGCCGTTAAGAAAAAAAAATTGAGTCATGGCAGAGACCTGCAGAAGTCTTGAGTCTCATTTGATGACATTTTGTCAGATTGCCTTGTAATTTAAAAAAAACAAAACTGTTTTTTGAGCAAAAGTTCTCCAGGTTTTTTTGGAGTTCTTTCAAAGTTTTCTTATTTTTGGACGTTAGCTGCTTTTTCACTCTTTTTCAGTCCAGTCTGTGCATCTGAACATTTACAGAAAGATTTCTTTGTTTCGTCTTTAGACACTTTGTTAAACGCAGATCCCAGCAGAGTTCACCTACCTTCTCTCCAACCTTCTCAGGTTTTGTGGATATTATACATGGTTATGCTGAGAATATGTCGGCTACTTTCCACTGGAAATGCCTTTTGGTTAAACTGTCAGCGAGGAATTTGCACTGTTACATTTTTATATAACTTTAATGCAAAAAAAACAGCTGCTTGTTTAAGTGAAAATACACTGATGGGGTTTTTTTCTATTCATGAACAGGAGTGTGATCAGTTTAATAAAAGAAAAAATAACCATAACCAAGATATGAGGGGAAATCTTGGACAAATACAAGCAGACTGGAGCAGCCAGCGTTCAAAACACCGACGTTCAAGGTAACAGAAGGTTCCCGAGCCACATCCACCCAGCTGGTTTCTGTGTTTCTTGTGTATTTGTGTACACTGTGACTTCATGGCTGTCTTGGGCTCCAGCTCTTGTTTTGGTGTCTCATTAATTTGATTTAATGTCCTGCTTAGTGATAACATCACTCTTGGCCTCCCTGCACTGGCTTCCAATTGAATTTAGGATTCATTTTAAAGTTCTTTTATTGGTTTTTAAATCTTTAAATGGTCTGGCACCTGCTGAAGCCCTATGTCCCCACTCGTTCGCTCCGGTCAGCTGAGCAGCTGTTGCTCTCAGTCCCCAAATCACGGCTGAAACTGAGAGGAGACCGAGCGTTCTCTATCGTGGCTCCTAAGCTTTGGAATAATCTTCCTCTTCACATTAGGCAATCGACATCAGTGCTGGTTTTTAAATCCAGATTGAAAAAGCATTTTTATTCACTGGCTTTTGACTCAGTGGTTGACTGACTTGTATTTTATTGTTTTTCGCTATGTTTATTATTGTATCGTATTTATTATTCTTATGGTATCTATTATGTTTCTATTGTTCAGCAGTTTGGTCAGCCTTGTGTGTTTTTAAAGTGCTATATAAATAAACAATGATGATGATGATGAACATAGTAACGTGTGTTGGGTTGCTCTGTCTTCAGACTCACTGTCAGACTGATTAGACAGTGAGTCTGAAGGTGAGAGTCCTCACTGCCCACGCATGTCTTTGGGTCTGACCAACACCGTTTCCTGTGTGTCATTCCCCCCTCGCCTTCCCCCCATCCGTCCTGTCTGCACTGACCTCTCCAATAAAGACAAAAGGCCTCATTTTCTGAAACTCTTCCTATCCCATCACCTTGCGAAGAATCACTTCACCATGTTGATTAATAAGGACGGTGGGAATGGTTTGAAGTCTCGTCACAGAAAATGTGCCAAAGGCAAAGAATCTGAGCTTGAAATAAAATGAAATGAAAGATCAGCCCCACACAGGGGTTAAATTCAGATGGAAACTCTTATCACACAAAGAGAACAAGCGAATAAATATATCTGAGTGTGGCCCCTCGACTGTCACAGTGTAGCTGACATTTGATCTTATCATGTGTTAAAGCTATTTTAATTACTGAAGAGAACCAGTGTCAAACTCAGCCCAAGTATGGTTGTACGTTAATCCTTAAAGCAACAACGTTTTTAAAGTTGCAGCGTCATTTTTACACCACACCTAAAATCCCACTAATCGTCCGGGCTCTTCACCCTATGACCACACGCTGGGGTATCTAACACCACATGACCCAAATGGAAACTATGTCAGCTGAAAGAAACCCATCGAAATGTGCAACACTTAAAACTTTGCCTGATTGGAGCATGGCTTCAAATACAGCCCTGAAAACAGACAGGCGGTCGTTGGCATTTCGCCCTCGTTCCTGAGAGACTACATCGATGTATCAGTCAACAAATGAACTACTGTGGCGTCACAGCTGGGGCCTTCTCTGTGTCGTTTATAACACAGAGAAGGACCCAGCTGTGACGCTGAAGTGGTATCTTTAAATTAGCTGTAGGTGTGAATGCTTGTCTGTCTCTCTGTTAGCTTTGCAACAGACTGGTGATATTCAGAGTGCACCATATGTCTGGTATTATTTCCCTTCCAAATTAGTGCTTCCTCTTAGTTGCTGATCTAAATTTGTTTCCTTTCATGTTCAGGCCGTGTTAGTGTTGTCTCTGTGTGTAGCAGGTTTTGTCTCCATGTTTGTTTCACTGTCTGCCTGTCTGTCTCTGTATTCTGTACTTCTGATAGACGTCTAATTTTGCCAGTCCCTCTTTTTGTGCGCCTTGTACCTTGTCACTCTCTGTGACCGCGTCTCACTTTGCCAGTTCCCATGTATTTAATCAGTTAATGGTGGTCTGAGTAACCCTCACCACTTTGTTCTCCAGTGTCTTTGTTCCTGTTCATCCTACATATTTTCCCCCATTTGTTATTTATTTCTGCTGTTTGCTATTTATATTTTATTCCTGCACAGTTTGCTTGAAGCACTCATATTTTGTCTATTCTATTCATGTGGATCTTATCTTTCTATTTCCTTGCTTCCTTTTCTGTTTACTTTGCTTCTTGCCCGTGTTTCATCCTTTTGCGGTGTCTGTGTTTTTTTTTATCCTATGGTCTCTTTTAAGTTTGTTTGTCTCTTTACTTCTTCAAACTGAATTCAAAGTGGAGCAAATGCTATATAACATTCTCATAGTCTCATTCACACTAACGTTGGTTCTGTATCTTGTAACCAAAGGAAGCTTCAGCATGCAGACTGGAGCCAGCGATCAAAACACGTGCTTCCTATTTTATTTTGTTGGTTATGTTGAGTTTTGCTGTAACTGTCTCGTTACTCCTGATTTGTCCCTGCCGTCTCCTCTTCCCTAATAACCGTCCTGTGTGTTTATTGTTTAATCTTCTCCTTTCGTCACCCAGCTTCACTGGTCATGTTTCCTAGTGTTATCCCCCAGTATAGGTTTCTGAGTTTCTCAGTTCCCTGTCAGATATTTCATATCATTCTCTCCGTCCAAAATAAACAGGCTGCCTTTAGTTTATCCTTGCCAGCCTGTGAGTCTGCATTTGGGTCTTCTTTTTTCATAACAAATGATCATACTCCCCGCAGATTGTGATAGTGACACCTCCAGGCCATGCTGCAACTCTCTGGAGCTTTCCGCTCTTCAGGAACTCTCTCTGCAGGAGGGGGAGATACAGAAGAGGTGGAGGAAGATCTCAGCCTGGGCGTCTATTGTCTTATGTAGTCTGGAAGATGAGTGGATGGTGGGGTGGGTGCAGTTTTCTCTGTGGTGGGGTTGGGTGGACTGTCCCGGGCTCTGTGGGGCCGGGAGGCGCTGCTGCACTGGGCCCCGGTCTGGATGGGCCTGGGCCCCCTTTCCCTGGCGGGGCGCGGAGTATGGGGGTGTCACCAGGGTGCAGAGGAGGCTACCCCCCCTCTGTCCCCTTCTGGCTGCCTCTGCCTCAATTTTATCCCACAACTTAGACATTCACATTACTCACACTCTCATTACACATACATATAGGATCTTGGGGGTGGGCACAATACATGGATACATGGATACACGATACATGTACACCCCACCCCTGGTGTCGTTGCCCACCTCTCAATTTTAAATACACGTAGACATTGAGGGCTATCAGGAGGGACTATGCGCTTACCTGCTGCTCTCTGGCAGGTACCTCCATGCCCTCCTGGGTTTTAATTGCACCTTAGAACACATGCATCAACACTACAATGAGCGGGTTGAGGGAGGTTTGGAGTCTTCTCTCACCCCCATTCTCTGCGGCCTGCTGGAGCGGGGGGGCTAGGAGGAGGAGTTGGCCGTCCGACTGCGGTCTGGAGTGTGGGGCCTCCCTGCTGCTGCGGAGTTGGGGTGGTCTGCCTCTCCCCACCGCAGGGAAAAGGGTAACACCACCTGGGTCTGGGTGCAGTTCCCCCTCCAGGGGCATGGGTACCTAGACCCGGTTCGTAGAGTACGCTTGGGGAGTGTGATCGTGTGTACAGCGTCTCTTTATGTCTGTCTCCACGTTGGTTGAGTGTGGAGTAAGTGCATATGAGAGCATGAGGGTGGGAATGGATGTTTGTGTCTGTGTGTGCCTGTATGTCTGTGTCTATATGTCAGGTTGGGTGTCAGACGCCACCTCTCTGGGGACATCTCAGGCCCTCCAAGGTTTGGAGGCCTATCTCCCCCTACCACCACTTCCCCTGCCAGTGGCGGACTCCCTCAGACATCGGTGCGTTGGTGGTTCTTTGTGTCCGGGGATGCGCGTCCAGGTACACACCGGCTCACTCCTTGGCGGCCGCTTATCGGGGCCTGGAGCCTGGGGCTCGCTCGGGCCACTTCGGAGGTGGGGGTGCCCCAGGCCTCTCGGCCTGGGGCTCGGTCACTCAGGCACGGCTGGCTGCCGGCGGAGCTCACGGGCGCGTCACTGCAACTCCCCCTGGCTTCTGCTCCGTGGCTGCTGAGTGAGCCCTCATCTGGGACTCTCCTCAGCTCTTTCTGGGACAGTGGCGCGGCTGCCCCTCTGTTGGTCTTTCTTGGTCTGTTGTGTTCTGGGGGCCTCTGGATGTCTGGAGTTTTGATCTCCTCCATACCTGCTTCATGCCCTGGAGGACGGGGCTGTGGCCCCCCCACACCCTCTAGCAGATCATTACATGAAGGAACCTTTTTAAAAAACAAGCGCGTCCATGCTCACAGGTGCTCACACACACAAACTTCACCCTTTTTGGCTCCTACCTCAAAGCACACTGTGTTCTGTTGATCTTATGTGCTGCACAATAATGTTTAATATTTAGTATTTACTGTCATATTCCCATATATCATTGTGATGTTGTTTATTCTATTACTCTTGTTCTCTTCTGCTTGTTTTCTTTTTTCTTTCTCAACAGGTGATCCAGGTGATTAATAGATGCATTTTTTTAATTTTTTTTTTCTATGGTTTTGTGTCCAGATATCAGCGCTCACCTGGCTGGTACCAAGAAGGTTCAGCAAGTGCTCCCCAGACCTGGAGTCCTGGACAGATTCTTCCCAGACCAGCCTCAAGCTGTGCAGCAGATCCGAGCGACATTGGCTGACCTCTACACTCTAGACATGGTGAGAAAAAGGGCATGGTTTTTTCATTGTTTGGAAAATTTGGCCTTCTGACACACACCTTCAATACTGAATATAAGCAGCTGGTGAACAGCATCAGTGACTGCAAGGTGAGAAATAATATAAGGTGAAGAAATGCGACCAGGGTGAGTAATGCCATATTAACCCAAATACTGTCACTATGACATGTGTCTCACAGACCAAATGTAAGTCGACACTCATGTTCTCTAGTTCAAGCAGAAATGATGTGGATCGATTCAAATTCCTGAGCCTGGATGATTTCAGCTGGAAACAAACCAACTCTGCTTCTTCCTCAGAAAAACAAGCGCTCTCTTAAAAAATAAATAAATGAATAAAATCTCTTCTTTTCAGATCTGTTGTGTCCAAGAAGGGTTTTCTAAGCTTCGTGGAGCCTCGCTCTAACTCATGGGGGAAGCATTTTGTGGTTGTTCGCCGGCCCTACGACTTCATCTACAACAGCGACCAGGACCCCGTGGAGCGAGGCGTCCTCAACCTCTCCACAGCACAGGTGGAATACAGCGAAGACCAGCAGGCCATGCTTAAGGTTTGAGGCAGGATAGAGAAAGGCTGGATGTAACACGTTTGTCTTTAATGAGAATTCATTCAAATTGTTTTGGTGCACGTTGATTGATGAAATGGCAAATGGACTGGGATTTATCATTTGAATGAACATGAATATAATGTGATGTTTTCTTTTCAGACGCCCAACACATTTGCAGTGTGCACAAAACATGGAGGCATCCTCCTGCTGGCCAACAACGAGAACGACATGAACGACTGGCTGTACGCTTTTAATCCTCTGCGAGCAGGAACGATAAGGTACACACACACAGACACACACGCTCCTCTCACACCACAGTCAAACGTGCAGCTTCTGCACCCTTCAAAAACATTCCCTTCTCCTCACAACGTAAAAATCTCCCTGCAGATCTAAGCTGGCGAGGCGGCGCAGCCTTCCTCCAGCAACCCCGCTGCCAGCTCAGCTTTCCTCCTCTCTATTCCCTCCCCTCAGCTTTTTGTGTTTTCGTTTCGATGACAATGTTTGGGTCTAATTTTGTTCCGCTTGGTTGTCATTCCCAAACTCTCCTAACTAAGTAGCATGTTGTAGTAGTCTACTTGTGTGTGCACGACTCTTTAGAAACTTTCCGTTTGCCCGTCATCTGTACAAAAAAAATGTCTCTATCAGTGTTATTTGTCTCCTGAAATGAGTTTCATTCTATTTTGGGGGTTTTTGCTGTTGGTTTTTTAATAAATTAACATGCTCGCATGATACCTGCAGCAGTCCTCAGGAGAAGACCAGGTTTGCTCAGTTTAAAACAAAAATGAACCAAATCAGCCAGCTTACATTTGAAACCATGAAGGAAAAATCTACAGTTATCTCCAAGTGACGTGTTAGTTTATGCTCTGTGTTACGACCCGGCTCAGCGGACGTAACATAAACGAGCCCAGAGACTAGGGGGTTAGATAAAAAGAAAAACATAAGGTTTATTAACACAACTGAAAACCGTTAGTGAAACAACTCACTAGGCAATAGAGTGATTTTAAACAAACATAACAACTCCAGTAACACCAATAACACCAGTAGAACACTACTCATCTAAACATCTCACAGGAGGCAACTCAAAACAAAGGCTCACATGGCAGCAGTGCAAAGGCAGGAGGGACCGTCTCCACAGTCTGTTCAAATCAACAAGTCCCTCCACGAATGAAGAATCCTCAGCCTTTTATCTTCTCAGGTGATTGCAGGCAGCTGTGTCATTGGTCTGTCGTACTCAAGGCTCCCTCAGCAGCCAATGGTGTGAGTGGTCTGGCACGCTCTGACCTGAATGAAGGTGGGGCGGGCATAGGTCCGGGCCAGCCAATCCCCCGTGAGTCCTGGAACACGTTGATTTCCATAGAGGAAGGCGGGGCCACCCCTCCCCTTAAAGTACCACCTATGTTGGGCAGAAGCAGACATTAAAGAGTGTGAACAAAAACAAAGAACAAACACAGCAAAACATGTTTACAAGCGGGACAGACCATCAGCTAAAACATTTTCAGACCCCTTCTTATGGTGAATACTTAAGTTGTATTCCTGCAACAACAGAGCCCAGCGCATAAGGCGCTGGTTATGATTAAACATGCGAGTAAGGAACACAAGTGGGTTGTGGTCGGTGTACACAACAAGAGGTAACATGCTGGACCCCAGGTATACGTGAAAGTGCTGAAGAGCCAACAACAAAGTCAGGGTCTCCTTTTCAATGGTGGAGTAGTTTAACTGATTTTTATTGAACTTGCGGGAAAAGTAACAAACGGGGTGGTTCAAACCCTGCAAGTCTTCTTGCAACAGCACTGCCCCAGCCCCGACAGCACTGGCATCAACCTCCAGTTTGAATGGTCGTGTCAAATCAGGTGCAGCTAACACAGGAGTGTGGCAGAGGAGGACTTTCGCACTCTCAAAAGCATCTTGACACTCACTTGACCATATAAACTCAACTTTTGGGCTGAGTAGGTCAGTCAATGGCTTGACTACTGAGGAGAAATTTTTACAAAGGTTTCTGTAGTAGCCCACCATCCCTAGAAACCTACGCAACTCACGCCTGGTGGTAGGTGTGGGAAACTCTTTAATCACTGCCACTTTGGCATCTATGGGCCGGACCTGTCCACGTCCCACCTCCCTGCCTAAGTACATCACTATAGCTTTGGCAAACTCACACTTAGCTAAGTTGAGAGTCAGAGTAGCTTGAGCCAAACGGTGAAATACCTGCTGTAACGTTTCCAAATGATCTTGCCATGTTTCAGTATAAATTACTAGATCATCTACGTAGGCACTGCAGTTGGACAGGCCACGGAGGACTTTATTTACCAGCCTCTGGAAGGTGGCAGGAGCGTTACACATGCCGAAAGCCATGACTGCGTATTGTAGAAAATCATCAGGTGTAACAAAGGCAGAGATGTTAGAGGCACGTTCAGTTAAAGGGACCTGCCAGTAACCATTAAGAAGATCTAATTTAGTGACATACTGAGCAGTCCAATACTGTCCACACAATCCTCAACTCTTGGGAGAGGATGTGAGTCAGCCACAGTCACAGAGTTCACCTTCCGGAAGTCTGTAATAAAACGGGGCGAGCCATCTGGCTTAGATTCCACTATACAAGGCGAGCTCCAGGGGCTTTGACTGGGCTTCGCTAAGCCATGTTGCAGCAGATAGTCAGCCTCCTGTTTCATGAGCAAGCGCTTATGGGGGCTGGCTCGATAAGGATGCTGCTTAATAGGTTTAGCTCCCTGGACATCAATATCATGCTCTAGCACCGTGGTGCAAGTTGGCACATCCCCGAGTAAACAGGTGTATTCCTTAATCAAGACAGTAACACAGAGACAGAGGGGTCAGAGTCAGGAGCTGTGATAAGAGGCCTGGTGGTGCCGACCTTTTCAATAAAAGGTGATCATCATGTCTGGCGATTATACCTCAGCAGAGACTTTGTTTGGTGAATGACACAGGTCAGAAATAATAGAAACAGAAACAAACTTCAGAGTGACAGACGAGCAACCACACACAGCAGCGCCATCTTGTTACCAGTCAGGTGTGAAGAGCAGTTAGACCAAAGGTTCATTCAAGACTTTTTATGTGAAGGGAAGGATTTTAAACTGGATTCTGGATTTATCAGAAAATCAGTTCAGCTCGATCTGTTTCAGGATGGCTGAGTGGTCTAAGGTGCTGTGTTTAGTGCTCACTCTCCCCTGGAGGTGTGGGTTTGAATCCCACTCTTAGCAGTTTCTGCTTCATTGTCTTTCTCGGTGTTCACATCTCCTCATTCCTGAAATGGTCTGCTCACATTCACGTCCAGTCCAAAAAGGCTAGGCAAGCGCCTGTACCGTCTTCGACAACTCAGGAAGTTAGCAGGTTTTTCCAGTGGTCCTCAGAACTTTCTATTCAGGCGCTGTGGAGAGCATCCTCACACAGAACATCACTTCCTGGTGTGGGAATAACTGTGTCCAGGATTGAGAAGCAGAGTGATCCGTGCGTCAGAACGCTGCTGCGTTACAAATGCAAATACAGTATGATCCACAAATATAACTTCCCTACAGGACATTTACACCAGGAGATGTTGGTCCAGAGCATCTCAGATATTAAAGGACTGGTCCCATCCCAGTAACAAAATGTTTCGACTTCTGCAATCAGGCAGAAGGTTCCACACCATCGGGGCCAAAACAGACACTCGAGGAGGAGCTTCTCTCCTCAGGCCGTACGAGTCCTAAACCAGAACACGCCCCCACTCCCCTCATAGCATCAATAAGTGACTGAAACAGGACCTTATATCAATCTGTTCACACTACCCTGGTCGCATTACTGTTTACACTTCTCTGGTCACTCAGTTGAATTACTCTGTTTATATTACTCTGGTCACTTGTTTACTTGCACAGCTCTGTCAATACGTTGCTGTGCTAATATGGCACAAGACACTTTAACACTCCATTTGCACAAAGTACATTTTCAGATTTTTGATTTAAAATTTCCAGACTTTTAAAATCTATTTACTTATTGTATATAATGTCTTTTTTTGTACAGTCAAAGGAGCAGTTCAGGAGACTTTTCACTGTTTGCTTTGTAATTTAATGACTATGCATGTGACAAATAAAAAATCTTCAGTCTTGAACGTTATGCTCTCTCTTTCTAGGCCCTGCCAGTACTCTCGCTCCAGCATTTTGGATCAGCTGAAGGCTTTTGAGGGAGTTTTTATGACATCTGAAAATAGCAAATTACAGTTTCCCAGGACTTGCATGAACAGTTCAACAGCAAAGCCCCAAAAACCAAACAGGCTCATCAGGGATTTGAACCCAGGACCGCTTACACCCAAAGTGAAAAGGGAAAAGCTTCCTTAGGCATTTTCCAGGTCACAGCAGAGGTGTGCTTGCAGGCGGAGGAGGAGTGAGGTGCTGAGGCTGCTCCTGCTGCCCTCCAGCGAAGCCCAGGTGGCAGCTCTCAAACCTGCCCACAGCAAAGAGGAGCAGCTTCAATTACATGTTTCTTAGATTGTCACAAATAAGCTTTCGTCTAATTTTCAGATGATCACTTTTAATTTTAAATTAAGAACCAATTTAGGTGGGTTATTTAGAGCTTCCAATGAGGTGCATGTGTTTAGATCATGGCGGACAAAAAAAGAGTACCTGAAGAAAAACCCTGCAACATGGAGCATGCACCCACCTGCAATCAACACAGTGGCATGAGCATATAGTCATACAGATGAGCATGACAGCGTCAAGCTTCATAACCAGAAACCTTACACCACAAATTAAGTCACATTTTGACCCTAAAATCTGAATTTTGCAGTTAAAATCATCACATAATTTTCATCTGTAATATTTTATTTCACTTGGTACATAAGTTACATGTGTGCATAATTCACTGAAAGAGATTCCTTCGTGGTACTGAAGTACTGATGTTTACTGATGTTTATTTTTGGCCCTTTTGTGTATCAGTAAAACTGATGTGCGTTCTTCCACATGCATATTGTTAAAGTCGTGTGAGAGAGTTACACATTTATAATATATGATACATAACTGTGTATTGTAGTAGTTCTGTGTACAAGTTTGAATTGAATTCTCTTATTTAATCTAAAATAAAACTCTGTGTTATCTTGAATAACAAATAATTACCTTAGAAAAACTTTTTGGAGAATTTAAATGGTAAACAATAAGAACAAGGCCAACAACATCCTTCATATCAGATCTGTTAGCTGTCCCTGTATGAGGGACTATGGGAACATGTGTGCAGCTGCAGAGATTCTTTCAAATGGAGCCTAAACAGCATGTGGCAGCTGAGAGGCTCTATAGACAACACGTGGGCTCGTCCAGGATTTGAACCCGGGACCTCTCACACCCAAAGTGAGAATCATACCCCTAGACCAACGAGCCACACAAACAGTCCAGCAAGTCTTTTTTCACAAAGTCACACATCAGAGCAACTAGATGAAGAAGAATGTGTGAAAGATTGTCTTGAACGCTCAGAGAATCATCTGTTTGTGTGCTTGATTCTAGATTTTATTCTAGGATTAATTCAGTAGAGATTTATTGGACATACTATAAGGACACATTCTATTTAACTTGAATTCTCAACAACAACAATGAGGGCTGGCCCTAAATAAATAAAGTTAAAATAAATCATATCATACTAACTGCTCTGTGTGTACTTTTTAAAAGAATCTTCTATCATTTGAATATAGCAGACATGCTTTATAAAAGCCTAGTATATATTATTTTCTTTCTTCCCTTAAACTGAAAGAATTACAAGTATGTAACTAGTATAGCAAGTTGAGAGTCATACTGTACCAAAAGAAAACAAACCTCTTCTGCCAAAGAGGAGGAGTGTAGAGATTAGAATATTATTTTACTGTTACTATTCATAACATTATCATTACTGTTGCATTACGTATCATTTATCATTATCATTTCATTAGAGCATTTATTGAAACTGTTGATGTTACATTAAAGTTTGTATTTCAGGTGTGAGCATAATTACATAATAATCTTTCATTGCAGGTGCAACTGTAACCATGTTATCCATATTGCATTTTGTGCTAATTAAAGAGTTGAAGCTCGGTCAAGTTAATTAATGGTCTGAAGCTTCGGTCAGCGCGACGTCTGGCCGATCAATAGGAAGTTAAGGTGACCTGGAGCCATGAAAGAATTGCATACATGCTTACAATACAATACACTACATATAACCTGTAAACAGAATAGAGGCCTGTGTGTGTTCAGCAGCCTGCTGCATTGGAGTTTGCCTAGTAACAGATGACTCGAACGGAGTCAGGAAGTATACTTCTAAGATGTCTTTGTTTGTCGAGTGAGGTCATGCACTGAGGTCAAGACACATAGTCTGCCTGAACACACATACACAGTATATAGACTTGTTTTGCTCGAAACTGCAAAGTTGTTTTACCTGCATACGTGACAGTTTAGTTCCACAAATAAGTGAAGTGCAGTAAGTGAAATAACAGGAAGCATCTGGCGGTGGCGGAGGAACAGAGGAAGGAACTGTTCTTTTTTAGAATATGTCCAAGGTCGGAATTACTGGAACTGATGCATGTTTCTTATCTGCTTTGACGCATGATGCTTGTCATCGACTATGTTATATATATGACTGCTCGTTTACTGTTCTGGGGAGATCGAGGCTGATGTTTTGCAGAGCTCATCTTTCCCACACACGTGTATGCTTTAATAAAATCATTGTTTTGACGCACAATGGACCTCCAGTCGTTTGTCTCTTACCTCAAATACGAAATCAGGACACTTCTTAAACACTAATAAAAATATATAACATAATTCACAATCCACTTATGACACGTTTTATGAAGTGTCAAACTGAAAGAAAAGCGTGTTTTGTCATGGTATGTCATAACAATAGCTGATGGGCTTCTATTCCTATAAAGCAGACTAGACAAACAGAAACCATCTGTCACGGTCCCCGTGTCTCTCTGGTTGGCCCACGCTCGCTACAGGTTTTGTTGTTGTTAGTTTTGGGTTTTTTTGTCTCTCCTCCTCCTCTCTGCCTGGGTGGAGCTCATTACGGGCTCTCACTCTTGGCCCACGCACCCCTGTGGATGGTGTCCACCTGCGGCTGATCCGGCTGATTTCCCCAGCTGCTATTTAAGGCAGTGGCACAGAGCAGCTCACCGCTGGAACGTCGAACCACCTGAGTTCGTGCTCGCGGCATATTCAAAGAAGGATCGCTTACACGTGTTTTATGTTGTGGAACTAACCTTGACCTTCTGTCTGTAGATTCTGGACCGAATCACCGGACCTGTCCAAGTGGGGCAGTGTGTGGAGTATTGGAGCGAGTGTGGCTGAAGAGGAGTGCGTGTGTGCGGAGGAACGGTGGCGGTGACTGAGTGGAAGAGGAAGCGTGTGTGTGGATTCCCCCCCCCCCCCTTCTCTCCCTGGAGCCCTGGACCCCCTCCCAACTCACTGTACATATATTTTGCACTAAGGTGATCCCTATTGTAAATAAATCCCCTTTTTGTTTCGTTGAAAGAACTGTCTGCGCGTGGGTCCGTTCAGTAGCCATGACACCATCCATCCATCCATTCGCTTCAGCTTATCCTGTTCAGAGTCGCGGGGGCGCTGGAGCCTATCCCAGCTATCATAGGGTGAGAGGCGGGGTACACCCTGGACAGAAACACTTTGTTGAAAACAAAAGTGAAAGGGCGACTCACATCTGACTGTGTTCCCTGTGGGTTGAGTCACTTTGTATATAAAGCATTTGCAGCATTTTTAAAAATCTATTGTTCCAAATTTCTCTGTTTTCTCAACTTTTTCTCAAGCTGAGCACTTGGTCCACTTTTACAAGCGATGGCAGCAGCAGCAGCCTTTTCCAGAGGTTTTAGTTTTAGTTTTATGTGCAATAAACATTCATTGTGTCATTTATTAATTCATCCTTTTTTTATTTTCACTTTTTAAAAATCCACTACATGTTGTGTTGTGTTTAGTTGTGTTTAGTGCCGATGTGGGACAGTTTCCAATTCCATTGTACTATTGTACCAAATATGAATGTGCAATGACAATAACGAGTTATTCTTATCTTATCTTATCTTATATCTGATCTCAGATGCACTCCCTGATGTACCCACAGTGTCTGTGCATTTAGGATACACAGACAGCTAGTATAAATCCATGCACGCACATGCATATTCTGAATATAGTCTCTGTTTCGTTTTGTTCACTGTGGAAGGTCTTTCAAGGTCACAGTAGTTCATGTAAAAGAAGCTGATATTTTCATGTAAGCAGAACGTGACTTTTTGGAATTCAAATGAAAGAGGTGCTTTGACTCAAAACATATTGCAGGCAGATTTTCATGCAACATCTCTTAAACTTAGAAAGTTCTCTTTGTACATTTCTTTACAAATCTTTATTTCCTTAAATCCTTATTGATACTTTCTCATGTGTTTCAGAAACTTTGATGGCAGCGGCACAGTTGACCATGAGTGGTGTCACAACTACCGAAGGCTTAGTTAGGATTTTGCTGTGTCTGCTCCATCTTTCAAGTTCACTGATAAACAAGGGCGAACTGGTAAACTGACTGTTAACTTTCTTTTTGTTGTTGTTGTTTTAATAAAGAATGTAACTTTTAATTAACCACCTTTACCATTAAATCATGACCGTCCGATCACTGGTTAAGCTTTTCTCCTTACTTTTAAAATGCTCATTTTGTCCCAGTTACATGTTTCGCACGCATGTTTGTTGACGTTCTTTCTGGTTTTGCAGGAGGAGCTGAAAGGAAACGTTGAAAAATTACAAAAGGAAACAGCAAGAAGGAAGGTGAGTCTGTCAATGGCATGGATGTTGACAGACTCCAAACAGAAAAACATGCTTTGCTATGACAACTAAAACAAAAAAACAATTTCCCATCATACAAAAGTCTGTTTGCACTCTTTACACTACATACTTTTGTATATTTTGTTACATTAATTTGGTTTATTTTTGTCCTCCAGGCTGAAAATAATTTAGACAAAGCCTATGTTCCTGCTGTCCTTGATGATGTTAAACGTCTCATGGATCCTTTGTACGAACTTTTGAAGTCAGTGAAACGTTTTACATCACTGCTTACACCAGTGCTGGATTTAATGGATGACCTACAGACTTTCGTGGGAGCCGGCAAGGAGTACATGAATAAGTACTTTGAGACAACAGCTGCAGAAATCAATCACAATGAAGAGAACCTACGCAGAGTTATGGCAACACTAACACAACTAGAAAAGAATAAAGATGAACTGTAGCATATTAGTCAGCGTCTGTCTCTGGTAAATGTTCTGTGAAACATCTCTTTCATACTGCGCTGCTTCTAAATCAAAGCTAACTGTACACTTGATTTATAAACTTTGATGAGAAAAAAATCTTTTCTTTCTTTCTTTCTTTCTTTCTTTTCTTTGTTATATCAGGTCTAATGCGAACACAAAACACAAAGCTGAGATTTTCTCTGTTTAGAAATCACATTAAATCTGACAGTTGTTAATGATTCATATGTAGAAACACTTTCATGTGAATAAAAACATTCAAACTGTTATTATTGCAAATTGTGACGTTTGTAAGAATAGAAGCGGTGGCTGATTGTTCTCTAGTGTTTGTGTGTGGATCAGTGTTGTTCAAGTTACTTGGAAAAAAGTAATTAGTTACTTATTACTGATTACTTCTCAAAAAATGTTATACCGTTACATTACTGATTACTTAATTTCAAAAGTAATTATTTACTTATTACTTAGTTACTTTTTGGTACACACCTGAATACTTAATAAAGCAATAGACCTTTCAGCCCAGTTCTATTTTTATGCATAATCCATCATATAAAAATTCAGTCAAATGGAAAAGTCTCTTTTTAAAAATTGTTTTATTATTTTTAATCTCTTAATTTTAGGGAAATCGCATCAAGCAAAAATGTAATTCTATACAACAGTTTTTAAAAAAAAACTATGTGAAAAAATCTATTTTCACCTGTTTAGCAGGAGTGGGGCCGGTGGTCATATCAGTGGGGGATCTGGTGGTTTCTCTGTGAATTTCCGTTCCCATGGTAGCGTGCTAGGTGCTTGTTCAGATTTGAAGTGTAATTTTTCGCAGAGTGTACAACGGACGCTAATGTTTTTGCCACTTTTTACAGAATAACACTTGAAGTAATATAAGTACTTCCACGCTTTTAACGCTGCATGGTCGTACTCTCTCCTGCACTCCATATTACCCATTGTTGATCTACGCACGTCTGCTGTTGCCACGTATATGAACACGCATGATCAGCACAGCGCACCAGGTAGAATCCAGTTTTCAGGCCCCTCTTCTGTGGAATCAGCTTCCAGTTTGGATTCAGGAGACAGACACTATCGCTACTGTTAGGTCTGCACTCGCAGGCTCCACTAGTTCAGAGATTTATCACCATGAACGAATCAAGACGATCAGAGCTCGATCGGTTTTAAACTTGCAAGGGAAGTGTCGGATCAGGATCTTGGAGCTACAAGCTCCTCACATGATCCCAGACAACTCCAAAAATCCAGCGTCCCCAAGCAGGCTTTTATTCAGTGACAATAGTTACACAAACACCCATGGTAAAACCCTATTGTAATAATTTGTGATAAATAAAAGTAGAGTCTGGGGAATATTTGATGAAAGCTTATTGTGATTAATGCTGGGGTGAATTTCAAAGTTGATGTGACGTCTGTTTGAAGTTGGTGTGTTATGTGTGTGAATGTGTTACGTCAGCCAAGAAACGAGATTAGATTAGGACATTTGGATAGGGGATTTTATTCCCACATTGATTAGCAGGGTTGGACTCGGGCACCAGATAATTTAACTGTGGAATCGACAGTGGTGCTTTTAAATTTATTTAAATTATTTAGGACGGGGACGGTAATCCCTAGGAGCGCGGTTGCTCAGCGTGTGGCATCGACTCCTGATCACAGATGCGTGGTCAGGCCTGGCGGCGTCCAGTTAGCCCGAGTGGCGCCCGCGGGACTTCGGGAACCCATTAAAAACCAAGTGGTCAAGGACCACTTCTTTACCGTGCTGTTTGAGTAAAGAGCGGGCCTCAGGCGTGACCATTTCAACGTGGCTGACAGGTAAGCTTTAAGTAAAGCTTAAAGTGGGATATTTAGGACTTCCGGTCAGCATGCGACCCGAATAGACGCAGGAACGAGCTGCTGTGGTGAACTTAACTCCGCTTTGACCAGTTTCACCCCTTCAACTGCCACCTTTAAGTCGCTTACACTCGTAACTACTTTTCTAGTGTTTTGAACACTTTTGACCCTTTCCAATGGCTGCTAAGAGTGCAAAAGCGAACAAAAAGGAGGACGCTAGCTTAACACTGGAGGCTATCACCACGCTGCTCCAGCAGCACCGAGAGTTGGCATCTGAATTTAAGACCTCATTTAACGCCCTCGATTCAAAACTGGACCAGGTACGACAAGCCCAAGAGGAACAGGCCGAGAGAGTTTCATCCTTGGAGCTTGCAACTGAAGACCTGAGCCAACGTGTCGCTGACCTTGAAAACACGTGTGCCGCTCTTCGCGAAGACAACAACCAGCTAAAGAACAAAGTCACTGACCTGGAGAGCCGTAGCAGGCGTCAGAACATCCGCGTCCTTGGACTGCCTGAAGACACTGAAAGTGGGCGCCCCACTCACTTCTTTTCCAACCTTCTCTGTGAGTTATTGGGCAAAGAAATACTTCAGTCTCCACCGCAGCTCGATAGAGCGCACCGCTCCCTCGCAGCGAAGCCGCCCGTGGGACGCCCACCTCGCCCGGTGATCATCCGCCTGCACCGATACCAGATCAAGGACCTCATCATCCGAGAAGCTAGGAGGAGAGGGAAATTCGACTACCAAGGCGTGCCTATCCGAATTGTGGAAGACTACAGCCCCGAGGTCCTCAATCAGCGGGCGCAGTACAAGGACATTATGTCGGAGCTCTACAGGCGAGGCCTGAGGCCGGCTCTCCTCTTCCCAGCACGGCTTCGCATAACGCAGGCCAGAGGCACCAGAAAGTTTTTCAGCTCCGTGGACCAGGCTCAACAGTGCATTGAGAGGCTCCCAAAGGCTCTGGAAGCCCCGTGAAGAATTATTACTGATAAAACAATGGCACCAAATGCAGGTACCAAACATTCCATATAGGTATGGAGGCGCAGTCGGGATCCACGTAAGACGTTGCTTTTCCTCTCCGAGTGTAGCGATGTAGTCTGAGTGCTATAGCACTGAAATGCTGATTATTACTTTAATTTAACTCGATAATCTTATTTTGTTTTCTTTGTTAAATAAGGAGACAACCTCATTGACTTCTACCCGTTGGCTAATGACGTAATACCTGTTGCACGGAGACGGGGAGTTTTGTTATCTACTCGTAGCCTTCTGTCTGTTCTTATTCAATAATTCAGTTATAACGGTAGTACTTATTGAACTACATCATCTTTTTGTGTTTGGTTGTTTGTTTACATACTTGGACTCTGCTTTGAAACACTCCAGCAATTACATTTGGACTTGGTGGCTGATACAGTTTCGAAACTTAACAGTATTATAAGGGGTTTCAGCTTACTATGCTATGGCCACCGGAGCAGTGGTTCGACTGCTTCAATACCTAGGTTATTGGTATCATAGACAGGAGGAGTAACACTCTAAATATGTTAAGTTTGAAGAGCTCGCTGCTTGTTCTTGTTCTTTTTTTTGGCAGCCATTTTCTGTTGTGGGGAGGGTTTGGGGAGGGTAAGGGTCACTGCTTTGAACCTCATACACTGTTCTTTTTTTTAACCTGTTCTGAACTAATTTCCACCCACTGTAAAGTTATTCTGTTCTTATCATCTAAGGCCAGTGTGCATAGTTTCTTTGCTCTACAAATCAGATGAGTCTGCAATTGAACTTTCTAAGCTGGAATGTTAAAGGTCTAAATCATCCAGTCAAGAGACGGAGGGTTTTGTCACATGTTAAACACCGTAACACTGACGTGGCTTTCCTGCAGGAGACCCACGTCAGGGCCTCTGATAATGTCCGTCTCTTCTCCCGTTGGAGGGGCCAGTGTTTTCACTCACTTTTCCAAGCTAGGGCACGTGGGGTCTCTATATTGGTCAGGCAGAACATTCCCTTTGAGGCCCACAATGTCATAGCAGACAAATATGGTAGATATGTCATAGTCATAGTCCTCAACATGAAGAAGAAGGCTTTCAGGAGCAAAGTGAAGGAGGAGATGAAAGCAGCACAGCGGGAGGTGAAACGCTGCCTGAGGGAAGCAAAGGACACCTACAGGAGGAAGGTGGAGCAGAAGTTGGAGAGGAACAATATGAGGGAGGTCTGGAATGGTGTGAAAACCATCACAGGCCACAACACCAAGAAAAGCACAGCGGGGGGGACTGTGGAGAAGGCAAACGAACTCAACAACTTCTTCAACAGGTTTGACCAGCCCACAACCCCCCCACCCTCACCCTCACCTTCACTACAGAGTCCTCTCCCCACTCTCCTGCCTCCCTCGCTTCCCCCCCTTCCTGACACCATGACACCCCCCTCCTCCAATCCCTCTCTCAGCAGCAAGACATCTCCCCCCCTCCCCTCCTCCCAAACACCTCCCAGTGTCACAGTGGATCAGGTCAGGAGGCAACTGAGGAAGCTTCGCCCCAGAAAGGCAGCAGGCCCAGACAAGGTGTGTCCTAGGATGCTTAAGGCGTGTGCTGCTGAACTTGGGGAGCCGCTACAACGAGTCTTCAACCTCAGTCTGCGACTGGGGAGAGTGCCCGCCCTATGGAAGACATCCTGCATCGTCCCGGTCCCCAAAAAGAACCGGCCCAATGAGCTGAATGACTTCCGACCGGTGGCACTGACGTCACATCTTATGAAGACTCTAGAGCGGCTCTTCCTCAACCTCCTCCGACCACAGGTACAACATGCCCAGGACCCACTACAGTTTGCATACAAGGCGGATGTCGGAGTGGAGGATGCCATCCTGTACCTCCTACACAGAGCCCACTCACACCTGGATGGGGGAAAAGGCACGGTCAGGATCCTGTTTCTTGACTTTTCCAGTGCCTTTAATACCATCCGGCCCTGTATGCTTCAGGAAAAACTGAACAGGATGGAGGTGGACCCCTGCCTGGTGGCTTGGATCTCCGACTACCTCACCGACAGACCACAGTACGTCAGGCTGAAGGACATCACGTCTGACACTGTGGTCAGCAGCACAGGAGCACCACAGGGAACTGTGCTGTCCCCTCTTCTCTTCACCCTGTACACCTCTGACTTCTGCTACAACTCTGAATTATGCCATATTCAGAAGTTTGCAGATGACACGGCCATCATGGGGTGTATCTGGGATGATCAGGAAGAGGAGTACAGAAGTCTGGTGAGGAACTTTGTCGCATGGAGTCACACAAACCACCTGCAACTCAACACCTCAAAGACTAAGGAACTGGTTGTGGACTTCGGGAGGTCCAGAGAAGGTCCACTGCCGGTTCAGATAGAGGGGGAGGAGGTGGAGGTGGTCAACAAGTACAAGTACCTCGGGCTGTGGGTGGACAATAAACTGGACTGGTCATGCAACACAGAGCACCTGTATAAAAAATCCCAAAGCCGACTGTACTTCCTCAGGAGGCTGAGGTCTTTTAACATCTGCAGGAAGCTCCTGAGGATGTTTTACCAGTCGGTGGTTTCTGGAGTACTTTTCTATGCTGTGGTGTGCTGGGGGAGCAGCAGAGCAAAGAGGGACTCATCCAGGCTGGAGAAACTGATCAGGAAGGCTAGCTCTGTGGTCGGCATGAAGCTGGACACTCTGGTGACAGTGGCAGAGAAAAGGACATTAAAGAAACTGATGGACATTATGAACAATGCTGGGCATCCTCTGCACACGGCCATAAACAATCAGAAGAGTCTGTTCAGTGACAGGTTGCTTCTCCCCAAGACAAGAACTAACAGACTTAAAAACTCCTTTGTCCCACACGCCATCAGACTGTTTAACTCCTCTCTGGAGGCGAGAGGGAGGGGAGACAGGAGGACAAAGGAGGGGGGAACAACTAAGCTGTAGTGCCTCTTCACCTCACTGTACAATACCTTGTGCAATACTTTTTGTAAATAGTCAACAGTGCAATAGACTCAATACTTGAAATGTGCAATTCACTTGTATTTTTATTTTTTATTCCTATTTATTCTATTTATCCCCTTTGTATATTTTATTTATATTTGTCTCTGTATTTATATATGTGTGTGTGTGTGTGTGTGTGTGTATATATATATATAACAATTCTGTAACTGTAACTTCGGTCGTTGCTGTGCTTTTTTTGGAAGTCGAATTTCCCAGAGGAACCCACCCGAGGGATTAATAAAGTTCTATCTTATCTTATCTTATCTTGTCAGTGGGAAACTGTATAACAGTCTTGTTGCTCTAGTAAATGTGTATGCTCCTAATACAGATGACGAGAATTTCTTTAAACAACTATTCTCCTCTTTGCCCGACTTAAATGTCTACTCTCTTTTTCTGGGGGGTGATTTTAACTGCTGGTTAGACCCAGCCCTGGATCGCTCATCCACTAAGAGCAATGTTTTAAGCAAATCTGCATCTGTCATTCATGCCTTTCTATCAGAATATGGAATGTGTGATGTTTGGCGTACTCTAAATCCTCATAAAAGAGATTACTCCTATTTTTCACATGTGCACCATACATATTCAAGAATTGATTACTTTATCATTGACACTAATTGTCTGCAGCAGGTCCACTCCTGTGCCTACCATAGCATAGTTATTTCAGATCACGCCCCTCTTACTTTGTCTCTGTCTCTTCCACATCCTCCTGTTAAAGCTGCACAATGGCGTTTCAACTCGACCCTCCTGTCGGATGAAAATTTTGTAAAGTTTATCCAGGATGAGATACGCTTTTACTTTGCCACCAACTCTTCCCCAGAGACTTCCAGCCTTGTCGTATGGGATGCCTTTAAGGCGTATATCAGAGGCCAGATTATTGCTTATTCGGCAAGAATTAAAAAACAGTCCACCCATGAAAGGAACAAGTTAATGCAACAGATTAAGGAGACTGATGAACAGTATGCTCTCAAACAGAGTCATGAAATATTTAAAAAGCGTGTAGAACTTAAAACAAGACTTGACCTACTCACAACGTACTCGACTGAACGTTTACTCTTACATGACAAATCCAAATTTTATATGCATGGTGACAAACCTGATAAATTACTGGCGAGCCTTCTAAAAGGTTCTCGGGCAAGGCAAAGTATTCTTAAAATTTGACAACAAATTCAAATTCAAATTCAAATTTTATTTGTCACACACACACAACCATACACAGTATGACATGGGGGTGAAATGCTTGTAGCTGTACAATGCCCGACCATTAAATGACAGAAGAAAAGTTTTACAATATTTACAATTTACTACAAAAATTTACAAATTAACTTAGGAATTTACAGTAAAAATGTGCAAATAGCAGAAGAGATTATAAAGATAAGGATTGTAAATTATAGGAATTATAGGATTATAGGAAATGTGTGGTGGTGCGTGTGGTGACGTGTGTGAGAGTCCAGTCTTATAGTGACGTGTTTGGGAGAGTCCAGTCCTACACCTGGTTCAGGGCCCGAATAGCCTGGGGGAAGAAGCTCCTCCTCATTCTCTCTGTTTTGGCCTTAAGGGAGCAGAAGCGCTTCCCAGACCTCAACAGTGAGAAGAGTCCATTGTTGGGATGGGAGAGGTCCATCATAATCTTCCTAGCTTTGGACTTGCACCGCTTGGTGTAGATGGACAGCAGGTCAGGGAGCTCTGATTGAATGATGCGTTCTGCCGAGCGCACCACCCTTTGCAGATCTCGTCTGTCCTGCTTGGTGCTGTTCCCAAACCAGGTGCAGATGTTTGACGTCAGGACGCTCTCGATGGTGCAGGAGTAGAAGTTCTTGAGCACAAGATGGCAACATAGTCACAGATCATGAAAAAATCAATGAAGTGTTCAGGGATTTTTACTCACAGCTTTACACCTCAGAGTCCCAAACTGACTGTAATGCAATTAATGAGTTTTTAGCTAAACTTAACATTCCTGAAATTCCAACAGAACTTAAAACAAGGCTGGATGAACCCATCTCCCAGTTAGAAGTTTCCTTGGCTATAGCTTCGATGCATTCTGGTAAGTGTCCAGGTCCGGATGGCTTTCCGTCAGAATTTTTCAAACACTTCTCTTCATTACTGTCCACGCAGCTTAGTGCAACCCTCACGGACTGCAAGGAACAAGGATCTCTTCCTCAATCATTCTATGAAGCCTGTATTACACTTATTAAAAAGAAAGGAAAAGATCCGTTGGAATGTGCCTCCTATAGACCCATTTCTCTACTGAACACAGACGCTAAAATATTAGCCAAGATACTTGCCCGTAGACTAGAAATAGTTCTTCCAAAAAATTATTTCGAAAGACCAGACAGGCTTCATTAAAGGTCGTCATTCATATTTTAACATAAGGAGGCTATTTAACATAGTCTACTCCAGCTCTACAGACTCTGATGAATGTGTGGTCTCGCTTGACGCTGAAAAGGCCTTTGATTGAGTTGAGTTTGATTATCTCTTTGCAGTCCTTGATAGATTTGGCTTTGGAGCGAAATTTACTTCATGGATCAAATTACTCTATTCTCAACCATCTGCTACAATACGAACTAACCTCCAATTGTCAAAACCCTTCAAACTTCACAGAGGCACACGCCAGGGATGTCCTCTCAGGCCCCTGCTTTTTGATCTGGCCATAGAACCCCTTGCCATTGCGTTCCGCAGTTGCAAAGAGGTACACGGCATTTGGAGAAACAATACAGAACATAAGGTCTCGCTCTATGCAGATGATCTCCTGCTCTTTATTTCTAAGCCCTTAGCCTCACTACCATCTGCATTGAATCTGCTTAGTCAATTTGGTCAGATTTCAGGGTATAAACTGAACCTTAATAAAAGTGAGCTCTTCCCGCTAAGTAGCAAAGCCAGTATGTTAGACTTCACCTGCTTGCCCTTCAGAGTTGAAAGGACAAAAATTACATATTTGGGAATCACAGTGACAAAAAAACATAAAAACCTTTTCACAGAAAATGTGAGTGCATTGCTGAACCAAGTGAAGCGGTCCCTTACCCACTGGACACCACTCTCTATGTCTCTGGTAGGACGTATCAATTCAATTAAAATGACCATTCTACCCAAATTTCTATACCTTTTCCAGGCCATACCCATTTTCATTCCCAACACTTTTTTCAATAAGCTGGACTCTGTCATCTCATCTTATCTATGGCAGGGTAAACGCCCAAGGCTCAATAAGATGCATCTTCAAAAATCTAAAATTGAGGGTGGGTTTGCACTTCCCAACTTTCGTTTTTATTATTGGGCTGCTAACATACGATGTTTGGTGTTTTGGTATTTTTACCATAATCGGAGTGGTTGTCCTGACTGGGTCACTATGGAATTGCATAGTGACAACAGTATATCCTTACTAGCTGCACTTTGTTCTCCACTCCCATCCTCTTCATTCAACTTCATTCCCAACCCTGTAGTGGTGCACTCATTAAAAATATGGGGCCAGTTTAGGAAATATTTTAAACTTTGTGACTTCTCCCTCCTCAGCCCCATTGCATCTAACTATTTCTTTAAACCTTCTACCCAGGACGGTGGGTTTGCGGAGTGGCACAGAAGTGGAATAACTTGCTTTAAGGACCTATTCATAGCCAACAAACTAGCATCATTTGAACAACTTGCTAATTAATATATTCTTCCACCATCACACTTTTTCAGATACTTGCAAGTCAGGCACTTTATTTGTTCCCAGATTTCAGGCTCAAGCCCTCCACCAGAGCCTACACTACTAGAAACTATTCTACAACTCAATCCAACCAATAGAGGGCTGATTTCCTTGCTTTACAATAAAATGTTAAATTTGACACATACCTCTTCATCCAAGCTCAAGACACTGTGGGAAGAAGACTTAAACATGACAACCTCTGATGAAACATGGGCCTCTATACTCAAACATGTCAACACTACATCACTATGTGCCCGCCATTGTTTAATCCAGTTCAAAGTGGTGCATAGAGCCCATTTCTCAAAATCCAGATTATCCCGTATCTACCCTGAAATCACTCCATACTGTGACAGATGCAAAACTGCTGAAGCCTCACTGGTCCACATGTACTGGTCTTGTCCCAATCTCACTCAGTTCTGGTCAGAGGTTTTTCGTACCCTGTCCAGAATTCTCAGTGTGACGCTGGCCCCCGGCCCCCTTCTTGCTCTGTTTGGCATCAGTGGGAATGAGGTGCTTCTACCGGCCTCTAAAAAACAGGCATTATCATTCTGTTCCCTGTTGGCCAGAAGGGCAATCCTACTGAGGTGGCGGGACGCTGCCCCTCCCACTCACAAACAGTGGTTATATGACCTCATGGCCTGTCTAAAACTGGAAAAGATAAGACACTCACTTCAGAACTCCACTGGGAAATTTCAAGACATGTGGGGACCCTTCCTTGATGCTTTTCAAAATCTATAAGAATTTTTCAGCGAACTCTCTTAAGTCAGGTGTGGAAATACAGTGTGCGGGTGCAGGCAGTGACCTGGGTGGGAATGAATGGGATTGTTTTGCAGGGATTATGTTACTTTGGGATATATTATACATTTGTTTATATTCTTTTTTTTTCTCTTTCTTTCCCTTTTTTCTTTTTCTTTTTTTTTCTTTTATTTCACAGCCGAAGATACATTTTTGGACTCATTTCACAGCTTAAATGTACTACTTAACCTTAATGTACAGACCACCTGGGTCTGGGTGCAGTTCCCCCCTCCAGGGGCAAGGGTACCTAGACCCGGTTCGTAGAGTACGCTTGGGGAGTGTGATCGTGTGTACAGCGTCTCTTTATGTCTGTCTCCACGTTGGTTGAGTGTGGAGTAAGTGCATATGAGAGCATGAGGGTGGGAATGGATGTTTGTGTCTATATGTCAGGTTGGGTATCAGACGCCACCTCTCTGGGGACATCTCAGGCCCTCCAAGGTTTGGAGGCCTATCTCCACCCACCACCACTTCCCCTGCCAGTGGCGGACTCCCTCAGGTGTCGGTGCGTTGGTGGTTCTTTGTGTCTGGGGGTGGGCGTCCGGGTACACACCGGCTCACTCCTTGGCGGCCGCTTATCGGGGCCTGGAGCCTGGGGCTCACTCGGGCCACTTCGGAGGTGGGGTGCCCCCGGCCTCTCGGCCTGGGGCTCGGTCACTCAGGCACAGCTGGCTGCCGGCGGAGCTCACGGGTGCGTCACTGCAACTCCCCCTGGCTTCTGCTCCGTGGCTGCTGAGTGAGCCCTCATCTGGGACTCTCCTCAGCTCTTACTGGGACAGTGGCGCGGCTGCCCCTCTGTTGGTCTTCCTTGGTCTGTTGTGTTCTGGGGGCCTCTGGATGTCTGGAGTTTTGATCTCCTCCATACCTGCTTCATGCCCTGGTGGACGGGGCTGTGGCCCCCCCACACCCTCTAGCAGATCATTACATGGAGAAACCTTTGGAATGCAAGCATGCTGATCCACACAGGTATGCACACAGGTGTACACACGGATATTCACAGACGCGGACTACAGCTTTCTTGGCTGCTGCCTCAAAGCACATTGTGCGCTGTCTATCTTGCGTGCTGCACAATATCGTTTATTATTTAGTATCTACTGCTAGCTAGTTTATTGTGATGGTGCCGTTTTTTTTATTATGTTGCTCTTTGTTGTTTGCTTTCTCTTCTGTTTTTTTTCTCCATACAGGTGACCCAGGTGTTTTTTTGTTTTTTTTTGTTTGTTTTTTTTCTTTCTTCCCCCCCTTCTCACCGTCTCTTCTCCCCTTTGGTTTTCTTTCTCTCCCTCTCTTTCTTTCATTCTTTCTCCCTGTCCTATCCCCCAGTCATGTCTGTCCCGTTTGTAGCAACTGTAAATAAAATAAATTCATAATTATAATAAAGGTCAATCAAATGGACCAATATCGCAAGGCCATGATGATCCACTTGGTAAAATAAATCCGCTTGGCATCTTTCTTGGCCTTAAGACAACAATTCTGATGGCTATAGATCCAAACGGGACACAAAAAAAAAAAACCTTAATGTACAGATCATCTGTAATCCTTCTCTTTTCTTTCTGTCTATATGTATAATATATATGTTGATGTTTATGTGTACAAAAGGAAACCTCTTAATAAAAAAGACATTGTTTAAAAAAAAAGTGGGATACTTAGATGCCGGTTAAGTGGAGCTTCCTGTTAAGCTGCGGGAAGCGCTTATAAATTAACATAAGACTTAGAAATCGGGCCGCTGTCCTGGACAGAGAACGGTCAATTGAACAGCAAGGTGGGCAAACCTGGGCTTAGAGGCTTTTAAATCTGTCGAAAAGGTAGGATGACCGATATCGGAGGCAGAGGAAGTGACGTTGAAAATGTTTGTTTTCTCTTTGATCTTTTAGTAGAATAAGCGGTTATAATGCACACTTTCTTACACATACTGAAAAAGTGCTCATGAAGAGATGATCTGTTGTGAAAGGTGACTTAGAGTGCAGTAAAAGGTCAATGCATGCACGCTTATGGTCACAGATATTACGTAGATTTATTTCTAGGGTAGAGGTGAAACATTTTGCTTTGTCTTTGCTTAGCAAGTAGTGATGCAGAAGGTGTTAAAGATATTCATGCCATGAATAAGTCGACAGGAAACATATGGAGAGTGAGACACCTACAGTGGGGCAAAAAAGTATTTAGTCAGCCACCGATTGTGCAAGTTCCCCCACCTAAAATGATGACAGAGGTCAGTAATTTGCACCAGAGGTACACTTCAACTGTGAGAGACAGAATGTGAAAAAAAAAATCCATGAATCCACATGGTAGGATTTGTAAAGAATTTATTCGTAAATCAGGGTGGAAAATAAGTATTTGGTCAATAACAAAAATACAACTCAATACTTTGTAACATAACCTTTGTTGGCAATAACAGAGGTCAAACGTTTACTATAGGTCTTTACCAGGTTTGCACACACAGTAGCTGGTATTTTGGCCCATTCCTCCATGCAGATCTTCTCGAGAGCAGTGATGTTTTGGGGCTGTCGCCGAGCAACACGGACTTTCAACTCCCGCCACAGATTTTCTATGGGGTTGAGGTCTGGAGACTGGCTAGGCCACTCCAGGACTTTCAAATGCTTCTTACGGAGCCACTCCTTTGTTGCCCGGGCGGTGTGTTTTGGATCATTGTCATGTTGGAAGACCCAGCCTCGTTTCATCTTCAAAGTTCTCACTGATGGAAGGAGGTTTTGGCTCAAAATCTCACGATACATGGCCCCATTCATTCTGTCCTTAACACGGATCAGTCGTCCTGTCCCCTTGGCAGAAAAACAGCCCCATAGCATGATGTTTCCACCCCCATGCTTCACAGTAGGTATGGTGTTCTTGGGATGCAACTCAGTATTCTTCTTCCTCCAAACACGACGAGTTGAGTTTATACCAAAAAGTTCTACTTTGGTTTCATCTGACCACATGACATTCTCCCAATCCTCTGCTGTATCATCCATGTGCTCTCTGGCAAACTTCAGACGGGCCTGGACATGCACTGGCTTCAGCAGCGGAACACGTCTGGCACTGCGGGATTTGATTCCCTGCCGTTGTAGTGTGTTACTGATGGTGACCTTTGTTACTTTGGTCCCACCTCTCTGCAGGTCATTCACCAGGTCCCCCCGTGTGGTTCTGGGATCTTTGCTCACCGTTCTCATGATCATTTTGACCCCACGGGATGAGATCTTGCGTGGAGCCCCAGATCGAGGGAGATTATCAGTGGTCTTGTATGTCTTCCATTTTCTGATGATTGCTCCCACAGTTGATTTTTTCACACCAAGCTGCTTGCCTATTGTAGATTCACTCTTCCCAGTCTGGTGCAGGTCTACAATACTTTTCCTGGTGTCCTTCGAAAGCTCTTTGGTCTTGGCCATGGCGGAGTTTGGAGTCTGACTGTTTGAGGCTGTGGACAGGTGTCTTTTATACAGATGATGAGTTCAAACAGGTGCCATTCATACAGGTAACGAGTGGGGGACAGAAAAGCTTCTTACAGAAGACGTTACAGGTCTGTGAGAGCCAGAGATTTTCCATGTTTGAGGTGACCAAATACTTATTTTCCACCCTGATTTACGAATAAATTCTTTACAAATCCTACCATGTGGATTCATGGATTTTTTTTTTCACATTCTGTCTCTCACAGTTGAAGTGTACCTCTGGTGCAAATTACTGACCTCTGTCATCATTTTAGGTAGGGGAACTTGCACAATCGGTGGCTGACTAAATACTTTTTTGCCCCACTGTATATAGGGCAAAATGTGGTTGAGCTTGTAACTGAATGTGTGCCTGCAAAAGTAACAGTGTTGTACAAGACGTGCTCGAGATGATCAGATAAGAGAAGAAGAGAGCGAGCAACAGGAAACAGCTGGAGGGAAGACGGTGAAAGCGGCTCTTTAAGTGTGTTAAAGGTTGTCAAAAATATCGCTTACCCAAATAAATAAAATTGAAGATTAAATACATAAAGGATAGAACCCAGAACATGATAAGTTGAACCAACTTTGAATAATTAAGAGAACAATTGATGAATACATTAGATTACTGAGGCGTAGCAGGGGGAGGAGTTTTTTTTTATACTTTACAGCAGCGGTCCCCAACCTTTTTTGCGCCACGGACCGGTTTATGCCCAACAATATTTTCACGGACCGGCCTTTAAGGTGTTGCGGATAAATTCAACAAAATAAAACTAGTACCGATACTGAAAAAAAGAAGATTTATTCATAACACACGTGAAAAGACCCAGGAAAACCGAGTTAACGATAAAAACACTAACAAAATAACACTGAAAACCGATAAAAACCCTGAAAACCATACATTTCACACCTGAGCCTCAACTCTCGCGGCCCGGTACCAAACGACTCATGGACCGGTACCGGTCATGTTAAAAGAATGTTGGAAATTTGATCAGAATACGGTGAAAATGAGAGAAACAGACATTTTTCTCAGATCATTGTGTTAAATTGTCAAAATCGCCGTGTTCTCTTTAAGACTATCAGCTCTACTCTAAACAACCCTGAAAGCCTCTGCTGACACGTGTCATCAGTTCCTTTCTTTCTTTGTAAACAAGGTCGAGTCTGTCAGGTCAGCAATAGTACTTCCTACAGATGACCCATCAGTGTTTATTCCATGACTGTAAACATGTTTCCATTCGTCACTTCAGTCTTTACTCTGAAATACAGGAAATGACATCATGGCTCAAAATCTTTGTCGTTCAAACAATTCTTTATTTAACATTTTTTTAACTTTATTTAACAAAATACATTCAATAAAAACTTCAACTGAAACTGATTTTTAATCCAACCACTGAAAAAAAAGGTAACGACTGAACACAAACAGAAGAACAATTTATAAAGATTAACATTGAACTATAGGAACAGTTTGATTCATAGCCTCATTAGAACTTTAACTTAAACTTAAGGAGAGCCGACCTGAACTCTGTGGAGCCTGATCTCCAGGGTTTTAAGTTGGACTCTGAAACCAGAAGAGGATGTTTCTCTCTCTTCAGATTCGCTGTCGTCCTGTGATGGGAACGGTTTCAGCCCTGCGTGATCGCGCTGATGTTTGCACAGAGCAGATAATGAAGTGAATGTTTTGGCACAGTGGTAACAGTGAAACAGTTTATTAGTAACGTGGGATCGTTTGTGTGCAGAGTATGAACTGAGATTACTGAAGCTCTTGTCACACTGCTCACAGCTGTAGTTTCCTTCCATGTGTGTACGTTCATGCTCGTTACGACTACCTGACTGTGAGAAGCTTTTGTCACAGTGTCTGCACTTGTATGGTTTCTCTCCTGTGTGGACTCGTTTGTGTGTTTTAAGCTGACTTGCAGTGGTGAAGGATGACCCACACTGATCACAGAGGTGCTTTTTGACCCCACTGTGAAAGAGTTCATGTTGTTTTAACTCAGCTGATGTGGGGAAGCTTCTCCCACATTCTTTGCAGTATTTCAGTTTGTCTCCAGTGTGTTTACGTTGATGCATTTTTAGGCCGGCTTGCTGACTGAAAGTTTTTCCACAGATGTCACAACGAAAGTCTTTCCCACCACCACAGCGATGACAGGGTTGAGAAGTGGATCCATCTGTGTCACTCTGCTTCTAAACAAAGACACAAAGACAGTGTAAGTCAGTCCTTCAACACTTTTATCCTGAAAGTCGCCTGAAATAAAGAGCATCTCTGCAGACGTCCAATTACATTTTACTGTTTCAATTAACACACTCAGTTTACTGGGCTACAATAACTACAATACTACGACCATAATACTACAGCAATACTTATTTAATATTACAGTAACATCTGACTTACACTTAAATGAAATGAAAACCTGAATAATGGCTCAGAGCTACTCTTCGGTGCAGTAGAAGTGCTAACATGCTAACACAATTTAATGAGCAGACTTGTTCCAAACAGTCAGACTGAACTTACAAGAATAAAATAAAAATACAAACCTCACAGTAACTGCACTTGTAGAGTCTCTTTCTGGTGTGGACCTGTTGGTGTTGTCTCAGGTACTGTGGAGTTTTAAAAGTCTTCTCACACAGGTCACATTGATAAGGTCTCTCCTCAGTGTGGGTAAACATGTGGCGTTGTAACTGTGTGTCTGTTGTAAAGTATTTGCCACACTGATCACACCAGTACACATCTTCTCCAGAGTGAATGCGTAGGTGTATATTTCGGTACCCTAGCTGGCTGAACGTTTTTCCACAGATGTCACAGCTGTATGCCTTAATTCCAGAGTGGGTAACTAGATGTCTCTGTAAGTGGCTACTGTGAGTAAAAGCTCTGCCACACTGATCACAGCTGTAAGCTTTAACTCCACTGTGGACGACTTGGTGTGTTTTCAGGGAATTCTTCCAGGAAAACGACTTTCCACACAAGTCACAGCTGAACGGTCTCTCTCCAGTGTGGATGAGCTGATGTTGTTTTAGTTTAAACTTCCAGGTAAAATCCTTCCCACACTCGTCACAGGTGTATTTTTTCTCTCTCTTTCTTCTGTGAGGTTTGTCGGCCTCCTGAGAGCGCTGACTTCTCGGTCCACGTTGGTCCTGCAGTGACAGAGATACAAACAGAGGCAGTGAGTGAAATGCAGTCATTAAGCAAACTGAAGCTTCAAACTCCCTCCATTAACACTAGTTTTAAACCTGAAGGTGGAGTGTGGCACCAAACACCTTAAAGGTCTCTTATCCCCACCTACTGGTAGTAGTAACACATTACATCCAACCTGCTGTTAAAGATAATTAATCATTGTTCAAACACTCTAAAATCATGCCCATCCCTCCTGCCTGTGCACAAATATTAATGCTAACACACTCAGAATAGTAATAAATGTTTACCAGGTCTGTACTTTTTTATATTTCCTGTTTGTTTCCTATTATATATTTCTATAATTGTATAATTTATTCGATAATAATAAATCATATGTAACAGTTACTAGCTTGGTTCAGTGAAGGATGATGTCAGAGTCTGACTGTAACCTGACGTTTTTTTTTACTTTTACTCGCTACATTAAAAAAAAAAAAAAATCTGTATTTTCTACTCCTTACATTTTCAACACAGGCTTGTTACTTTTGGTTTAAGTCATTTGAGGGGAGTTATTTCATCACTGCGGGCATCAAAGATCAAATTGATTTGAGCCTAAACAGTAACACATGAAATCCAATCCTGCATCATACACCAGGCTGTGTGGTAAAGTCCTATAAATGGAGCATGTAGCGATCACTGTAACACAAACCGTAAATTTTATCTGAGTTTAAAGGTTTAAATCACCGTCAATTTCATCCTTCTATGATTCAGAGTTTGGCGACATCCTTATCATACAGAGTTCCGTTGGCTGAGTTGGGGAAAAGTTCTCAATAGAGTTTTTGAGCTCAGCAAAGAAATCTGTCAGTTCATGGTGTGAGATTATTATATTATCTTATGCCACGTTATACCCCTAATTAAAGATAGTGAAATTATTATGTAGTTTTAGTTTGCATTATTCTCCTGACTTTGAAGAAGGTGACAACTATTACAGTTATTAAACTGATTTGTATTACATTAGACTGCTGATTTATTGTGAATGAGTGATATTGTTTTATGATGCATTATACTGCTGAGGTATAAGAAATACTGTTTTCAGAGAGTCATGGCCTTATTTGTCTGATTAGAAGAGAACAGAGCATACCGGAGAGGTTTTCTGCCCCATCTCATCAGGAGGAGATAAAACAGGGAGCCAAGGCCGTCACTTAGGCGCCGTAAGAGAGAAAGAATGTGAATGTTTAGGTTTTATGACTGTTTTTGTATAAGTTCATACTCAAGTTAAAAAACAAAACACTAAAGCTATTCTGTTATACCTGTATGCAAAAAATACACAGCACCCAAATATTTCATAGTTCAGTAATAGTGATCAATCTAATACACTTAATCCTACTCCATCCTCCCTATTCTGGTATTTTAAGGAGTAAGTAACCTAAATAATAGGGCTCTAAAACTCCCAGCAAAAAAAAAAAATAGATAGGGAATCACCCACCCTCCACTTCATGATGCTTAATCAACATAATCAACTTTAATTTGATGCAGTGTGAAAAAAGATTCACAGAAATCAATTATTTTTCAAGAATAATTAAATAGATTCAACATCTTTCTTCAACAGAATTGCAGACTGCACAGATGGTACCTTCCCAAAGGAAAAAGTAGTAAAGCTTACTAGGGTATATTAGGCTTAGTTACTATATACAGTCATGGACTTCTATACATTTTACATCAGATTAAAACTTTGGGTGTAAGATTCAGATAATTATTTATTAAAATCTAGACATTTTAAATGAGAATAAGAAAGAAAAGGATGTCTTTGTGCCCCCTTTTCCCTGTTAATGCCCTATCGGCCACCCTGGCTAAACTTTGCTAGATCCGCCCCTGCACAGTTACCAGCCGTCAGCTAGAAAAGGATCCTGGTGTAGAAAGTAATATTAAATAAATTCTAACAACAGCTTATCAAGGTTAAACATGCTGCTGTTGTTCAGCTGCTGGTTTCCTCTTTCTGGCGCGAAGTGGGCAATAAACAAACAAGAGAGACGGACTCGCGACAGAAAAGCCGATCAGCTGATCATGATTTCATGACTGAAGTAGCAGCAGGAGAGGGAGGGGGAGAGAAGAGGCAGTCGCTCCATATATGTTCCATCGCAGGAATGCTTTACAAACATTCAGAGATGAACTTACACACTTGCTTTACTTCTCTCTGGGATAACTTCCTCGGAGATGAAATGCCGGATTGGTAGCGAGGCTACAAATACACACAGCCGCTCTATCACGTGAGCACACTGCTCCGACGTGCTACGGTTATGAGCCGAGTTACGCCATGTCGCAAGTTTTGTGAGGTGCTTTTTTGAAATTTAATGGATCGGATTACATTTTTTATTTCTCTCCGATATCAGATCCAGTAATTTACGTCAGTATCGAACCGATACCGATACGTGATATCGGATCGGTCCATCTCTAATTTTTACATGCCCTTAATGCAGGGCTCTAGAGTGCGACCAATTTGGTCGCAAATGCGACCTGCGAACTTTATATGCAGAACATTGTAGAATATTTTGAAGGTTATCTGCTATAAAAAGCCAGACAAGGAAAATCTCCTTCATGTTTTTCTGTGTTTTATTCTCAGTTACTTTCACACAAAGGCATCTGCTGTGATGTTCACAATTCTGAAGAAGTCAGTACTGATAAATGATCAGAATTATAATATTTCTGACTGTCTGAGGCTAAGTTGCATCGAATCGGGACTTTGAAAACCGGAATCGAATGGATTATAGAAATCAGTGATGATACCCAGCCCTAGTGAGCAGCCTAGGCACGACAGAAGTGGATGTAGCTGTAATAGGAAAAGAACTATTGCTAACTTTTCTGTTAAGTTAAGGCCTGATCCTTCTGAAATTCATAGCCAGTGCTCTGACACGGTGTCATCAATCTTTGAATGCTGAAAAAGCACAGTGTATCCAGAAAAACACATTATATTATATAAATTATTATAAAATTTGTGTGCGCCTAACTTTTGTGCTGGTACACCTAACTTTTTAAAGTTAGGCGTACTGGCAAAAAGTTAGTCTAGAGCCCTGCCTTAATGCCATTTTGGGGAGCATTTCAAGTTGCTATACATCAATATGACCATTATATCCCAAATGTTAATAATATCTATGCATTAAGTCCATAGTAACTACATAAAGTGCAAAAAAACTGCAATAAAATACAAAAAAATTTAAATTGTTTTTGTTTTGTTTTTTACACATATTTGTAGTTAGAAAATTGTATCCCTCAAAACTGTAAATTTAAAAAAGTTGCACATTGTTTCCAACCACAGGAAATTTGTTTTTGAGCATTTTTGAGGAAAAACAAAAATAAATATTATAATGCAAATTTGCAAACAAACAGCATGTGCATCAAAATAAACTATTACCAACAGTGCAGTTTGAGTTCTAAGCATCCCAGAAACAATACAGAAAAGAATAAAGTCAAACATGACTTTTAAAAACACCAGTATAGGTGTCGCTGAAGGCAGGTTTTGGCAGGTAAAGTCGGACATGTGATAGTTCGCGCTGGCATCTATTCCAACATAGGAAGTGCTATGAACAGCAAAGCGTGTTTCTGGTATATTATGTTTTTTTGCTGCAAGTGCTTTTTATGCAATTTCTGCAAATACATATGTGGAAGGAAACGTGACCTAGGGCAAGCTGATGGCATAAGATGTAAGTACAACTATTCCTAAATAAAATAATTGTGTTAGCTTAAGTGCAGTTCTACCGGGATTTTAAAATTGTTACGCAAAACGGAGCATTCCTGCTCCAATAGGCCTTAAAGGGTTAATGGAGTATTTCTTAACACTAGTATCTGTCACCTTCTTTGTCGAACTCATTGTTTTCTCTGCAGTGGCTGAGCTGAGTCCAAGTAGCGTAAATGTTCCCCTGCTGCTCCGTCAGACTCTTCTCCTCCTCCTGATCAGCTGGGACACAAAACAGAACTTTGTTAGGCTCCACACTGCACTGAAGAGTCAAAGTGTCTCATATGTTCATCTGAGAGCACAAACAACAAATTTTAGCTTCCCTGGGTGAGCAACTTGTTTAAAACATACACAAAAGGTTTGAGCACCGATACCAAATTCAGCAGTATGGCACACCAGTACCAGGAGAGCAATTCCTCTTTAAAAAAAGCCCTGGCAAAGAACAAAAACAGAACAATCGATGGACCTGCATAAACGAGTACAGTGTTTCCCAACCACTGTGCCGCGGCATATATACGTGTGCCGTGAGAACTGATCAGGTGTGCCGTGGAAGATTATCCTATCTGAGTGGGTGTAGAAATCTGAGCCATGATCTGAGTAACCCTCATCACTCAGTCACACTCCGATTCTCTACTTATATCAAGTCCATTGCACTACTTTCAAGCATTCTGCAACCTGTCCTCTAATTTATTCTTACTGTCTTACTATTTATATTGTTTTCCATGCACAGTTGGTGTGGAGCACCCACAATTTAGTTGAATATGTACAAAGACAATAAAAGACTATTCTATTCTATTTTAAAAACTCTGCAGTACTTTTAAAACACAGATCCCCTCTTGGGGTTCGAGGCTGTATTTGTTTTAAAAATGAATCTCTGGTATCTCTGGCCTATCATTATTATTTTGCTAACAGTTAATCAGGCTCATTTACTGAATACTGATCAGAATTTATCAAATTATCTTTGAAATGATTCTAACAACAGGCCTCTCAGAGTGAGGCCAGTTTTTACAATCACATGCCCTGTGGGCTGACACAACTTTGCGCTGATAAGACAAAGGCAGCTGTGTTTTAGTCTGGAATACATTTATTTTTTACCTTTCTTTTAAATTGATTTCATTATAGCACTTTTACCGCCAACATATTTGGATTTTTTGGCGCTGGAAGTGACCTTATATTGATGATGGCTGGCGTTAGCTAGCTAGCTAGCTAGCTTGGATAGCACGCTGCATTCAAAAACTATGCAGGTGCCACACAGTGACAGAGATGCTAACTAGCGCTTAGTAACAGACTAATAAAATAATAGAAACTCTGATTACACTTAGCTAATTTAAAAGCTTTCTTCTAATAATAACACTGTTTTCTTCTCTGTGTTTCATTAGCATTTGTTAATATTTTCTTGTAAATTAGTTTATAGCAGCTTGACTTGATGTAGAGGCTTTTTCTTTCAACTGGTTCACAAATAACTGACAACAGAGACCGAGGAGAGCAACAGAAAACTTCACTCAGGAGCTAAATTCAAGATTGACTGAACTCAGATCAAAGTTACCTTAGTGCTTCACTTTAGATGAGGAAGAAAAATAAACTAAAACACAAACACAATGAAGCGGGAACTTCGCGGCTTCTTCTTCTTTGGGGTTTTTCTTTGGCGGTTAGAGCTTTAAGGTGCATTACCGCCACCTGCTGGACTAGATGGTTCTTAAACTAAAACTAGACATTTAAAAGTATTTTAATAAACAATAAAAACAAAGACAAAATGTTTCAGTGTGTTATATTCATGAACATAAACATCAGATGGCTTCAGCTTACGCTTACCCCCATTTATTTAAGAGATTTTGCTCTCTGCAGGCGAGGATTTTTTGTTTAGAGGATCTTTGTAAGCCTGTATTTACTTTAAAAGAAGGGAAGCACTTCTTCATTCTACAGAAAAGGTGACACATTACAGATGAGTTCATAAAAAGTGTCTCTGTCACTCTTTCAAGGCTCTGTCACTTTTTCTTTTTGACTGGAACAGCATGGTAAAGTAGGCCTAGGCTGCCATCTTGTGGCAGTGTGTTGTTACTACAACATATGAAATTGTGTTTCTATTGGAAATATAATTCAGCACCACTGAGCCGCTCTCTCAGTTACAAACTGAACCTGTTTCTTAGACGTATAAATCACTAAGTACAGTGAAGCTTTTGGTTTTGTAAAAGTGTTTCTTATTCTAAATGCATGTTGATTTTTATCAGGGTGAAGAGCAGTTAGCAGTGCATTCATGGACATCTTTAAACTATTATTTGAAGAATCTTTGGTGATGATGGCATGAACTAGAAGCGCGAGCTCCAGGTGAGACTGCACAGAAGAACAAGTGTCCTTAAACTGCATCAACTGATGACTTCTCACAATTTTATTCCACTGTGTGTTTTTATCATTGAACGTTTCTGTCTTCAGGTTTCTCTCAGACCAAGATTGAATGTGATGACAAGGGTGATGAATGGTGTGACATGTGCTGCTGGCCCACAGAACCAGGTGAGTAAGCTGTCCATGTGCTCTGCAACAATGAGGACATCCAACACTCTCAGTTAAGATTAGTTTTCATGATTGTTGCCTCAAGGCCTGAGATCATGGTGGTGGGCTTGTGATGGACACACATGGCTGAAACCTCTCCTGTAGAGGCTAAGCCCAGGCTTGAAACCACTGGGGTGTTCGTTGGCGGGGGTGACGCGATGTCACTGGTATGCATGAATTTATTAAACTTGATACAGTCCAATAACTCCAGCCTTACTCATCTTGTCCTTCAGATTCTTTATTTCTAGGATTTAACAGCAGCGCAGCGGTCACAAACTGTTTGCTTCCTCCCGATCAACAACACAGCTGCCGCTAATTACGTGTGTCTACCTTAAATATCTTCACAAACTCAAAATGTGACCTCTAGCACCAAACGCTTGCTGCAGTTCTTGGTGTCAGAGGTGACACACAAGGTATAGCACAGATGTCGTTATACTGCTCCAGCTGTGTATTGCTAGCTGTGGGGAGGCTTTTTATCTTGTTTACAGCATCTCTCCTGAGCAGGAAGCTCTGCCAGCCCAGCTCGGCTCTGAGCCAGACGTTATAGTATGAGTGGACCAAGATGATGGTGCTTCCCATCATACTCCACTCGCCAAATACACTCTCTGATGCACCACAGCACACCGCAACCTGGTGAGGTAACAAATCACTGACAGTGAGGCAGAGACAGTGCTGATGCATTACATGACAGTGTTGGTTTACAGTCAGAACTTAGCAAAGAGTTGCTGTACGTGTGTGTGACACATACCAGAACCTCCAGCAATCTGTAGGTCCCATTTACACAATATATGACTTCATCCATGTTCTCCACTGGAGCTTTATGAAACTCCTCCACCATGAAGAGAACAACAGGTCAACAGAGTGCCAAGCACCTGGCGGTAGAGTGTTTCAGAGTTATTATGGAATTAAAAAACAAGCAAATATACATGTTTAATTATTATTGGCCTGAACTGTTTGGGTAGAGCAAGTTTAAACTATTTAATTTAATGTTTTTGCACACTGCGATGCGGTTGTGTGTTACCTGGAGAGAGGTGAGGATTGAGGAGGAGATGATGATGAGAAGCCAGAAGTCCGTGTGGAAGAACTGGCAGATCATAAAAGCCATGTACGCTGGAAAGATCAGCAGGAAGGGACAGAGAGAAACTGCACGGAAGTGCTTCCACAAACTCCTACGGGACGGGCAGCAAAACCAGCGTATGAGAAAGCAGTCAGGTTGATAACAGGCTTTGCAAACACACATTCAGTCAGATTACATTTATTGATGTCAAAAAGACAAACTGCCTGTTTAAGAATGAAGAAAGAAGGACAGTACACCGTAGTATTACTTAACTTATGATGTTAGCATGAGTTGTACTGATGACCATAAATAATGAATTCTGTGATAATTAACTAACTGCCCATAGTTATTAATAGTTGTTTATGATCAGTAAAAAATAAAACAAACAGTGGGACACAGAGTTTTCTTAAAAATAAACACATGAAAAAAGTCTTTGGTATATTATCTTAATTGCCTCTAGATGCTCCCAGGGCTAGGACTCAGCTATCTCCAGCATGGACTGCAGGATGGAAGCAACAACAATAAAGAGGATGATAGAGAGGAGGAAGGCTCTGTGGATGACCTGCAGCTCAATGAGGCCAGTTTGGACAGCAAGGATTAGCAAGGTGATCCCTTCAGTCATCCCCCTGCACAGAGAGGAAACAAATTAGAGCAACACACCACAATTATATGCCTTGGCTTTGCACTCAAGTTGGAGATCATATACACGTTTATCCAGACTTGACCTTTGGGTATACAATGTCAATTATTTTATCCTATTAGACAGTTGTGTGAAATGCAGACATCCTTAAAGAACAGTGTAGTAGCGGCCGGTAATAAACCAGTCCTCATAAAGGAACAGTGCTCTTTAATGAATTCAGCACAGACTTTACATCGTAGAGGTAACAGGGAGACACAACAAGTTATCAGTTAGCCATCTAACTATACTCTAACTCTAAAACTTTTCCAACTCCACTTTACTCTTATTTCACGACACCACCCTCTAGTGGTGCAATATGGTACGATCATTACAGGACAACATCTCCTCTCTCTTTATGAAAAGAGTTCACCAAATAGCGTAGTACAGAAATAAAGTAATTCACTGTTTAGCAAGTCACACATACACTTGTGAACTTAAATGTCGCAATAGTTATACCATCAGAATACTACAACTAGCAAAGTTTAATAAGCCTGAAACTATATTGCACTCCTACGTAAAATGAAAAGAAATTATTATTCCAGTTTTTCCATGACAATTTTTTCTTAGTGCATTGGTGGCAGAAAATCAGTTCTTTTTAAACTCAAGATAGAACAAGTAATAACATTTCTCTAATGTTCTTTTTCAAGCAACCTATTATGCTACAATATAGTCTTTGTGCCAGCGAGGCTTGTACTTGACGCGTGGCAGTCTTCTGGCAGTAGGTGAGCCAGTCTGAGTGTGGTGCAGCCTAGCAGCTCAGTAGGTAGAGTGGTGGCCCCATGATCGGAAGGTCAGGGGTTCGACTCCACTGAACGGCTACCCTGAGGTACCCCTGAGCAAGGTACCGTCCCTACACACTGCTCCCCAGGCGCTGCACTGGTGGCTGCCCACTGCTTCACTGGGTGAATGGGTTAAATGCAGAGGAATTATTTCCCTATGGGGACTAACAAGCTCACTTTACACTTTACTTACTTTTACACAGTGTCAGCGTTCTTTTCAGTCACTGGGCGACAGCGTGCTAGATGAGTGGCATTCCAACTCTTTCCATCACTCAGCAAGAAGGCATTCAAGCCTTTGGCTTTTGTTACTGTTACAGGAGGGGTAAATCTGGGATGTCCTTTGGGAACATGGTGGGGTTTCCTTATCCTCACACTCTCTCCTGGTAGAAAAGAAGGTTTCCGTGCGTGACGCCTACCATCAGTGTAACGTTGCATTTTCAACTGATATTTCTGAACTGAGTGACGTGCAACGTATCCAGTGGAGACACAGCAGGAGGCAAAGGGAGTACATCCAGTATAGTACGCATCTTCCTGCCACACAGGAGTTCTTAGGGAGAGGGAAGTAGAGGGAAGTAGTTGCATGCGGTGTTGCACAGTAAACTTGAAGCCAATCCAGCACAGTCGCCTTCCATGGTTTCGACTGCTGGATTGATGTCTGGATACAGGTGCGGAGGGCACGATGAAACCGTTCGATTGCTCCGTTTGCAGCTGGGTAGTAGACAGCGTAGGCTTGAAGCCACTGAGGTGGTTGTTAGCGGGGGTGACGCGATGCTTCTGGTATGCATGAATTAATTAAACAGTCCAATAACTCCAGCAGTACTTATCTTGTCCTTTTTGGTCTTTGTTCCAAACATTTTAAGATAAAAGCGCAGCGGTCACAAACGTTTTGCCTTCTTATGATTAACAACACACCTGACGCTGATTACGTGCGTCCACCTTAAATACCTTACATAAACCTACCATACAGGAACTTAAAAAGGTGGAATCCTCAGTGGTGCTTGGTGCCACACCCTCAGGGACTTTAATGTTATATAAAAACACTGACAGCTCAATATCTGCCTCAGTCACTCTCCCTGATCCAGCTGAGTCACCAATAGGAAAAATCTGCTTTTCACAGGAACTTGGTAACAGCAATAAGAGAATACGTAGTTTATTCCAAGAAGATATCGTCTCTCTCCCATATATAACATCTTATTGGAACCGATATGTTCCAGATATCAAGTGGAAGACAGTCTGGATGGTCCCCCATAAATATTTGATTGTAAATGAGGTGAAAGAAGTCTCATTTAAAATTCTACATAAATGTTATCCAGCCAGTCACTACATGGTCAAATGTAAAAGGGACATAAATACTAATTGTACTTTCTGTGGGGATCATCCAGAAACTGTGACGCATCTTTTTTGGTACTGTTCTTTTACACAGAGATTCTGGAAGGAATTTAGCAGGTTTGTTATTGTCCATATTTTAAGGGAGTTTTCTTTACGATGGGAAAATGTTTTATTCTGTTTGTTTAAGTTCCCCAAGAAGTATGAGAAATGTTTTTTATGATGAATTTGTTCATACTTTTAGCTACATTTTTTATCCATAAATGTAAGTTTACTAACAAAACACCATATTTCTGTCATTATTTTAAGGATGTGGAAATGTACATACAATCAATATCAGACTCCACCAACACAAAGGCTCTCAAAACAATACATGTATGTGTATTCTTATAATTGTTACCTTTTTCTTTTACTCTTGGCTTTTTGTGTTCATGTTCTGTTGTTTTGTATACTTCATCTGTTCGTATGTTGTATACTCATTGTTTGTTAAATAAAGTTTAAAAAAAAAAAGAAAAAACTTAAAAAGGTTACCTCTAGCGGCAACATGAGGTATCAACCCAAAAATGGCTCCTACAAAAATAATGTCTTCTTTCAACTGGGATTAAGATTGTCTCATTTCCAGCAGGTGGCACCACAGTCCTATAACCCTCATAGAAAGTCCTTGTATCCTATTATTATAGATGGTAGATTTATAAATGGCCTGTATTTGTATCGCGCTTTTATAAAAACAATGAATGAATTTCCTGCTGCACTTAAGATAATATAAAGATATAGAATCAATAGCAGCCAATCCTAAATGGGCCTGAAAAATAAAAATATGTTAAAGACACAAGTGATCAAAGTAGAAGTACCCATCACATAATATAATAAGAATAGAAGAATTGGCCTGCTATTTACAGCAACATACTGCTGTGATGGTTTTATTAATAGCATGAAACCAAACAGTAAAACCCAGAGATAGTGCTGCTTAATACTGAATAGAAATTAGACTGGAAGAACTGGAAACAGAAAATAATGTGGACGGTGGACAATCCGGTAATAATGTCTCAACTGAACACAACACAACTGATCCCCAAGGATTTACAGTGGAGATCATTTAAAGTTACATTATGCTTACCTTGTGTCTGCTTCTCCACCCAGCTGTTGATGTGGACCCTGGCCTCCTCTGCATTTCCTTTGAAGTCCACAGACTCGAGCTCAGCGTTGTAATGCTTTTTGGTGCCTTTTAAAAATTCCTGGAATTGTGAAAATAAGTCACTCGAAACAGATTCAACAAACTACGGAGACTTCAATCAAGTTCAGTCACTGTGTTAAAACATTTTCAGTCCTTTGGATGCAGTTGAAGCTTGAACTAACCAGTCAGCCTTTGTCTAATAAAAGATTAAAGCAAATAGCTTGTTGGATGCCAATTTAAGTAGCCAGCATAGAAAAATACACAGATTGTGGGTAAGCTGGTTTGTAACGTTTCGGTTCAGATGGCAGCAGTTGCTGACAAATGTAAGTTTTAGTATTTCTAAGTATTAATAAATTAGTGTTTTACTTCTTTATATATTTCTTTATACTATTTGCAAATATTTTAAAAGTTTAATCTGCTGTGATGACTGGAACACAAAGGAGAGAAATGGTGCCTTGTCTCTTGTTATGAACTGTAAATAGCTAAGTGCTTAGAGCAGCTGGTCCTAGCACACTTCAAATCCTGTCTCCCCCCCACCCTGGACCCCCACCAATTTGCATACCGCCAGAACAGGAGCACAGAGGATGCAGTCTCCATCGCACTGCACTCTGTCCTCTCACACCTGGACAACAACAACACCTACGCCAGAATGCTGTTTATAGACTTCAGTTCAGCATTCAATACAATCCACCCCTCACAACTCATCAGGAAACTGACAGACCTGGGCATCAGTTCCCTCATCTGCAAATGGTTACTGGACTTCCTGACCAACCGCCCCCAACATGTCCGGCTGGATAACCACTGCTCATCTACCATCACAATGAACACCGGTGTACCACAAGGCTGTGTGATGAGCCCTTTCCTCTACTCCCTCTTCACCCACGACTGCAGACCTGCTGATGGTTCCAACACCATCATTAAGTTTGCAGATGACACCACGGTGATTGGCCTCATCAGTGACAACGATGAGGCCGCCTACAGGGAGGAGGTGGATCGTCTGGCTGAGTGGTGCGACACAAACAACCTGCTGCTTAACACCGAGAAGACCAAGGAGCTCATCGTGGACTACAGGAGGAATGCTGACCCACATCCACCCATCCACATTAAGGGGACGGCTGTGGAGCGTGTGAGCAGCTTCAAGTTCCTGGGAGTCCACATCTCCGAGGATCTCACCTGGACGACCAACTGCTCCAAGCTGGTCAAGAAGGCTCACCAGCGCCTCTTCTTCTTGAGGACTCTGAGGAAGAACCACCTGTCCTCAGACATCCTGGTGAACTTCTATCGCTGCACCATCGAGAGCATCCTGACCAACTGTATAACAGTCTGGTACGGGAACTGCTCTGCCTCGGACCGGAAGGCGTTGCAGAGGGTCGTGAAAACTGCCCAGCGCATCGCCGGAGCACCACTTCCTGCCATAAAGGACATCTACAGGAAGCGGTGTCTGAAAAGGGCTGGGAAAATCATCAAAGACCCCAGTCACCCATCACATGGACTCTTCACCCTCCTGCCCTCTGGGAGGCGCCACAGGAGCCTCCGGACTAAGACCACCAGGTACCGGAACAGCTACTTCCCCACAGCTGTCAGACTCCTGAACTCTGCCTCCTGACATCTGACCCACGTTAAACTCATGCACTGAACATACACACCCCCACAATGGACAACTGTACCCTCAAACACACAATAATAACATGGAGTGAACCACCACTCACAACCACTAGCACTTTATATAGCCTCTGTAGAAACTATCTACACCCTCACTTATCTTAACTGCACTACTGTATAGCTCTGTGTAAATAATCATTCTGTACATTCAATAATCTTTAATCCTACAACTGTTTACAACTTGCATAGTTGCCGGGGATTCCCATGATGCATTGAGTTTTTCCTTTCCAGTCACCTTTCTCACTCACTATGCATTAATAGACCTCTCTGCATTGAATCATATCTGTTATTAACCTCTGTCTCTCTTCCACAGCATGTCTTTATCCTGTTTTCCTTCTCTCACCCCAACTGGTCGCAGCAGATGGTCCCGCCCCTCCCTGAGCCTGGTTCTGCTGGAGGTTTCTTCCTGTTAAAGGGGAGTTTTTACTTCCCACTGTCGCCAAAGTGCTTGCTCATAGGGGGTCATATGATTGTTGGGTTTTTCTCTGTATCTATGAAGCGCCTTGAGGTGACTTTTGTTGTGATTTGGCGCTATATAAATAAAATTGAATTGAATTGAATTATCTGAAGAAGAAGCAGAGTTGGTTTGTTTCCAGCTGAAATCATCCAGGCTCAGGAATTTGAATCGATCCACATCATTTCTGCTTGAACTAGAGAACATGAGTGTCGACTTACATTTGGTCTGTGAGACACATGTCATAGTGACAGTATTTGGGTTAATATGGCATTACTCACCCTGGTCGCATTTCTTCAATATCAGGCACCAAGTTCAGGAACTCGTTCTTTTGCAGCCCGCGCAAGGTAGGAGGTCTCCAGAGTGGGAACCATCGGGAAGTTTTCACAGTCTGAGCAGGAGGGACTGGAGGCACGTGAGCTGTTCTCAGGGGTCCTTTAACACAAATCACACCAAGTTAGAATCAAATAGATAACCTGTCAATAACCGTTTGCAGATCGAGGTCAATGTTCCTAAAAATATGTTTACTTCTGGCCCATGGAGCCACAGCGCGAGTCCGAGAGAGAGGGGCAGGTAGAGGAAGGGGTGAGGGTGGCACTGCTGAAGCTCGTCACGGATGGATCACGTCCGATCGGTGAGATGAGAGAAAGCTGAAGTGAAACAACAGCAGGATGAGGTAGACGTCAATATAGGAACTCCCTGATGTGACACAGAAAGGCTATTTTTTTATTTCTTTGTATTATTTCTCACCTTGCAGTCACTGATGCTGTTCACCAGCTGCTTGTATTCAGTATTGAAGGTGTGTGTCAGAAGGCGCAGGCACTACAACACAACAGGAACAAGACCGATCAGCTCCGAGCAGAGAAGGAAGAAGGCAGCAACAAGAACGCCCACTAAGCCCACGTTTTTCTCACCTTGGTGGCCAGCTCCTTCTCACGCTTTCAAAGGTGGTGCTGGAGATCTGCGAGGAGGCGGAGGTGGATGTGGACAGAGTGCCGGAGCTCACGCTGGGGGACAGAGACTCACTTAGGGACTTGGTGGTGGGAGCTGTTCCCACGGGAGCCGCCTCTCCCAGAAGGTGACGGGTCTTTTCCACCTGGACGAAAGATGGGGGCGAATGTGAGGTGGGGAGAAGAGGGGAGGTTAGTCATGTAAAGTCTGTACTCTAAGAAAAAACTTTTTAGAATAGCACTTTGGTCTTTGAGCTGAAAAGTCATTTTTCCCTCAATGATATTAAACAGATTTATTTCTTTATGAATCTTTTAAGGCCCCACCTCCTGCAGCTGCTCCATCTTCTCCAGCTTCCACTGGTGCTCTAGGACGAGGCTATCTCCTCTGGGCCTCCAGCCGGCCAGGTTCTCCTCTCCACGCACATAAGCCACTGATGTGTCCAGGACCTTCCTCCTCCTCCTCTGCATCCCTGCTCAGGACATGAGCCCTCATTAGGATGAAGCTCTCCACAGAATTATGATAAAACAGCTGCCGTTCTTTAAACATGTTTCATGGCCGCTCACCTGGGCTTCCAGTGTCAGACATCTTACACAAGCTCAGCTCGTAGATCCCAGTCACTCGGTTGTTATAATGAAGCAGAAGTTTTGAACAAGGAAACTTTGTAACGAAATGCCAACGACCGCCTGTCTGTTTTCAGGGCTGTATTTGAAGCCATGCTCCAATCAGGCAAAGTTTTAAGTGTTGCACATTTCGATGGGTTTCTTTCAGCTGACATAGTTTCCATTTGGGTCATGTGGTGTTAGATACCCCAGCGTGTGGTCATAGGGTGAAGAGCCCGGACGATTAGTGGGATTTTAGGTGTGGTGTAAAAATGACGCTGCAACTTTAAAAACGTTGTTGCTTTAAGGATTAACGTACAACCATACTTGGGCTGAGTTTGACACTGGTTCTCTTCAGTAATTAAAATAGCTTTAACACATGATAAGATCAAATGTCAGCTACACTGTGACAGTCGAGGGGCCACACTCAGATATATTTATTCGCTTGTTCTCTTTGTGTGATAAGAGTTTCCATCTGAATTTAACCCCTGTGTGGGGCTGATCTTTCATTTCATTTTATTTCAAGCTCAGATTCTTTGCCTTTGGCACATTTTCTGTGACGAGACTTCAAACCATTCCCACCGTCCTTATTAATCAACATGGTGAAGTGATTCTTCGCAAGGTGATGGGATAGGAAGAGTTTCAGAAAATGAGGCCTTTTGTCTTTATTGGAGAGGTCAGTGCAGACAGGACGGATGGGGGGAAGGCGAGGGGGGAATGACACACAGGAAACGGTGTTGGTCAGACCCAAAGACATGCGTGGGCAGTGAGGACTCTCACCTTCAGACTCACTGTCTAATCAGTCTGACAGTGAGTCTGAAGACAGAGCAACCCAACACACGTTACTATGTTCATCATCATCATCATTGTTTATTTATATAGCACTTTAAAAACACACAAGGCTGACCAAACTGCTGAACAATAGAAACATAATAGATACCATAAGAATAATAAATACGATACAATAATAAACATAGCGAAAAACAATAAAATACAAGTCAGTCAACCACTGAGTCAAAAGCCAGTGAATAAAAATGCTTTTTCAATCTGGATTTAAAAACCAGCACTGATGTCGATTGCCTAATGTGAAGAGGAAGATTATTCCAAAGCTTAGGAGCCACGATAGAGAACGCTCGGTCTCCTCTCAGTTTCAGCCGTGATTTGGGGACTGAGAGCAACAGCTGCTCAGCTGACCGGAGCGAACGAGTGGGGACATAGGGCTTCAGCAGGTGCCAGACCATTTAAAGATTTAAAAACCAATAAAAGAACTTTAAAATGAATCCTAAATTCAATTGGAAGCCAGTGCAGGGAGGCCAAGAGTGATGTTATCACTAAGCAGGACATTAAATCAAATTAATGAGACACCAAAACAAGAGCTGGAGCCCAAGACAGCCATGAAGTCACAGTGTACACAAATACACAAGAAACACAGAAACCAGCTGGGTGGATGTGGCTCGGGAACCTTCTGTTACCTTGAACGTCGGTGTTTTGAACGCTGGCTGCTCCAGTCTGCTTGTATTTGTCCAAGATTTCCCCTCATATCTTGGTTATGGTTATTTTTTCTTTTATTAAACTGATCACACTCCTGTTCATGAATAGAAAAAAACCCCATCAGTGTATTTTCACTTAAACAAGCAGCTGTTTTTTTTGCATTAAAGTTATATAAAAATGTAACAGTGCAAATTCCTCGCTGACAGTTTAACCAAAAGGCATTTCCAGTGGAAAGTAGCCGACATATTCTCAGCATAACCATGTATAATATCCACAAAACCTGAGAAGGTTGGAGAGAAGGTAGGCGAACTCTGCTGGGATCTGCGTTTAACAAAGTGTCTAAAGACGAAACAAAGAAATCTTTCTGTAAATGTTCAGATGCACAGACTGGACTGAAAAAGAGTGAAAAAGCAGCTAACGTCCAAAAATAAGAAAACTTTGAAAGAACTCCAAAAAAACCTGGAGAACTTTTGCTCAAAAAACAGTTTTGTTTTTTTTAAATTACAAGGCAATCTGACAAAATGTCATCAAATGAGACTCAAGACTTCTGCAGGTCTCTGCCATGACTCAATTTTTTTTTCTTAACGGCAGAAACAATTGTTCCTTTTTTACTTTGTTTCTATTTTCTCTTCTTGTTTTTATCTGTTGAACAACAAACAACATTCATGCTGATTCACATAATATCCTGTCTCTACTCTCTGGGATTTCCTCGTAGCTCTTTGATGCAAAGAACATCCATCAAACGCTCCAGCTTGTGCTCAACATCATCGTGAACGGTGAAGGTACTCTGACGAGAAAATACTCAGTCGACCTTTTGGTTGATTTGTTAAAGAACCCCAAAATAGCTGATTACCTAACAAGGTATGCAGATAATTCACAGCTCTTTTCCTGAATAGCTGCTTTAAAACTCTGCTGAAAGCCTTTGTCCATTTCCAGGTATCCCCACTTCTCGGCATGTGTGTCTCAAGTGTTAGGACTGCTGCATTCGAAAGACCCAGACCCTGCAGCCAAGGTGAGAGACGACAAATATGATAACCCACACCAGCTGTGCTTAACTCTGTAAGTTCCCAGTATTCCCTGAAACCATCACGTGTGACACAGTTTACATCAGACGTGATGCAGCTGACGTCAACACTGACCTTCTTGTGGTAACAGAGACTTAAAAAAATAATAATAAAGCAACAAAGTGGGTCGCTCTTTGACAGTAAATTCCAGTGCGGTCCACTCCAATCTCCTCAGGCTGACTCTCTTCTAGGCTCTCCTGACTGTTCCCTTTACATGTTGATGATGTGTCTTGTAAATCTGGATCCCTTTCCAGCAGGACGCTCCTCTTTTTCAGACAGTACCTCAGCTGCTCTCTCTCCTGACAGTCAGCTGTCCACCTCTGCATGGCCAGTCGAGCCAGCGCCGGCATTTGAGGCAGAGCTCGGAGCAGAGCGGGCAGCCAGGCTGAGCACGGAGCAGAGGTTGAAGGTCGCAAACTGACATCCACGTCTTCCAGAGAGCCCAGACCTCCTGCTGCAAACAGACTGCACCAACCGTTGTCTCCCACCAAGCTGTTGTAGGACAGATCCAGTGCACGGAGTGAGGAGAGACAGCCCCGTCTGCACACGGCAGCTGCACAGAGGAAGAGGACCCATTGATAACTGATCACTTTATGCCTGTTCACTTTACTGTTTTGTTCACAATGTTTCTGATGGAGACAAAAATAACACCGAATAGTTTCATTGTTTTGTTTTATACGACAGCTACAGATGCTGGCAGCATGAAATAAATGAAAGAAATATCAATTTCCTTCAGGCTTTACTTGTCTTAATATACATTTATGCAGCCTAATGATCCACTACAGACCAAAAAAGAAAAAGTATAATGTCATTGTGTGTTAGTTACCCAGATGTTGCATGTCATCAGTGGTGAGCTCGCAGCTGCAAAGACGGAGCTCGCTGACGACTGATGGCTGCAGAGCATCCAGCAGGAGCGCCAAGTGACCGCCAACCACTTTACACCAGGAAATATCCACCGTGCGCAGATAGGACACCGCCAGGGCTGATGCATAAACACAAAGTTTTCACCATTTCAGGCTAGAGGGTGGAAGAGGTATTCAGGGAGAATGACTTGAAGGAAAACTTCTATAAATAAACAAGTGTGTGTGTGTGTGTGTGTGTGTGTGTGTGTGTGTGTGTGTGTTACCCAGAGCAGTGAAGGACTCGTTGCTCATGTAGCAGCTGTTGAATGGCAGCCTCCTCATTTGTGTCGCAGGGAGGGCGGAGACCAGCAGGTGGACCACACCTCCCACTTCCTTATTGGATGACACATCAAGCTCGGTCAGTGCAGTGAGAGAGGGCAGCACCTGGACTGAAAAACAACGAGTCACATGACTGCTGCAGCGAGCATGCGATTAGTGTCCGGCGTGTGAGATTGGTAGCAACTGACTCAGAGCCTCTAGATCATCTCGCGTGAGGCAACACAGGTGGAGGTCGAGTCTCTCCAGGTGTGTGACGTGAGCCAGGTGAAAGGTGAGGCGGCTCAGTCCACCAGCTAGAAGCAGCTTTACAGTATATTAATCAGAACAATGCTGCTCTCTAATGTATCTTGGTAAAGCGCAGAAAAATCTAATGTTTTATATGATACAGTGTGATTTCAGTAACATATCATAATGGAGGCTTCAGCAAGTACTTACGAAGGAAATCTTTCCTCTGCTCTTCAGTTAGTTCATCAAATACCTCCCAAAACATCTGTATGGTGGGGTGGCGGTCATGATATCTCCAACCATAACTTGTGTTCTGAAAACAGTGAAAATGACTGTTATAATCATAGAGTTTGTAAGGTCAGGCATACACTATGTTGCCAAAAGTATTCCCTAACACATCCAAATCATTCAATTAATGTGTTCCAATCACTTCCATGGACACAGGTGTATTAAATCAAGCACCTAGGCATGCAGACTACTTCTACAAACATGTGTGAAAGGACGAGTCGCTCTCAGGAACTGAATGAATTCCAGCATGGTAATGTGATAGGATGCACCAGTGCAACAAGTCCAGTCATGAAATTTCCTCGCTATTAAATATTCCATAGTCAGCTGTTAGTGATATTATAACAAAGTGGAAGTAATTGGAAATGACAGCTAGTCAGCTGATGCTAAGGCTCATAGTGCACTTAAGTCACCAATATCTGCAGTCTGCTGTTGTTACAGATGTCCAAACTTCATTGGTTTCCATGGCTGAGCAGCTGCATCCCAGCCTTACACTGACAAACACAATGCAAAGCGTCAGATGGAGTGATTTAAGCATCTCAACACTGGACTCTAAAGCAGTGGAGATGTGTTTACTGGAGTGACGAATCACACTTCTCTGACTGGCAATCCGATGGATGTGTCAGGGTTTGGTGGTTGCCAGAAGTACTTGTCTGACTGCACTGTGCCAAGTGTAAAGTGTGGGCATGTGTGCACATGGCTGGGCACCAGTGCACAATACAAGGTCCATAAAGACATGGATGAGTGAGTTTGGTGTAGAAGAACTGGACTAGCCTGCACAGAGTCCTGACCTCAACCTGATAGAACATCTTTGGGATGAATTAGAGCAGCAACTGTGAGCCAGGCCTTCTCCTCCAACGTCAGTGTCTGACACCACAAATGCACCTCTGGAAGAATAGTCAAAAAATTCCCATAAACACACCTAAACCTTGTGGAAAGCTTTCCCAGAAGAGTGGAAGCAGTTATAGCTGCGAAGGGTGGGCTGACTATTATATTATACTATCATACAAAAGTCTGGATTAAGACTGAGATGTGACTCAAGTTCATATTTGTGTTAAAGCAGCCGACTGAATGCTTTTGACAGTATGCAGTACACAGTTATTGTGCTACAGGACAGCTGTGAAACTACAGCCTGTGTCTGTTTGGCTGACTGTACCTGTTTGAACTTTTCCCAGTCATGCACGTCCTGGCCGACCAGCACTCCCTGCAGCTCCTCTGGTCAAAACAGCCTCACCAAATCCTGCTCACACACCAGGAAGAAGCCTCGCTTGAACTCCTGGAACAGATTCTCCACTGATGTGTTGAAGGCATGATTCACATAGGCCTCCACAAACTCCTTCCTGTTTAGGAGGGAAAATGTTAAATTAGCAAACATTTCACAGAGACAAAGGTGCTGCAGATGAACCTCACAAACACTTCATGTTTTATATGCTTACTTATTTTGACCTGTCAGTGGCTTTCCAGGAGTTTGAGGATCCAGGTCAACATCTGTTCCATCCCAGATTATCTGTAAATTAGTTATAAATCAGATGAGTTTAGCTGCAAAACCTGAGAATGAGACAGATTACTGATCATCTTCTATAGTAAAACACATACCAAAAGTCCATGTAGAGATTATCCAGAACATCATCTTCATAGTTAGATAAGATATAAGATAATTTTTGATTTTTTAACTTGCGAATAATCTTTCTTGCTGTAAAATGATCGACTTCAAAGCCTTCCCACATTCATGGGTATCAACAACTGCTTCTCTCCTCCTCAGTATGTTACCACTTACCTGAATACGCCACACCAGCAAACTGACAGTAGTGGTTACACTTACTGATGATCTAGTGCACTTGATTAGCACTTGGCTAATACTGACCCTCTTAAATAATTATGGAAATAGTCTTGGATGTCTTAGTTTTTGAAACATCTGAATTTCGGCTCAGTGTGTGTTAAATAAATAATGACCTGGTATAATGTGTTCTGTGCTGTTCATCTGAGGTTGCATTTACCTCATATTAAGACCTACTAAGGACCTGATTGTTTTTAATTATGTCCTGATACATAAAACCTGAGAGCTCACATAACTGCATATGCTCAGAATAGACAGCACACATGGATACAAATTACTGCCTTGCAGCAGCAATCTTCAGACCATCACTATGAGCTCCATACAAGGTTACACTGTTCCTGTTATTAACAGCAGGGGGCACTATCAGCCACAGACTGGGAGCCAGATATGCTCTGCTGGTGCCTCATTGTTACAGAGGAAAGACTCTATAGTGAGAAACAGCTGAGGGGGAAACACTGATCTGGAAACGTCTGAGTGTTACAGAGGATATACATAGCACTGTGGTTCAGTGTCACACAATCACAAACAAATACAGCAAAGTACTAAAAAGGGTGTTGCCTCCAAAGATTGCTTTTACTGGTTTGGAGCTTAGGAGGCTTAATAACAACAGGCATGAATGAAGACAGATCAGAACAGCTGTTTGATCACAGCATCCAGTACCAACACAATCATCCACACTCAAGAGCCTGTTGGCTTCAGAGTCAGCAGCTGAATGTCTAAAATATCAAATGTCATTTTTGGTCCATCAGCTACAGCATGAACTGCTTAAAGTGAGAAGCAGCCTGAAGCCCGACAGATTCATCTTTCCAGACTGAAAATATCTCAGAGTGAACCGAGTGGTGCGTTTTCAGGGTGATCTCACAAAGTCAAATCCCTTTAATGATGTTCTGTCCTGTCTTCCTCTATCAAAAGCACACAAACACTATAAAACATTGTTTCGGTGCTTTGGGGTTTTGTTTTCTACACAGAGGTATAGCACGACTAGACCCTAAAGGCAGGCTGCTCACCTACAACCAGCTCACGAACATCTTTCCAATGGAGCTCGCTGCCTTTCTCGTGGATGAGGGTCACTGTGATCCTCCGCTGGATCCCCTGCAGCAAACATAACAGGAGCTCAGGATCACAGTGAGCACAGCTAGAGCAACATTACGCTTTAAAAGAAGATATTCAACTGTGTACAAAGGAAGCAGTTACCACTGTGTGAGTAATAAGGAAACAACATGTGCACCAATCCTGTACCTGGTGCAGCAGGTAGGTACCATGACAGGGCAGGCCTCCACTGTGATCCACGATGGCTGGGATGTACCTGTGCATGGAGGGAGGAGGTGACACAACATCCCAACTTATAATATTCTTCCTGGAGATCATTTTTATGGTTCCTTTAAAGCTTGTGCGTGAATATAACACTCCAGATGGATACTCACTCTCCAGTGGGCTCCAGCTCGCTGATCTCAAACCAGACCAGCAGGTCGTACTTGCTGACACACTGACCCAGGTTGGATTTGGTGATGGTGTTCAACTTGGAGGCTGCAACTGGCACACACACACACACACACACACACACGCACACGCACACACGCACACACACACACACGCACACACACACACACACACACACACACACACACACACACACACACACACACACACACACTCAACGTTAACAAGTGGGAATTTTTCTGGATTTAAGAGAAGGTGAATAAAAGTGAGCAGTATTTACTACATGCTTTGGGTGACTAAATGGAGGATGGATAGGTGACATGAAAACACTACTGACCCTTTATACTGAGCCAATAGCTCACACACTTCTATTAAATCTGTCTAAAGAGCCAGTAATCACAGAGGATAGATACTGGAAGAAAACTGAAATGTTAGGAGGAACTAAATCACACATTACAACACCAGTGGCAGCACCCTGCTGTCTCACACATCGGGATCACGGTCCTGTTGAAACGGGCTAATTGCTAAAGCTCACAGTTGCATTCCTCTATACTCAATATGATCGAAAAAACTATTTTAACAAACAATTAAAAAAGGAACAAGTAAAAGATCTACTATAGCCAAAAGAAGACCATTTACAGACTATAGCCCTGTCAACAAGTATTTGCCTCCTTTCTCATTTCCTATCTTATTCCATATTTGTCACACTTACACCTTTCACATCAATACATTTATAACATTAGACAACAATGTCTAATATTCAACGGCAGTTTTCAAGGGCAAAACGCTATCCAAACATACTTGGTCCTATATGAAAAAGTAATCACACAGAAAACCTGATACCTTGTGTGTCACCTCTGACACCAACAGCTGCAGCAAGCGTTTGGTGCTAGAGGTCACATTTGGACTCTGGACCTCTGTGGAGTGTGCACATGATCTCATTACTGTCTAAAAATCCAAGGAGTGCTGAATCATTGAAAAATACACAGTAACAGGTGTGTAGCATCGCTAACTAGGTAGCAACAAGCCTCTAATTGGATAATCCAAATTGTCACTAGGTGTGAATGTGCAAATGAATGTGAGTGCGAATGGTTGTCTGTCCCTATGTGTTAGCCCTGCGATAGAGCGGCGACCTGTCCAGGGTGTACCCTGCCTCTTGCCCTATGACAGCTGGGATAGGCTCCAGTGACCCCCGCGACCCTGAAAAGGATAAGCGGAAGCGAATGGATGGATGGAATTTTTCTTCCTTTATGCTTACAGCCACGCTCTTGACACAATCAGGACAAAATGCCATGGCGACTGTCCCTTGGTGACCTTCTTGGTTACCTCATTGCAGATGTTTTTCTATATTGCATAACTACTTTGGAATGATGCATCAAAAATAAATAAATAAATGAATACATGCCAAAAAAAGAAACATTTGTTTTAATGTGGGGTTTGAAAAAGCCCACCTTTTGAATTATAAGCCGTGAAAAATGACAGACTTTTTCTCATTATTTGGTAAGGATTAAGACGCACAAAGAACCAGTAATTCTTGCCCTTCAGCAGTCACAGAGGTTTAAACCATGCTGGTGAAATTAGTGCCATTATCTGACAGGGAGAGGAGCTGCAATATTTTCTATATGGCTCCAAGAGTGATAAAATGCCTCACAGCGATGTTCATAAATGTCAGTCATGCCCAGGCAGAGAACTCCACTGCTGAATTAATATTATATGTCAAACAATGCTCCATCCAGTTTTATGGGTTGCATACACAGTCTGAGCCTCCAGTCACGCAAACCTGTCCTGGCTTGTAGAGTGAAGCCAGACTAGATGCTAATGGAGCTCTCTAATACTTGAATTTTAGTCAAGCTTGCAGCTTTCTTCACTATGTTGTATAATGCAATGAATAACATGAACATTTTTAGTAAGGTTTGTTTGCTTGTTAACATTTTTCCCTTTAATGTTTTCATTAATAAAATCCAACCTTGAAGCATAACAAACCAACCTTCTACTTTCTTAAGTTCAAGCAAGTCTACAGTTTAAATAAAGGTCTAAAGTCACAAATATTATTCTGACAATAGAAATCCTAGAATAGTGGTAACACTCTGAATACACATGCCAATATAAATTTATCTCGCTGTCATGTGTTATTTTGCCGGGTTGTTTCCTCCCGTTGCCATTTCAATAACTTGCCTCGGGGTTGAGAAAGGCTTAACCACAAAACTGCCCAGCATGTGTCACTGTAGCAAGCAAGCAATTTATTTATATAGCACTTTCAGAACAACACAGCTGAACACAAAGTGCTGTACACTTGGCATGCCAAAAATGATACATGAATAAAAAGATTTACCCAAAATAAATAAATAAGAGTGACAGCAAATAATAAAATGAGCACAAATAGCCCAAAATAAAAAGTATAAAATGATCATTAGAATTAAAAACAATAAAATGAGTACAATAGATTAAAAACAATAAACTCAGGGTCATACAGTGTCATATGCCAAGGAGTCAAAATGGGTTTTAAGACGCATTTTAAAAGTGGACAGTGAAGGGGCCTAATGTGCTGGGGCAGATTGTTCCAGAGATTAGGAGCAGCAATAGAGAGGGCCCTGACCCCTCTGAGCTTTTTCTTGGACCTGGGTACCTCCAGTGAATACTAGATCTACTTCTACTGAATGGAGAAAAGGTTCCTGAGAAGAGATTTAATTTTCAGTATCTAAGAAATTTGGGGCGTTTCTGAAGGTACTGTACTGTTAGAGCATCTTAACATAGAGTCCTTGAATACTAGGCAGTTGTAGAGGATGAGTTACTCTACTTTAAATGACTCCCACCCCTTATTGGAGGATTTCAGCTTCTTCCTGTGGGACAGAGGTTTGCAGCCCCTAAATGCAGGCGAAGCTTGAAGAAACAGCTTTGTCCAAGCTGCTATTTTGTTGTCGTTGTAACAAATGACACATGTTTTTTTTCTGTATTTTTTAAAAACTGTATTTATTTATTTACTGTACTTATTTCTCTATTTATGACAGTGCTTTTATCTCCTTTTTGCTGTTTTATATGAATTTATCAGTATAGTGTTGTCTAGTTTTAGAAGCTGTGATTAGGACGTCTATTTAAATTTGTTGATTAAAGATCATAATTAGAGATCATAAGCTGCCTTTGATTTAGACATGTCTGATATTTTTGTAAACACAAAATAGTGTATATATATGAATATTTTCAAAAAATGCTCTGTGAGTTCCACATCATAACAGTTATTTACTGAGCAGCTCAGTTAGAACTTGCCACTCACACACTGAGCAGCACTCACTAACTTTCTATTTCTAAACAATTTGTTCACTTTTTATCTCAGGCATGTCTGAAAAGACATCAGATAACTTTTTCCATCGCTTTGAAGATTTGATTCAGAGAAAGCGCACAGGTGGAGATGTAAGTAACTAAACATACTCATTCTTGACTTCTCTGCTGATCAAATGTAAATGTTTCTGAGAGATGTGTTATATTTTGCTGCTTTGCACAGTGTAATTTTTGTGTAAGTCACTGTAGACAGAGCAACTGTCAGCGCTTCACCACAGAGTCCAGGATCCTGGACTTTCACAAAGCTCAGAGCAGTAAGACAAATGTGTTCTTTCAACAGGCAGACACATTGCATATCGCACAGAGACCCAGAGGTTATGCTGTGCAACTCCCACCTTTACCTGAGCAATGCGCAGGCTCTCCAGAGATAGTCCAGGGAAGCTGGAACTGTTTGGATGACCCCTTTTGGAATCAGGAGGACCCTGAAAGAAGTCTGAGTAGCCTCAGCTCTGCAGACACACACACACCAAGTGATCTGAGGGCCATTCCTTTCATTGTTAGTCCTGTTGAGATGACACCGCTCACTCCAGTTCCTCCACCTCCTCGAGCAGCTTGTCCATCGCAATTGCCTGTTTTCTCTGCTAAACATTCAGGAGCAGGTCGGTTCAAAGGTGATGCTTTTCTTTAGTGGTTACACCTGCTGTTAATCAGTTAGTTTAGATTTTAAAATTTGACACTGTAGATTATCTATTTTAATGCTAAATTACACATTCTTGCTGTCCATTCATTTTATATGCTTTTTTGAAGAAAAAAAAATCAGGAAGAAAAATGTTTATTGTTGTTTTTGTAAGATGTCAATTTGTAGTTATTTAGTTATTTTTTTGTCTAAACAGACACGAAGGTCATTCGTGGAATAAGAGTCTTGACAGCAAAAGACAAATTTGGGCCTATTTTGGAAAAACTGCAGCATTTCCAGGATGGGATTGTAACCTCACCTGGACACACAGTACCAACCAAAACATTTACTGCAGTAAAGCCTTTGACTCCAAAACCTCCAACAGTTCCCATACCGCAAAAACGAGGACCTCGGCCTGGGACGCTGCTGCGCCGTGCAAAAGTCGTCCCTATAGACGGTAAGTGGTTTTCCTCAGTAACTGTAGAAGATGCTGAATAATCAAACTTTAAATTAAGAGATTTTTTAAAAAGATTTTAATGAACAATTAATCACTGCATCATGCTTCGAATTAGAAGAAATGACAGTTTCTTTTTACTAACCTCGTTGATTATCAGACAAGAAAGCAGACAGTCAGTGCAGTCAGAATAATCCAAGAGAGAGCAGGGTCAAACTCCCGCCTGTAGCTACACCTGTAGAGAGCCTGTCCCACAGCTTTAGTCTGCTGTCTTCATTAGAACTTTAAAATGAATACTAGATCTACTTCTACTGAATGGAGAAAAGGTTCCTGAGAAGAGATTTAATTTTCAGTATCTAAGAAATTTGAGGCGTTTCTGAAGGTACTGTACCATGTTAGAGCATCTTAACATAGAGTCCTTGAATACTAGGCAGTTGTAGAGGATGAGTTACTCTACTTTAAATGACTCCCACCCCTTATTGGAGGATTTCAGCTTCTTCCTGTGGGACAGAGGTTTGCAGCCCCTAAATGCAGGCGAAGCTTGAAGAAACAGCTTTGTCCAAGCTGCTATTTTGTTGTCGTTGTAACAAATGACACATGTTTTTTTTCTGTATTTTTTAAAAACTGTATTTATTTATTTACTGTACTTATTTCTCTATTTATGACAGTGCTTTTATCTCCTTTTTGCTGTTTTATATGAATTTATCAGTATAGTGTTGTCTAGTTTTAGAAGCTGTGATTAGGACGTCTATTTAAATTTGTTGATTAAAGATCATAATTAGAGATCATAAGCTGCCTTTGATTTAGACATGTCTGATATTTTTGTAAACACAAAATAGTGTATATATATGAATATTTTCAAAAAATGCTCTGTGAGTTCCACATCATAACAGTTATTTACTGAGCAGCTCAGTTAGAACTTGCCACTCACACACTGAGCAGCACTCACTAACTTTCTATTTCTAAACAATTTGTTCACTTTTTATCTCAGGCATGTCTGAAAAGACATCAGATAACTTTTTCCATCGCTTTGAAGATTTGATTCAGAGAAAGCGCACAGGTGGAGATGTAAGTAACTAAACATACTCATTCTTGACTTCTCTGCTGATCAAATGTAAATGTTTCTGAGAGATGTGTTATATTTTGCTGCTTTGCACAGTGTAATTTTTGTGTAAGTCACTGTAGACAGAGCAACTGTCAGCGCTTCACCACAGAGTCCAGGATCCTGGACTTTCACAAAGCTCAGAGCAGTAAGACAAATGTGTTCTTTCAACAGGCAGACACATTGCATATCGCACAGAGACCCAGAGGTTATGCTGTGCAACTCCCACCTTTACCTGAGCAATGCGCAGGCTCTCCAGAGATAGTCCAGGGAAGCTGGAACTGTTTGGATGACCCCTTTTGGAATCAGGAGGACCCTGAAAGAAGTCTGAGTAGCCTCAGCTCTGCAGACACACACACACCAAGTGATCTGAGGGCCATTCCTTTCATTGTTAGTCCTGTTGAGATGACACCGCTCACTCCAGTTCCTCCACCTCCTCGAGCAGCTTGTCCATCGCAATTGCCTGTTTTCTCTGCTAAACATTCAGGAGCAGGTCGGTTCAAAGGTGATGCTTTTCTTTAGTGGTTACACCTGCTGTTAATCAGTTAGTTTAGATTTTAAAATTTGACACTGTAGATTATCTATTTTAATGCTAAATTACACATTCTTGCTGTCCATTCATTTTATATGCTTTTTTGAAGAAAAAAAAATCAGGAAGAAAAATGTTTATTGTTGTTTTTGTAAGATGTCAATTTGTAGTTATTTAGTTATTTTTTTGTCTAAACAGACACGAAGGTCATTCGTGGAATAAGAGTCTTGACAGCAAAAGACAAATTTGGGCCTATTTTGGAAAAACTGCAGCATTTCCAGGATGGGATTGTAACCTCACCTGGACACACAGTACCAACCAAAACATTTACTGCAGTAAAGCCTTTGACTCCAAAACCTCCAACAGTTCCCATACCGCAAAAACGAGGACCTCGGCCTGGGACGCTGCTGCGCCGTGCAAAAGTCGTCCCTATAGACGGTAAGTGGTTTTCCTCAGTAACTGTAGAAGATGCTGAATAATCAAACTTTAAATTAAGAGATTTTTTAAAAAGATTTTAATGAACAATTAATCACTGCATCATGCTTCGAATTAGAAGAAATGACAGTTTCTTTTTACTAACCTCGTTGATTATCAGACAAGAAAGCAGACAGTCAGTGCAGTCAGAATAATCCAAGAGAGAGCAGGGTCAAACTCCCGCCTGTAGCTACACCTGTAGAGAGCCTGTCCCACAGCTTTAGTCTGCTGTCTTCAGACGACTGGTAAGAAACGTAGTAAGGAGACATTAAATACTGCACAGAAACAGTGCTGCATAATGTGGCTGTGTTATTTGTGGTGTTCCTGAAGTCGTGTTCAATGTTGTGTTGTGTAAATTCAGGATTAAGAAAAGACAGGGATTGCAAACTATTCAGTCTCTGGCAAAGCACCACTCGGACATCCTGAAGACTAAACTACATGAAGTGTGTCTGGTCCTCATTGAGGAGGTATTGCACACTTTATGTTTCTTATATGCGTTTCATGCAGCTAGTTTCCCTTCAAGTGCATACTACAGCCTCAACTGATGATTTTCACTCACATTTTAGGTGAAAAACCAACGCTCAGCAATAGCCTTTGAGGCCATACATGCCATCAATGAGCTCTACATTCAGCTCCAGAGAACAATGGACCCAGAAGTTGAAACAACAGGCCGAGCTCTATTGCTGAAGCTTGCAATGACCAACAACAACTTTCTACATCAGGAGGTCAATCTGGCGCTTGATGCCATGGTGGAAAATTGCAGCCATGGACGGATTCTGAGCGCTCTGTTTAACACAGGACTGACGTAAGAGGAGAGAAGAAGCTGTAGTGATTTTATTAGAAGACATGAAAGAGAGATCATGTTCACTGAGTTGTGTGTCTAATATTGTCCTTGCTCAGCCATCGCTGTGTTGCAGTGAGGAATAGCACGGCTCAACACCTGCACCAGCTGGCTGACAAACTTGGAGCAGCCGTCACCCTGAAAACAGGAACCTTCACTGAAAGATTTCTAATTGCTGCCTCTAGAATGGCAGGGGATGCTGCACCTGAAGCCAGGTGGGTACTTTTAAATGGGTTTGAAGTGCATCAATGTTTTATTTTCTGTGAGTTTACACAATTAATGAAAATTAATGACAACTGTAATCTTCCACAGGTACCATGGGCGAACAATCATTGAGAAACTGACCCTTCACAAGGACTTTATGAATTTGTGGGTGAAGATTGTCCCTGAAAAAGACAGGCGTCCTGTGGAGAAGAGCCTGAAAAAGACAGGCGTCCTGTGGAGAAGAGCCTGAAAAAGACAGGCGTCTTGTGGAGAAGAGCCTGAAAAAGACAGGCGTCCTGCGAAGAAGAAAGAGCTTAGGGAGTTCCTGTGTGTCCAGTTGACGGACAAGGGGACGCACAGGTGGAGATGTAAGTAACTAAACATACTCATTCTTGACTTCTCTGCTGATCAAATGTAAATGTTTCTGAGAGATGTGTTATATTTTGCTGCTTTGCACAGTGTAATTTTTGTGTAAGTCACTGTAGACAGAGCAACTGTCAGCGCTTCACCACAGAGTCCAGGATCCTGGACTTTCACAAAGCTCAGAGCAGTAAGACAAATGTGTTCTTTCAACAGGCAGACACATTGCATATCGCACAGAGACCCAGAGGTTATGCTGTGCAACTCCCACCTTTACCTGAGCAATGCGCAGGCTCTCCAGAGATAGTCCAGGGAAGCTGGAACTGTTTGGATGACCCCTTTTGGAATCAGGAGGACCCTGAAAGAAGTCTGAGTAGCCTCAGCTCTGCAGACACACACACACCAAGTGATCTGAGGGCCATTCCTTTCATTGTTAGTCCTGTTGAGATGACACCGCTCACTCCAGTTCCTCCACCTCCTCGAGCAGCTTGTCCATCGCAATTGCCTGTTTTCTCTGCTAAACATTCAGGAGCAGGTCGGTTCAAAGGTGATGCTTTTCTTTAGTGGTTACACCTGCTGTTAATCAGTTAGTTTAGATTTTAAAATTTGACACTGTAGATTATCTATTTTAATGCTAAATTACACATTCTTGCTGTCCATTCATTTTATATGCTTTTTTGAAGAAAAAAAAATCAGGAAGAAAAATGTTTATTGTTGTTTTTGTAAGATGTCAATTTGTAGTTATTTAGTTATTTTTTTGTCTAAACAGACACGAAGGTCATTCGTGGAATAAGAGTCTTGACAGCAAAAGACAAATTTGGGCCTATTTTGGAAAAACTGCAGCATTTCCAGGATGGGATTGTAACCTCACCTGGACACACAGTACCAACCAAAACATTTACTGCAGTAAAGCCTTTGACTCCAAAACCTCCAACAGTTCCCTCCCATACCGCAAAAACGAGGACCTCGGCCTGGGACGCTGCTGCGCCGTGCAAAAGTCGTCCCTATAGACGGTAAGTGGTTTTCCTCAGTAACTGTAGAAGATGCTGAATAATCAAACTTTAAATTAAGAGATTTTTTAAAAAGATTTTAATGAACAATTAATCACTGCATCATGCTTCGAATTAGAAGAAATGACAGTTTCTTTTTACTAACCTCGTTGATTATCAGACAAGAAAGCAGACAGTCAGTGCAGTCAGAATAATCCAAGAGAGAGCAGGGTCAAACTCCCGCCTGTAGCTACACCTGTAGAGAGCCTGTCCCACAGCTTTAGTCTGCTGTCTTCAGACGACTGGTAAGAAACGTAGTAAGGAGACATTAAATACTGCACAGAAACAGTGCTGCATAATGTGGCTGTGTTATTTGTGGTGTTCCTGAAGTCGTGTTCAATGTTGTGTTGTGTAAATAAAGAAATAAAGACAGGGGTTGCAAACTATTCAGTCTCTGGCAAAGCACCACTCGGACATCCTGAAGACTAAACTACATGAAGTGTGTCTGGTCCTCATTGAGGAGGTATTGCACACTTTATGTTTCTTATATGTGTTTCATGCAGCTAGTTTCCCTTCAAGTGCATACTACAGCCTCAACTGATGATTTTCACTCACATTTTAGGTGAAAAACCAACGCTCATCAATAGCCTTTGAGGCCATACATGCCATCAATGAGCTCTACATTCAGCTCCAGAGAACAATGGACCCAGAAGTTGAAACAACAGGCCGAGCTCTATTGCTGAAGCTTGCAATGACCAACAACAACTTTCTACATCAGGAGGTCAATCTGGCGCTTGATGCCATGGTGGAAAATTGCAGCCATGGACGGATTCTGAGCGCTCTGTTTAACACAGGACTGACGTAAGAGGAGAGAAGAAGCTGTAGTGATTTTATTAGAAGACATGAAAGAGAGATCATGTTCACTGAGTTGTGTGTCTAATATTGTCCTTGCTCAGCCATCGCTGTGTTGCAGTGAGGAATAGCACGGCTCAACACCTGCACCAGCTGGCTGACAAACTTGGAGCAGCCGTCACCCTGAAAACAGGAACCTTCACTGAAAGATTTCTAATTGCTGCCTCTAGAATGTCAGGGGATGCTGCACCTGAAGCCAGGTGGGTACTTTTAAATGGGTTTGAAGTGCATCAATGTTTTATTTTCTGTGAGTTTACACAATTAATGAAAATTAATGACAACTGTAATCTTCCACAGGTACCATGGGCGAACAATCATTGAGAAACTGACCCTTCACAAGGACTTTATGAATTTGTGGGTGAAGATTGTCCCTGAAAAAGACAGGCGTCCTGTGGAGAAGAGCCTGAAAAAGACAGGCGTCCTGTGGAGAAGAGCCTGAAAAAGACAGGCGTCCTGTGGAGAAGAGCCTGAAAAAGACAGGCGTCCTGCGAAGAAGAAAGAGCTTAGGGAGTTCCTGTGTGTCCAGTTGACGGACAAGGGGTTGTTTGGTGAGCCGGGTCCTGCGGGGGAGGTTGAGCTGGGGGCTGTTGCTGGTGTTTCTGCCTTACACCTTATTGCGGTTTGCCCTGCTCTGAAGAGAAAAGAAATGACCAGGGAGGGTACATCTCCTTCCCCAATAATCCTTCTACAGACAAACTCTCCTACCTGGGGGGAGGTGATGGCACCCGACAATGATAAAGTAGATAAGGAGTTTAAGCCGTTTGTGTCAAACGGCTTTGTTTCCTTGATAGGAGAAGATCGGCGGACTCCTGTCAGTATTTTGCGAGACACTGGTGCGAAACAGTCGCTCATTCGTGAGGGGGTCTTACCGTTTTCAGCTCAATCCTGTTGTGGGGCGGATGTGTTAGCCTGGGGAGTTAGGATGTGTGTAATACGGGTTCCTTTACACTTGGTGCAGCTTTCATCTCAGTTTTTGTCTGGTGAGGTTAAGCTTGGGGTGCGACCCCAGTTACCGGTTGCAGGTATTGACATCATCTTGGGAAACGATCTAGCTGGCGGCACAGTTTTTCCGTCGCCAGAAGTAGTTGATATACCACTTACAGATAACAGTGGTTTCGATCGTGCCACATCAAAGGCTGTTCAAACCGTCAGTGTAAAGACATTTAGGCAGAGGAGAGGTGCGAGTGGATCCCAGCAACAGCAGCAGCAGAATAGGAGGCAGCCCAAGGGGACGAGAAGAACAAATATTCAAACCACAAGGGTCACTGAAGCCACCATGCAATCAGACCCAAGTAGAGTCACTTTTCAGGACAGTCAGCAGCAAAATGCTGAAACCAGGCCACCTGCTAGAAAAAGACAAGGACCTCGACGGCACAGGAACCGCAGAAGAGGCCAGCTGATGGTGGCTAATGCTCCATCTCCCACCCCTTAAATTTGACACAGACTTTGATTTTGATTCCTCCAACGCGCAATTCATTAAGGAGGCGCTTGAGAAGAAGTTACAGGAGGGGCTGAATCTAAAAGATGGGAATTCTGAGGGAAGAGAAAAGGTGGGGTTGCAGCTGAGTTCGGGGGAGGATCATTTTGGTCCAAAGTGCTACTATGACAAAGCAAAGTCTTTCTTTGACAACATCTCATCTGATAATGGGCTCAGACTGACGTGGGCAGAGGAGCGAAAGCGCAATCTGGAGACTTTTGGTGTCCCTGGGCGGTTCCTGAGGGGCCAAGGATTCAGAGGTGGACGCCAGTGTTTTGGGGGCGGGTGCAGTGCTCGTGCAGGAGGATGAAAATGGCATTGACCACCCAGTCTGTTTCTTTTCTAGAAAATTTCTAAAACAGCAACCAGCGCCTCATGCGTTGGTCCTTACTCCTACAGGATTTCAACATTGAGATCCGATATATAAGAGCTTAGAGAATGTTATGGCTGATGCCCTCTCTAGGTCGTAAATCAAACATCTTTGTGTGGGGTTGGATGTTTGATTTTTTTTGGGTGGGGGAAACTGTTATGACCCAGTGATGTGTTTGTTGGTGTTGTGCCTCCCACCGGAGGATGGCTGGCGGTATTTTCCCTTTTTTCTCTCCTAGGAGGTGGACACCTGGGCGTGGCTGCTAGGTATCTGGGTGGAGTCTCTACATATCTTCGGACTGGATAATTGATGGACCACCTCCAGTACTTAACGTCCGGATGACAGTCACCTGGGAGTGCTTTTTGGAACCCCGTTGACTCGGTCAGTTGTGTGTTGTGTCATTGTAGTGCAGGCTGTGTGTGTGTCTGTTGCTGGTGTTTTTGCCCCACTGAAAAATCTCCCTTCTCCACCTAGCCCTTCTGCGGAGGAGCTGCGGGTAACGCTGCGCATTAAGGAGGTGGAGCTAAAGAAACAGCAGTTGGAGGTGGAAGCTATGCACTTGAGGATCAGGGCTCACCATCCAGTCACCATCCCCGCAGGCACCCTCCCCGGAGTCATTATCCCCGCAGTCGCCATCTCCGCAGCCACCGGCCTTGATGCCAGGTGGTGGCTTTGATGCGAGTAAACACATCAAAATGGTGCCGGCGTTTCGGGAAACTGAGGTGGATTCGTATTTCACAGTGTTTGAGCGTATCGCAGGTGCGCTGCACTGGCCAAAAGATGTGTGGTCTCTTCTACTCCAATGTAGATTGGTGGGGAAAGCTCAAGAGGTGTGCACCGCTCTTTCTCTGGAGGACAGTTTTGACTATGATATGGTGAAGGCTGCTGTCCTGCGTGCTTACGAGCTTGTGCCAGAGGCTTACAGGCAGAGATTTAGGAATGGGAAAAAATCCGCCAACCAGACCTATGTGGAGTTTGCCAGAGAAAAGAAAACTCTGTTTGATAAGTGGTGTCATGCTACAGCAGTAAAAACCTTGAATGACCTGGGTGAGTTGGTGACGTTGGAAGAGTTTAAAAACCAACTACCAGACACTGTGGTAACCTACTTAAATGAACAGAAGGTTACGACTCTCGCCGCTGCTGCTATACGGGCTGATGAGTTTGTGTTGACACACAAAGTGGTGTTTTCGGTTCCTGCTCACAGTTTTCCGTCTTCCGGTAGCCCGCCCAGATGGTCTCCAAGGGGCACCCGCCGTGCCATCCCCTCATCCATTGAGAACCGCGTGTGTTTTTTTTGCCATGAGCAGGGAGTTGTGTGTTGTGTCATTGTAGTGCAGGCTGGAGTATTCACGTGTACCTCTAGCCTTGCCATGTAAATAATTGTAAATAAGTTAACAAGTGGCGGTCACTTTTTGTTCCTTTGCTGTATAACTTTCATTGTCGCAGCCTAGTAGCCGTGAGAAGCCGTTTTCTTTTGTTGAACAAGTTTTCTCCTGTTTTTCGTTAGATAGTTAGTTAAGTGACTTGTCTTTTGTTTTGGCTTCTTTTTATTTTGGTGTAGGGAAGAGTAGGGATTGTTTTATAGGGAGTTTTGTTTATTGTTTTGGCATTGCTCACTGCCGATGAAAATAAATGGCTGCTTAAATACTTGAAAAAGGTGTCGTTGTTGGGGTTTGTGCGTGGGTGGGAAGTGAGTGGGGCAAACTATTTGTTACGTTTATTTACTTGCCGGGACCAGAACGTAACAAGAGCCTGAAAAAGGCTAATAATTACAGGCAGCAGGTCAGCATCCAGACTAGGCTCTCCTCTCCAGCAGGGCCTGGGTTCCCCAGATGTGACAATGCAAGTCCTGACGAGTACAGAGGAGAAGAGTGGCTGCTACAGTAGCAGCAGCACTCTGAGGCTAAGCTGGGAAAGTCGTTGGAGGTTCAACCATCATGACCACAGACAGTCCCAGTCGCTCTGCGGGAGTAAACTTCTCCATCTTCAGGACTACAAACTATTTCTCTGAAGGACAATATTATTTAGATTTACATTAATTATTATTACATCATTCTTATTATTACATTATTTGTATTATTTCATTATTATTATCACATTTTTAAGATCCTGAATGGACAATGAATGAATAAATCCCTTTTTTTTCATCTGAATTAAAACGGCACTTTGGTTGCACATATACAGTTTCTGTTTTTCTGTCAACAAATATTAATACATTCTTAGTTCTCTTGTTTTCATTTTTAACCCATGATTTTGAATTTTTATCAGGATTCAAAGTCATTTTTATAACATAAAGAAATATTAAATAAATACTAGAAAGCGAAAATTTCAGAAAAATTTTTAAGTCTGCCTATGCTGCTGCTAATCAGTGTAGTTTGCCATTCATACGGCTACAGAGAGCAAAACTCAGCAGAGCAGCCATTCTCCACCATGAACTATGGTAAAAACAAACACCGCTCGCGCCTCACAGATGACAGCTTACAGTTTTGTGTAAAGATGAGGTGACTTCGTACAGCCCCGATTTGCAGACGCTGTGCACAGAGGTTCATGAGCAGAAGTCCCATTGTACCACGGCAGACCCAACAATGTTTGCATGAACACGCTTTGAAGCATTACGTTATGGACCACTTTTCACACATGGTTGGTGTACCCACACAGCCGGCTGTAGCTTTTCAACTCACAGCCCAACACACACCAAAAAAAAACCAGCCGAGAGAGCACAGACTTTACGCCCGTGGGTCCACCTCCCCTGCAGCGGCACTGCAGACCACGCCCTGCCACACACATCAAACACGTAAAATAAATATTTATGCACTTTTGCATTCACTTTTTGTTTTTTGTTATTTTTACACAGTGTTCTGAATGATTAACAATGGTCTACAGCCAATCTTGTGTATTATTATACAAACTTTGGTTGTAAGATTCAGATAACTATTTAATAAAAGGTAAATATTTTATATGAGAGCAAGAAAGAAAAGTATATCTTTGTGTCCCCCTCTCCCTGTTAATGCCCTACCTGGCCCCCTGGCAAAAGCTTTGCTAGATCCGCCCCTGCACAGTTACCAGCTGTCAGCTACACAAAAAAAGGAGCTTGGTGTTATTTGTCTCTCAGAAACAGTTGATAACTTTCCTTCAACTCATTCATGTCACCTAAAAGGTAAACCTGTTTCTCCATCACCAGTTCAGCTCTGATGATTCAGTAAGGACATCTCCTGGTTTCGACCAGCCCTTTTTTACAGCTGTGGCTCCAGCAAACATCAGCTGATACTAGAAATTAAAATTAAATGAATTCTAACAACAGCTGATCAAGCTTAACCGTGCTGCTGTTGTTTAGCGCAATGAACAAACGAGAGAAAAGCCGATCATTGATCAGTTTCATGATTGAAGTTTCAACAGGCGAGAGAATGACAGGGGAGGCTGTCATAAAGTTCAACATCAGTAACTTAGGTGCACACAGCTGTCGTGCTAGCTAGCACGCAGAACGAGTTATTGTAACTGTCAGCACAACGAAAATAAACTACACCTAAACTCGGTTTATATCTGACCCAAATAGAGTGCAGTTCGTAACTTCTTACCTGAAATTCAGTTCACCTCACGCTCGGACCGGCAGCAGCCTGCTTCTCCTGCCTTCGGTTTCCCTTATCCACGATTGAGCTCCACGTTAGCCACCACCGGTCGATCGGCGGCCGCCTCGCCACCGGTGTATGTGTCTTTCCCTGCATAGGAGGGTTAGTGGTTAATGTGCTGCCCATTGTGTTGGATTGTCAATGCAACCCTCTTCTCCCACTCTTCACACACTGATAGCAACACCGCAGGAGAAATGCCAGCACAGGCATCCAGTATCCATAGTTTCAGGTGCTGCACATCTCGTATCTTCACACCATAGACAATTGCCTTCAGATGACCCCAAAGATAAAAGTCTAAGGGGGTCAGATCGGGAGATCTTGGGGGCCATTCAACTGGCCCATGACATGACCAATCCACTTTCCAGGAAACTGTTCATCTAGGAATGCTCGGACCTGGCACCCATAATGTGGTGGTGCACCATCTTGCTGGAAAAACTCAGGGAACGTGCCAGCTTCAGTGCATAAAGAGGGAAACACATCATCATGTAGCAATTTCAAACATCCAGTGGCCTTGAGGTTTCTGTAGCCAAGTACAGGATAGGGTAGGGGAAATTAAAGTAAGATGGAGAGAATGGGCCAATAGCTAGATTCGTAGGAGGGATAAAGTGAGTTGCGTGGAGAAGAATGACTGGAGCCACAGGTAAAGTTGCTATGAATTGTATTAAACTATTTAGCAACAATTTAACAGCATTTCATGAACAGGAATGAAAACATAAAATAAAATACAGTGACAGCAATAATAATAACAGTCAGAATCCTATCTCAGCTCAGATATGTCAGTCTTGCCGGCTTAATAGTCAGTGTTCAGTCAAGTCAAATCCAATAGGTCAAAAGTTTGTGATTGGTGCGATTTCGTCCTACTGCACTGTTGCAATTGTTCGTGAGAGAAGAGCAACCTGATTTATAAATGTATTTATATAGCACATTTAAAACAAGAACCGTTGACCAAGGTGGTGTACAATTAAGATAATTGAGAGAAATAAAAACAAAGGGAGACATGATAAGAGTTAAGAAAAAGAATCATAAAATTAGAAGATTTGAGTAAGAAATAAGATAAATAAAAGTAATACAAGCTCATTCTGATTTAAAAGTCAAGGATTAAAACTGGGTTTTCAGACGGGTTTTAAAAGTGTCCAATGTTCAATGACTAAAATTTACAGCTGACTACATGGACAAGCTAAATGTCTTCTGGAGAATTTTTTATGGTCAGATCAGACAAAGATGGAATTATTCGGACACAATGATGAGTATGTTTGGGTGAGAAAAGTCAATTGGACCTAAGAACTGTCATAAATCATGCTCTGGGGCTGATTTGCTGTGAAATTCTTTGAAAATGTGTGGGTTAAGTCCATATCAGGAAACTCTTGGCATTTGCATTTCTACCAAAGAGAGTCTCTGCAAATATCTAGCCAGAGTTCAAAAGCTTTCTGATCAAAAGGAAACTTGCCAGAAGAGACATTTATTAGTGGCGTGCATGTTTATATTTGAGCCTGTATGTAAACTTGACTACGTTTAGAGAAAAACCTAAATAAGTTCAAAGTTGTGCACCCAATTCTTATTTTTTTTTAAAGTCAGTAAAGATGCATGATGTGCAGTTTACCCCACCCTGAAAAAAAAAGCAGTTACAACACCAGTTTAAAGATATTTACAACATTACAGTGAGCTTCACTTCCAATTGAATGTCTACTGGTAAACAATGTCTCTCACCTGCTGAAAGAGGTGGGGGAAAACCTGAAGGATGAGAAATTCAGCGTCAGAATTCAGAAATGAAAGTGAGAGATACACCTGAGCAAAAATCTATTTCTCTTTAAAAGAACCTAAAACTTTACTCATTGAGTCTTTTGCTACAACACAGCAGGGCTTCTGTCCAACACAGCTTATACAGGTGACCATGATCAGGCTGTTTTAAATGTCTACATTTAAACTCTCCTCTTTCACAGTTTAGGAATCAAACATCAAATACAAAAACAACCCTACACCCACTTCTGTGACAAACATGAGTTTTCTTATTTGGACAACTCTTTGGTAATCTTGAGCTGTGATTGGCTGAAAACTGATAAACTTTGTTGTTTCTTTGGTTGTTGAACCATGTGAACCGATACAGTGTATTGTAAATTATTAGAATTAAATAAACCATTAAAATAAATGTAGTAAGATGTGACACAAAACTCTAGATGGATGACATTCCACTGATGAAAGTTGGATGTTAATGAAGGATGAAACTAAAAGCATGTGTAACAATAGAAATTCACTTGAGCGGAATCAGTTTCTTTTCAAAGGAACATTAAACTGAGCTCACTGATCCTTTCATATCAGCACAGCAGAGCTTCTCTCCAACACTGGTGAGTACAGATGATCATGATTGAACTGTTTAAAAGTCTAAATGTGGATCATCCTCCACAGACAATGAAGTTTACAATTAAATCTCTAATCTCAGGGTTAACTGGATCCATCAGGTTTTCCTCAACAACACAGCAGAGTCTTTACAAACATTGGTAAGTGAACTCATGACACTCACTTTCACAGCAACTTGTTCATTCACATTGTTTTAAATTTTAAGGGGTGAGAGTTTCTTTGACTTGTATTGTAAAGACACATACGTTGTGGACTTTTTGGTCAGACTTTCTGACATGGGCGGTATCTTGGTGATGGGATCCAGTGGTTGGCCAGATGCCTATTTTGCTTAGAGGGCCTTCTCATGTGGACCTCCCTAACTACCAACATGCAAGATGTTGTAGTGAGGAAACAGTAATCTTATCTTTGACAGCAGATGATTTATGGTAGTTGGTAACCCAGTAAAGACTTTAATGGGGAAAGACCAGTAGAGAGAGCAGTGGAAGTCATGTGTGTATTTGATCAGGACAGTTTGAAGCTCAGGAGGACTGGTTAAAGGAGGCAAAACACCAAAGGGCAGCTTATACCTCTTGGTTAGCTTTCTCCATTGCCCGGTGGTCTGGGGATAGAAATCAGAAGAGAGACTAACTTGAGCTCTCAGGGGCATTCACACTGATGACATTCAACATCATCCCTTCGATTTCTATCTTCAAACAGATCTAAGACTAAAAGAACAGTGTGATACTTTTTATTTAGAGCAGTGTGACATGTGAACTTTGGGATCACAGGGATTAATTTCACATACACTGACTTTATTATTTCAAACTTTCATCATGTTTATCTTGACTATCCAGCACTGGAAAAGGAGACATAAGACAGAAAGGAAGAAAAAGCAGAACAAGTCTTCTTTAAATATGATTAAAACTGAATTTAAAATAAAAACATTTTCTTTTCTTTCTCACTCAGTGCAGACATGTCTGCTGCCAGCTGTCTTTTATCTGAAGATCAGTCTCTGTGCTCCATCTGTCTGAATGTCTTCACTGATCCAGTCTCCACACCATGTGGACACAACTTCTGCAATATCTGCATCAGTCAACACTGGGATATCAGTGAGAGGTGTCAGTGTCCTGTGTGTAAAAAGGCATTTGAAGTCAGACCTGAGCTGCACATCAACACTTTCATCTCTGAGATGGTTTCTCAGTTCAGACATGAAACTCAGCAGAAAGTCAGCAGCAGCAGCTCAGAGCAACAAGCTGCCAAACCAGGAGAAGTTCCCTGTGACATCTGCACTGGAACCAAACTGAAGGCCCTGAAGTCCTGTCTGGTGTGTCTGGCCTCCTACTGTCAGACTCACCTGGAGCCTCACCTGACAGCTTCACGGCTGAAAAGACATCAGCTGATCGATCCTGAGGAGAACCTGGAAGGCAGGATGTGTATGAAGCATGATAAACCTCTGGAGCTGTTCTGTAAGAACGATCAGACATGTGTCTGCATGCTCTGCTGTGTTTTTGACCACAAGACTCATGCGTTTGTTCCTCTGAGAGAAGAATATGAAGGAAAGAAGGCAGAGCTGGGGGAGACTGAGGCTGAAATTGAACAGATGATCCAGAAGAGACGACTGAAGATTCAGGAGATCAAAGAGTCAGAGAAGAGGAGTAAAGATGCTGCAGACAGAGAGAAAGCAGAAGGTGTTCAGGTCTTCACTGCTCTGAAGGAGTCTGTTGACAGACGTCTGAACGAGCTCATAAAGGAGATTGAAGATAAACAGGAAACAACAGAGAAACAGGCTGAAGGTTTCATCACAGATCTGGAACAGGAAATCTCTGAGCTGATGAAGAGAAGCTCTGAGGTGGAGCAGCTCTCACGCTCTAAAGATCACCTCCACCTCCTCCAAGGCTTCTCATCCCTGAAAGCTGCTCCAACCACCAAGGACTGGACAGAGGTCAGTATCCATCCACCATCATATGAGGGGACTGTGGTGAGAGCTGTGGGTCGGCTGAAGGAGACTCTCAGTAAAGACATGAAGAAGCTGTTTGAGGCTGAGCTGAAGAGGGTCCAGCAGTATGCAGTGGATATGACTCTTGATCCTGATACAGCACATCCTTATCTCATCCTGTCTGATGATGGAAAACAAGTACACTGTGGTGGAGAGGAGAATGATCTTCCAGACAACCCAGAGAGATTTTCTGTGGAGCGTCTTGTTTTAGGAAAGCAGAGTTTCTCTTCAGGCAGATTGTACTTTGAGGTTCAGGTTAAAGAAAAGCCTGACTGGGTTTTAGGAGTGGTCAGAGAGTCAGTCAACAGGAAGGAAGTCATCACACTGAGTCCTGCGAATGGTCTCTGGACAGTAGGAGCATATGAAAACATTTGTGGAGCTCTTGAAGATCCCACAGTCCCACTCTCTCTTCAGCGTGGTTCTGAGAAGGTGGGGGTGTTTGTGGATTATGAGGAGGGTCTGGTCTCCTTTTATGATGTAGATGATGTAGATGTGATCTACTCCTTTACTGGCTGGTCCTTCACTGAGAAACTCTACCCATTGTTCTGTCCCAACGTTAATGTTGATAATGATGATGAGAACAGTTGTGGTAAAAAAATTAAACCTCTGATCATCTGTCCTGTCAATCAGTCAGTCTGATAGTTTACCATGTGGAAACTGGACCATATACAGAATCATCTCAACCTTTCAGCGGACACAGAAAAGAAGTCATAAAAAACATAACTGAGAAAACTGCAGCTGCTGATCATGATCATGATATACAGTTAGAAGCTGCAAATTAATCCAGTAAGCCGAGTCGAGTCAGTTGAGTTTTTGTTAAACTGTTTTCAAGTTGAAAAAATGATTACAACATAACAAAATAGAAACTCTCCTTTTTTTTTGCTTTCAGTGTTCAAAGGCACAGACATTAAAGCATATACTGTACACACGTTTGAGGAAACATGTTAATATTTTATTATTTTCATTCACCTTTTCTTAAATATCAAAATCAGGATTTCAGAAAATATTTTCTAATATGTACACCATGCTTTTTCAGAATACAATAAATACAATTCTAAACTTTTATTTCTTCTTTGAAGATAATCAGCCGATGAACTTCAGCCTTTTTACCTCTGAAGTGACAGCAAGACCAGTTCTTTTAGAAAGACCCACATTTACGCCAGTAGCATGAAATCTATCATACATGTCATAAATAAATTTGGAAAATGCAATTCTTTAGTTACATCTAGTCAGCTAAGTTTTCATTATTTTTTCTCTCTGATGTTCAGCCCGGATTAAGATGACAAAAATGCAGCACTTTAAGTGAAAATGCAGCAGAGGGCGCTCTTAGCCAGGCCCACTCTGTTCTTTATTTAAAACATTTAAATCATTGTGTGTGTTTGATTAGTGATTATTCAGCTCATCAGAGCTGCTTCAGTGTTTCACTCTGTTTTTTTCTTTATTCCAGCTTCACTGTGCAGCACATGTTGGCTTTATTTCGGAATTAATTTCTCTTCTCCTCTAAGACATCTTTGAACTAGTTTTTGTGTTTGTCATGGTTTATGTCCTAGTTCTATATTAGTTTTTCTTCAGCTCAGTTTTCCGCTGTATAGTCTCTGTCTTTCAGCCTTCCCGGTCACAAACCCATGACTGTCTGTTTTCTCCCTAGTCCCAGTGTCAAGCCCACGTGTCTTAGTCATGCTCTCAGTGTTTGTACTTCCTGCTTTGTTAATCTTCCATCTCATGTGTATTCTGTTCAGTTTTGCTTCCCCTGCATCGTCATTCAGTTTAGTGTCAGCTGTGTTCCCACCTGTGGCCTGTTCCCTTGTCGTCCTCTTTGTGTGTATATTTGGTAGCAGCAGCAGTGGGTTTCCAGGCCAATTAAGGAATTGAGAAGATGTCTACCTGAGCAAAGAGGGGGCTTGTTCCAGAATGTGAAGCAGATGATTTACAAGATGGCAGCGACCAACAAGGGGCAATAGGTGGCCATATTGCTGGACAAGAGAATGTGGCTGTCACAGGCTGGGTCTCTGACCCAGCACTCTGAGTTTTCTTTGTATTTGTCTCATTTTGTTATGTGATCAGTTTTGTGTTATTTCGTATTTTCCTTTAGTTTAGGCAGTTATTGTTCTTGGTTTTCTATGTTTTGGGGTTTTGTAATTATTCATCACGTATTAGGTCTGTTAAGTTGTGTTGTCATGTTTTAGTATTTCCTGTTTTATTCTGGCAATGTCATGTGTTCTTTGTTGATTGTATTTAGCTTTCCTCTCCTGGTCCTGTCATTAGGTTTATGTCTGTCAGCTGTTTTCCCCCATGTGTCACCACTTCCCCTGATCACCTCATGTCTGTATTTAAGCCTTTTGTTTTCTCCATGCCATTGTCGGTTCGTCTGTTTACATCACCGCAGTCATAGTTCTAGTTTTCATCTGTTATGTATTATTAGTCTTAGTCATGGTCTTTGTTTATTATTTTTCCACCACAGTCATAGTTTAGGTTTTGGTCTCAGTACCATTTAGTATTTTGTTTCTTAGTGTTTTGCCTGTTTGTTTTTGGTCTCTTGGTTCATTTCCCTGCCGTCATCGCATTAAAGGTTCACCTTTCTGTTAATCATTACAATTCCTCGTCATCATCTGCTTTTGGGTCCTGTTTCCACACACATCGGCGCACCCCGCCGTGACAGTGGCTGAATTGTCCAAACTTTTACAAACTCTGATGTAACAGCAGGCTGAACGCGATTCTAAACTGGAGCAAGAGCACAAGCGCCAGGAGGATAGATGGAGGCAAATCCGGCATCAGTTTGCCCAGCTTCAACAGCAGGTGCAGCATGGCAATCTAGAGCATCAGTTACTTGAAGTACAAGCATCTACATCGGCTTCTTCGAGAGCACCTACTCCAGAACCATCTGCCAGCACACAAGAATCAAATAGGCTTGACTTGGAGCCGGTACATCAACGCAGTGAGGCACAGCTTTCAACACTGGTTAGACAATCAGGCTGGAAGGGGCCAAAAATGCAACCTTACAATGAAGGTGAGGACATTGAACATTATTTAATCACCTTTGAAAGAATTGCTCATGCTTGCCAGTGGCCGCAAGATGAGTGGGCTCTTCACCTAGCACCACTGCTAGCTGGTAAAGCACATTCCGCTTATGTAGCCATGGATATTGATGACACTATGGACTATGCAAAAGTAAAGTGTGCTGTCTTGCAGAAATATGAAATAAGTGTTGACACCTATCGAATGAGGTTTCATTCTAGTACCTTTGGAGCAGAGGAAATACCAAGGGAGCTGCAGGTCCACCTAAAGGAGTTGTACATCAAGTGGATGAATCCTGAAACAAAGACAAAGGATCAAATTGGAGACACCATCATCATGGAACAGTTTCTCAAGGTTCTGAATCCTGATCTTCAGACATGGGTTAAGGAACGTAACCCAAAGACTTCCAAGGAAGCAGCAGAACTGGCTGAAGCTTTCTTAGCAGCTTGTCGACCATCAAAAGACTTCACGCCAGTTAAGTCAAATTCCAACATGCCATTGAACAAGTTAGGTGGTGGCACTGACTTGAAAGTTAAGCACACAAGACAGAACTGGTATAACTCAGATCCTGCCAGATCTGAGACAAAAAATAAAACCAATAAAGCATGTCATTTGTGTGGTCAAATAGGTCATCTTAAAGCTCAGTGTACAAAGATGTCTGTTAGTAAAAATTACATGTGTTCTGTTAGACAAACTGAAGTCAGTGAGAATCACAAAAATTAAATTGAATGTCAGCAACGTGAACCATCAATTGGGGTATTTGTTGAAGACAAACCCTGTGTAGCTCTGTTCGATTCAGGAAGTAATCGCTCTCTGGTTAGACAAGACAGTCTTCCTAGGGATGTGATCTTTTCAGGAGCAACAGTGGATGTGTGCTGTATTCATGGTGATAAGGTATCATACCCAGTTGCTGAAGTTGCAATTGAAGTAGAAGGCCAGTGTTACACTCTTTCAGCGGGAGTGCTGCAAACTCTGCCTTATCAAGTGGTGTTGGGCCGTGATCTCCCTGTACTCACAGAGCTAATAGCCAAGCATTCCTGTCAGACTGAAACCGTTGAAAGTCTGTTGGCAGTCACAAAGTCAAAAGCTAAGGAGCAACAGGTTAATGTTTTGGGCTGGAATGAATTACCTTTTGCAAATGAGGATGCACCATTGGACGAGTCTAGTACTCGTTCTAAACAAAAAAAGAGCAAGAGACAGAGAAGACATGAAAAGGTGAAGGGAACAAGAATAGCTGAACACATTTTAGATCCTTTAAAGACTGAGTCTCTCCCCAGTGCTAGTCTGGTTGCTAGGCTTCAGAAAGAGGATCTAACACTGAAACCATTGTTTTCTAAATGTGTTCCAGAGTCAACTACAGTTGAGGGAAGGCAGGAAGTGTTTGTGGTTAAGGGAGATTTGTTGCATCGACGTAGCAAGATTGGTGACCAGTTGGTGATCCCCCAGAGTTTGAGATCTACCATTTTGAAAATGAGTCATTCGATTCCCTGGGCAGGACATTTGGGACAATCTAAAACATTTTCTAGAATGATTCCCAGATTTTACTGGCCCCAACAGTTCAGTGATACGGTACAATACTGTAAAGCTTGCCCACAGTGCCAGTTAACAGCTCCAGGCAGGAAAGCAGATAGAGCTCCGCTTATCAGTATGCCCATCATTGATACACCCTTTTCACGCATTGCCATGGACATTGTTGGCCCACTAGAACAGAGTAAAGCAGGTCACAAGTACATACTTGTAGTTTGTGACTATGTCACAAAATATCCTGAAACTTTCCCCCTGAAGAAAATAAAGGCTCGTCAGATTGTTAACTGCCTGATTCAGTTGTTTTCCAGAGTAGGTATCCCAAAAGAAATCATCACAGATCAGGGTACAAATTTCACTTCCAAGATGCTCAAAGAAGTATACAGTTTGTTAGGGATCCAGGGTGTCAAGACCAGTCCCTATCACCCACAGACGGATGGCCTTGTGGAGTGATTTAACAAGACCTTAAAATCAATGCTCAGGAAATTTGTGAATGAAACAGGGTCAGATTGGGACCAATGGCTCCCATTTTTGTTATTTGCCTACCGAGAGGTTCCACAAAGTTCTACTGGGTTTTCACCATTCCAGCTACTTTATGGGCATCCTGTCAGAGGTCCAATGGATGTTCTGAAAGAAGCTTGGGAGGGTTCGATGTCAGAGCAGAGGTTTAGTGAACTCTCACATGTCCTCAAAATGAGAGACAAGCTAGAACATTTCCAAGAACTTGCTAATAACAATCTGGCCCATGCGCAACAGCAGCAAAAACAAAGATATGATAAAGTGTCAAGAAGAAGAGTCTTCCGTGAGGGACAGAAAGTTCTTCTACTGTTGCCAACTTCTGAGAGCAGTCTTCTTGCAAAGTGGCAGGGGCCATATGAAATCACAAAGAAGACAGGCCCAGTCACATATGAGCTTCATTTACCAGCTCGTCGAAAGAACCATCAAGTGTTCCACGTCAATCTTTTGAAAGAGTGGACTGACCAGCCACAGGACTCAACATCCATGTGGGCATGTACAGTTGTGGATGAGGAAGAGCCTCGGGAGCAGTACTTCCCTTCTTCAGCTGTCAAAACTGTGTTTCCAGACTTAAACCATCTGCCTTTGGAAAGACGTCAGGAGGTGCAATCGCTTATGACCAAGGAACTCTTCAGTCTAAAGCCAGGTCGTACACACCTCATTGAACACAAAATCACTTTGCATTCTCCAGACCAACAGCCAATTAGAGATACCACTTGCCGTATCCTAGCTAAGCTATTGCCTGAGTTGAAAAGTGAGTTGGAGGAGATGCTGGCTGCAGGAATCATTGAGCCATCGCACAGTGAGTGGTGTAGCCCTGTTGTGCTTGTACCAAAGAAAGATGATCCTAAGCTTAGATTTTGTGTAAACTTTTCTAAGTTAAATTCTGTGTCTGCTTTTGATCGTTATCCAATGCCAAGGGTTGATGAACTAATTGATCATTTGGGAAATGCTAAATTTCTGACTACCCTTGACCTCTGTAAAGGTTATTGGCAGGTTCCCTTGACAGACTCATCTAAGGACTTAACAACATTCAGAGTGCCGAGTGGACTGTTTAGATTCACAGTGATGCCCTTTAGTTTGAATGGAGCACCAGCTACATTCCAAAGGTTGGTGGATCGAGTGTTGAAGGGTGCAGAACAATATGCAGCGGCCTACATTGATGACAGCGGCCCACTGTAAACAACAATGTACCATTGTTGTTTACAGTGGTACATGGGAAGATCATCTGAAACATCTTGCTGATGTGTTTCGACGTATCACGAATGCTGGACTTGTCATAAATGCCAAGAAATGTCACATCGCCAAGCCCGAGGTGCAGTACCTGGGTTATGTAATAGGGGGTGGAGGCATTCGCCCTCAGGTTGGGAAAGTGGATGCAGTTGCTGCAGCACTCTTGCCAAACACAAAGAAAAGGTTGAGATCATTTTTGGGATTAGTAGGTTGGTACCGTCGACTAATCAAGTGGTCAACTTTATTGACTGACATGACAAGAAAATCTAGTCCTACAAAGATCAGGTGGACGAAAGATGCTGAGAATGCATTTAATGATTTGAAAGACTGTGTCAGAAACCTGTTTTGCAGTGTCCAGATTTTAACCTTCCCTTCACAGTACAAACAGATGCCTCTGAGGTGGGTCTGGGAGCTGTTTTACTGCAAGGAGATGAAGGGCAGCAGTTGCCTGTCCAGTACATCAGTTGAAAACTTCTTCCAAGGGAAATGAGGTATTCGACCATTAAAAAGGAGGCATTGGCGATTAAATGGGCTCTAGACACCTTACGATATTATCTCGTTGGGAAAGAGTTTGTTCTTGAGACTGATCATCGTGCTTTGCAATGGATTCATAATATGAAAGACACTAATGCCAGGATAACAAGATGGTATTTATCTCTCCAGCCTTTCCGTTTCCAGGTCCAGTATAGACCCGGACATAAGAATGTCATTGCTGATTTCCTGTCCCGTGACTCAGAGGAGTAATGGTCTTGGGGGGGGAGTGTGACAAAGTGGGTGAGAAGATCATTTGTCTATATTCTTAGTTAACATTCTTGTTTTGATTTAACCATATTTCACATGTAATCTGCAATAGGCAAACATCTACTATCCCGGGTTTGTTTATGTTTTGCACTTTTACAGATTATATAATATAACTAGTGATGGGACGTTCTGTATCGAGGCTTCGGAGCGTGTGTCGAGTAATGGAGGGGGCGTTTCCGCGAAGCGCGTATCGAGGCTTGCTTCATTTATGGGAGGAGCTGAAAATGATGACGTCCGAAGCCTCGCTGCCCGGCTGTACCACGTGACTGGTTCATGAAGTGGTTCGAACTTTGCCGCGAGCTATGACAGCGATATAAACCCCTCAGACTTCATTCAAAAATGTGGGTGTTTGATGGAGAGTTGCGGTTAGTGAGAGTTTGGAGACCGTTTGGAGGTTTATGAGAGTGAGGAGAGAAAGTCAGGAGAGAATGGAGCCAGCTAAGAAGAGGAGGCTGTCCTCCCCTGTGTGGGAACATTTTGATCTTATTCCTCCCAACAAGGTATGTAAATTTCTACAGAAGATGTATTTTCATGATACTGATGGTGCAATACAATTTATGTTGAGCTGTCTTGACTTTTGTACAAGGTGAAGTGTTTTCTATGTGCCAGGGAGCTGGGATATAACAACAACACCTCATCCATGCTTAGGCACTACAGAGCTTTGCATGAGAATAAGGGGGACACCGATTGTGGAGCAAGACCAGGTGAGCCATCAAATGCCATGATAATATAGCATGCAGTAATGTTACTAAATGATATAACAATATTATACAACTGTTATAAGTTACGTATGTGATATTTATATTTGTGCTTTATCTTTATTGTCTTTCCTCAGGAGAACAATCTCAAATAGATGAAGACCTGGTCAGCATGGTGATTGAGGACTCACAGCCATTTAGCATTGTGGAGGACAAAGGATTCAAAAGATTTGTTAAATCATTAAATCCTAGCTATGTTCTCCCCACTAAAAAGGTCATAAAAGCAGTGAAAATTTAGTTTTTACAGAATAAAATGTGAACAGGCAGGACTGAGGCTCAAAGCCTCAGTGTGTAGCTGTCCATACCTCAACGTTACAAAAGCACAACCACTGTCCACACCCCAACCACACCTCACCTCACAGTAAATGATCATTTCCATTTCAAGCATTTCCAAATAATCATTTCCCATACTGCCACTATAAATATACACAGTATACTGCCATCACTACAATATACATGTTTTACACACTCCTTTTGTTGTTGACATTTACAGGCTGTGTGCAAAATGCCACACTCTTCAAATTCATGCCAGCTATTATTTTTACGTCCAGTAGGTGTCCTGCTAGAGCAAATGAAGCTTCATGAAGCTTCGCGTTGGGGTGAACCAATTGGATGAAAAGCTTCAGTGCTTCATGGGGCTTCATCTGCCCATCACTAAATATAACATCTTGGTTTAAATCAATTCCTACAAGTTTGTTAAGTTAACATGTTCTTTATTTCAACTGTTAATTTGTATTGTTTAGAACTTACCTTACCTACCTGTCTTCCAGAAACCAAAGGAGGAAATGTAGTTTTACTTCCTGCTTTATACCTTCTGGGTTCATCGGAGGTCACAGGAAGAGACTAAGTGCAGAAGGGGAAGAACTCTTATAATTTAATAAAGTTGATTTTAGAGGGTTTATGAAGAAATAGATTTATTGTTGTAATATGTATTGATTACACCACAGAGTTTGTTGCCAGTAAAGAGGAGTAGTAGAGGTTTGAATATAATCATGTTCATCTTACCTACATACTGAATGGAATAGTCCAGAGGAGAAATTGTTTGGTTAAGTGGACTATTTAAGCAGAAGAACTCAGGTGTTTCAAGAGAAAGGTTCAGGTCAGTGTAGCTGTGTGCAGTTTGACCTTAATTTCCGTTGATTTAAGGCAAGGCAAGGCAAGTTTATTTGTATAGCACAATTCAACAACAAGGTGATTCAAAGTGCTTTACAGAGACATTAGAAACAAGAACAAATAAAAAGCATGATTTACATCAGATCTTTTATCCTTGATATATTCTTGAGGTGATAGTAAGCTGACTTTGTTATTGTCTTAATGTGTTTTTCTAAGTTTAGGTCTGCATCCATCACTACACCCAAATTTCTCGCCTGGTTTGTGGTTTTTAGATGTATAGATTGAAGTTCTCTGGTGACCTGTAATCGTTTTTCTTTGGCACCAAAGACTATTACCTCAGTTTTGTTTTTGTTTAGCTGGAGAAAATTGTGGCACAACCAGTCATTGATTTCCTCAATGCATTTACCAAGAGCCTGTACAGGGCCTTGGTCTCCTGGTGACATTGTGATATATATTTGTGTGTCATCTGCATAGCTGTGATAGTTTATTTTGTTGTTGTTTATAATCTGTGCCAGTGGGAGCATGTAGATGTTAAACAGAAGGAGTCCCAAGATGGAACCTTGGGGAACTCCACATGTGATACTTGTCTGCTCAGATGTGAAGTTACCTATTGATACAAAGTATTTCCTGTTTTCTACGTATGTTTTGAACCAGTTTAGTACAGTTCCTGAAAGACCTGTCCAGTTCTCCAGTCGTTTGAGTAATATGTTGTGGTCAACTGTATCAAATGCTGCACTGAGATCCAGTAAAACTAGGACTGACATTTTTCCACTGTCTGTATTCAGACATATGTCATTAAACACTTTGGTCAGAGCGGTTTCAGTGCTGTGGTTCTGTCTAAAACCTGACTGGAAGGCATCGTAGCAATTATTCTGTTTTAAGAAGTAACTGAGCTGTTGAGAAACTGCTTTTTCAATGAACTTACTTAAAAACGGGAGATTTGAGATCGGCCTGTAGTTGTTCAGTTATGTTTATTTGAACTGAGTTAATTATAGAGTTGAGTTTCTTATTTGTTTCTTTGTAAATATTGTTTGGTTCACAAAATGGTGAATAAATTACTTGCTACACTGGACAGCATCAGTCTCCTGCACTTCTTTGACCGCTTAAGTCAAGTTCTACCACAAAGCCCTAAATTTGCTAAGAACTGCACATTTTTCAGGATTCTATTACTGAACTGTGATGCAGTCATGCAGGAACAATGGATGCAGGCAATCCAGAAGTTCCTTTGGTTGTTATAAGGTCATTATTCCCCATTGTATTTCATATTTGAAATGCAGCAATGAAAGCACTATTGGGGGATGCTCAGAGGAAGAAGAGAGTGGCTGGCACAAAGAAATGTCATTTGTCAATCTCATTTTGTTTTCCATGATTTAATTCCCAGTTTTGATTGGGTCTTCCTTTGTTATTTGTAATTAGTTATTGTTTATACTTGATCCCCTGGGTTTGAATTTTCCTGCCATCCTGTTTTCCCTGTGGCTGTGAAGTCTGTGTTTCTGTGTTTGATGTTCCCATGTTTAATTCTTTCCTGTTTTATTGCGATAGTCTCTTGTGTTGTGTGCATTGTATTTAGCTTTGCTTTCCCTGTCTTTAATTTCAGAGGTGTTCTTTGATGATCCCCATTTTCCTACTTACCTTGTTTCTATTTATATCCTTTGTCTCCCCTCAGTTCTTTGTTGGGAAGAAAAGGAAAAAGGATACAGTCATTTCATTGCTCAGACATGGGCATACTGATATAAATAGGAGATTACTCATAATAGAAAAACACCACGCAGGAATCTTAGTAATGAAAATTAAACCGAACCTTATTGATTCCTTCCAAACAACGAAAGAAGTTAGAATTAAGATCTTGGGCCATATTCCATTTTGTAAGACAGAGTAATTTCTTTGGTAGCATTTGAGGGGTTTCTGTCTTCTCCACACTCCATACCAGTTGGTGGTCGTAATGCACAATTTTTCTGTTTTTCAGCCAACAATAGATACTAATAAAAAGGAAAAAAAAAAAAAAGAACGCCGCAGCTTCACGAACAAAGAAGCCATCATTCATGTTAGTGCAGCGCTGCAGTAGATTCTCACTCTTGCAGGGAGCTGTGATCTCATTTTTAAAGCAGTGACACCACAGCCTCTATGATGGACAGTTTCAGTTTACTGTGTTAAACCGAGTTACACCACGGCAGCAACTTAAGCACTGTTTAAAACCGCTGGTGCGTCATTAGCACGAAACTTAACGTGAAGATTTTTGATTAAGAGAAGCCAAGTCAGGAAAAGAGATCCTGGATGTGCTGACCCTGGTCTTTGATCACAAGTTGGAGGTGATTTGCTGGACTGATAAGGATCTTGTGTCAATTTACAAATACCTTATGTGACAGAATCATTCAAACAGAGAGCTGTGAAGCTAAACTTACTCCTCATTACACCAAGTATTCCTCATGAAACTCCGAACACTGGATCCAACTTAAAGATGAATCAAAAGGTGAAACAGATTCCTGAAACTGTCTAAGTAGAGCTAACAATAGAAAACATCATCAGTCTTGTCAAAGTCTTGTTGAGATTACATGAACACAGCTTGTTAAAATTCACCGAGCATTAAACAAATAAAGATGAGCTCTAAACGAGGTGTATTCATGTAGAGATACAGACTCCACTCAGATTCATTTCTCAGTCCACTGTGTGGTAGAAATCTCTGAATGAGTTTATTTCTCCTGTTCCTGTCAGATATTCAGCAGACAGCTGAGGGCCTATACATCAGTGTGCAGTGTTTAATGTTTTAGATTTGACTGTGAATTTAAATCTTTGATTCACAGAAACTTTCCTGTTCATGGGTGTCATTAAATCAAAAGTAGATGTTTCTGCTGTTGTTGTAATAATAAAGTCTGATTTCTGTTGTTAAGGTCTTCATAAAAACACGTGTCTTTTGAGCATTAAAACATGAAGTGATCAGGGTAATGTGCTATAATAAAGAGTTTAAAGACTTCATTTCAAGGTTCAAGGTTCAAGGTTCTTTATTTGTCACATGCATAGTTATACAAGTATAACACACAGTGAAATGTAGCCTGACACGCTCCTCAACATGTGCAAAAATGGGGGGGGGGGGGCTGTAGATGAAGAACATTATATATATATATATATATATATATATATATATATATATATATATATAAAATGGGGGGGGGGGGGCTGTAGATGAAGAACATTATATATATATATATATATATATATATATATATATATATATATATATATATATATATATGTTCTTCATCTACAGCCCCCCCCATTTTTGCACATGTATATATAGTATAGACATTGGGTGAATACATTTCCAGCTGTCTGCAGATATTCTAGTTCCCATCGAGAGGTGAACAACCGTACTGTAAACTCGTCCTAAGTGGGAAAACGAGTCTGAGCTTCACAGCGGCCTCACAGTTACATTGTGATTTTTATACACACGGGTTTAAATGGTTTAAATCAAGTATTAAAGCTCAGAGCGCCCTCTGCTGGATTTTCACTCAAAGTGATACATTTACATTTGGAGCTGTCATGTTAATGCAGGCTAATCATCAAATTGGGAAAATGGTGAATCAGTACAGCCTAAATAACCCTCAGGATGATGAAGCTGAGGGTTTGCTGGATTGAAGAAAACTGCAGAGCTCCTAATGGCTCCCCAAAACACAAATACACATAAAACAGGAAGTTTATCACCTGGTTTCCTGCAAGTGTGAGAAAAAAAAAACTTCCCTTTGTATAATTCAGCTGATATTTATGTTACCAGAGTCACAGAGTTTTACCTCTGAGGGCTTAAAAGATACGTCAGAATAGTGACGTCAAGCAGATTTGTTTTGCTGTATTGACTGGGTGTGACCTGTACAAGGACCATTACTGCCACTGAATAATTGGCAGACGCTGACTGTGTGCCAAACATTTGCTCAAGTTGAAGTCGAGCCACCACTCACCTACACTTACACCAGAGACGCACCACTATACCTCTGTTATGCTGGATGAATCCGTCAAGGCTATTAAAATACAGTTGTTTCATAGAAAACTATTTTTAAAAAAGAGGGAAAAGAGGGAGTGATACGACAGCGTTCCCCGGGCAAGGCAGTGGATCTCCACTGGTAAGCATGATACTCTGTAACACACTGTCACTCAGAAGAAAATTGGAGGAGTTGATCAAACTGCATGGCCTTTCTCTTGTGCGTGCAAAGAAAAAAAAAACTTGGGGGAAGAACCGAGAGGGTTGGCAGCTGCATGTTTGTGGGGACAGTTGGTACAGAAATGACACCATCAGAGAAACTGAATTCTGAAGCACTTGGGAAATCCCAAAGACTCCACCTGTGTTTTGTTTGTTGAAACCATCTGTTTTTAATATGTTACAGCCTCATCTCCTTTTACAGAACGCAAGTCAGATGTCTGTCTCCCCACTTATTATTAAATGCTTTTAATTCTCTTTAACTGACAGAACTCAAAATTTTAGGGTGAAAAATAAGTGCTCCATCAGCACTGGTGTGCCTTATGGCTGTGTTAGCTCACTAGTCCTGTTTACTCTTTATAATCTTTATATTTACGTGTACACTTCTTCCCAATCCTTATAAATAAGTAACTGAATCAGAAAAAGTGAAGCAATACTGAATTGCATTTTTTAAAATTTTGTATAGCAATTTTGTTTTCTTTTCTTTGCTCAATTAACTTCTGTAGATTGTTTACATAATTGAAATAAAAATGAATGTCATGGTCCATGGTCCTGTGTCTGTGGAGTCTGTGTGTGTGTGTGATGCTCGGGTAGCCACACCCCCAGGCTGGGCCATCACCGGCACACCTGCATTCCATCGGGGTGATTACCGGAAGAACTACTTAAACCCGCGCTGACGGATGCTCCACGTCAGTCTGTTAATCACCTCTCTGTGGTAACTAGACTCCTGCGAAAGCGTTGTGCTAATGATTTATTGGAACTGTGTTAAATCTGCCTTCTTGTGTTTAAGATTTCAATCCGGCGTCCAGTGTCTGCCTCCTGCCTGTCCTCCTGCTCGATTACATCACTCGGTGCATCATCTGGCCTCGTCACTAACTCCACGGACTCCCTCCTCACGGACTTTCACACTTCCCTCCCGAGCCCCCACGATCCCACTCCGATCATAAGCCTACTACTCCTATCCTGCCTTGTTGTGCTCCACTGCTTACTAGTAATTTTCTCCCCTTTCTGTTGCAGCCTCCCACGGTCCCGATCCCGGCTTCCCCGTGTCATTTGTTTCCCCGGGTTTTTCTGTTCCTCGTTTGTTCCTCTGGTTTTCCCGGGCCGCCTTTTGTTATTTATAATAAAGTGTCTTTTCCTGCTAGCACTTGAGTCTGCTTCTGGATCCTTTTGTGCATGCGTGCCTCGGCACATGACAATGAACAAGCAATCAAACGACTGTAACCCAAGTAACTTTATTTTCAGGTGTTCTGATGCCAAATTTAGCTTGGCATACGAGAACAGATCTCTCAGAGCGCTTCACTGAGGTAAACATTCAGTCAGGTTAAACCGTTTTCTGTAGATATCAGGGTATTCACCTCGACTACCTCTTTAGCTGGAATGGTCACACTGACAACTCATGTTCTCATTTACAGCAAAAGGACTTTATGGCTTTGACTAATGTGCTTGATGTCAACCAGAGAACAATGTTTCTGTTCATCAAGATAGAACATCATGAGGTATGAAGTATTGTTATGGTATGGCAAGCTCTCTGTGGAGGTAAAATCTAAGCTGTTGTGTCTGGTGCAGTTTGCCATGAAGGTGATGGAGGGCTGAAGACCTCTCCATACAATCCATTCATGAGTGACCTGTATTCATTGAGTTACAGAGCTTTATTAGACCCTCATCTATCCTCCACCCTGAGGAGTAGCTCTTGCCTTCTGGCAGAAGAAACAGAGTCCCAAAATGCTGAATAGCATTAAAAATTAATTTGTCTGCATGTCAATCAGGGTTTTTAATGATCATTTTTAAAGTTATCTGTGCAATATGAGAATTGTGGAGTGTTTGTTTTCACTAAATTGACTGGTTATTAACAGATAGACTTCTGTTCTTTATCAATTTATTTATTTCTCTTTTATTCAAATGTTTATTAACACTTTGTGAAGGAAGCTTCAATGACAGCAACTGAGCCCACAGCAAATATTCCTAAAGGACAATAAAGTATGACTCAGTGTAAATGGTGTTTTTTTTCCAGATTCAGTGTTTGAATATACTTGAGTTGAGGCTTCATATCAAACAGCAGACGATTCACTTTCTTTGATTCCATCATAAAAAAAAAAGTTTTGCTGTTTTTCCATAAGTGTGCAAGATAGTCCTTGTTTGTCTCATCACTGTTTCAGCTGAAGAACTGAAACAAAGGTCTGAGTCCTGCTACTTCCTCTTTCCTGGTGCTCGCCACTTGTGTGAGTGTCTTGAGCGTTCTCCACATGGCGCTGCTTATCTGCCAGGATGCTCTGTGTGGCTTTGGTCTTCTCATATCTGGAGCATTAGTTACACAAAGATAGACATTTAAAAATTCAATTTCAGGTGTAATGTGTCACAATGGTATGACTAACTTTGTGCTCTTCAACAGATGTTGTACAGATTTGGGGAAATAAAAAATGCAGATTAAGACAGAACAGCATTTCAGAATTCAAACCAAACAGAAAATATCAGCACAAAGATTTTGAATTCAGCTTTTCCAAAAAGCCTGCTCCATGTGACTGAAATATAACACACATGCATGCAGGTCCATAAGTACCTGCAGGAACTACAGAAAGAAGCGGAGACTCAACTTAATCAGACTACATTTGAATGTATCCTGATAAATATTCATATTGATTCCCCATGGGGATCAATAAGGTATACATTACATTAAAAGTTGCCGCTGAGCCGGCAGAAGGAAGAGGCGGAGCAGCATCTGAAAGAATCTAAAAAGTGAGTTTCTCTTCAAAAGTGCATCAAACTGCTCATCCAACCTTTCTCAGCAGCACAGCAGAGCTTCTGTTCAACACTGGTAAGTACAGATGTCCATGATCACACTGTTGTAAAGGGCAACTGTTGATCCTCCTACTTTATAAACCTGTAAACAGGATGAGGGGAGACCCCGGTGTGACAAGACACTTTCTGTTCATTAAGTCCGTCAGCAGTGCCGATTCAGAGTAAAACTAACCAATTAAAGGGGAATGAACTGGATTCAGAGCATGAGGAGACTCATAAAAAGACCCTAGAAATATTCTTAATGAGTTAAAGACATCAGGATTACCTACAAAGGTCAGCGGTGCAGCTTCTTCTTTCCAGATGCTGAACTTCAGCTCTGCACAGAGGCTGAAATGCAACAAACTTGTTTTGTTCTTCAGTTGTTGTTTCAAAAAGGTTGAAATGAGAGTTGACTTTATAGCGGCACTCATCAGACTACATGTGTTGGATTGAGACAAAGAAGTTTACAGTTAAAATCTTTGATCTCATCACAGTCACATTAGTTCCAATTCACTAGCTTGGACCACATCCTCATGAGGTTTGACAGCATTTCTAACAGATACTGGCAGATAACTTGAGCATGACTTGAGGCTCCGGTTTGCGGAGGGTGGTGGCTCCCCTGGCCTGGCAGATCATTGTGTACTAATGAGAAGTAAATTAACTGAAAAAGGGAGGGGCATGGAAATAAGAACAGCCTGTAGTGCAGGGGGATCATATATAGACAGAGAACAGGAAAGGGCATGTATGGAGGTGTGGTCCTGCGTCTGAAAATCAGAAAAATGATCTCTTCTAAAAATGCTATCATTCAGCCACAAATCCACTGTGGAAACTTGTCACTTCTCCGGACTTTGGAAGTGAATTACATGGTTTGTATTTCAGTCTGCTTGCTTTTATTACCGTTTATTCACTACTTCTTGTACTTACTGTTTCTATTTCTTTTTTTTATCGTTCACAGTAAAAACATAGCCAAGGATTTATTTTATTGTGAAGGAGTGACAGGAAATATAGTACGTGTGACACTGAGTAAGCAGAGCTTTGTTAACAGGGATGTTCTTTAATAAAAAACAATCTACACAACAGAACATGAACCATTTATCAGTAACAGTTGATCCTGTTTAACCTGCTCATCACTCTACCTTTTACAGCATCCAAATGACTGATGATCACATCCTAACAGTTTTTAAAGTGGACTTATTCTGCTTGTTTCCAGCTACACATTTTTATACTTGGACTGTCCTAGAGTAGCATTGCATGACAATTGTCTTGGACCATACATGCCAACCCTCCCGATTTTTCCGGGAGAATCCAGAATTTCAGGCTACGTTCACATGTACATGGGCATTTTTTAAAACGGAGATTTTCCGTTTTCGTTTTTAAAGAAAAAAAAAAAAAATTCTGTCCACACATAAACGCCAAAAACAAAGGAAAACGCTGCTAGAAACATGTCAAAGCAACAGGTGGCAATATATTCCTAACCATGAAGAAATGTTGGCCAATCAGAAGTCTAGAAGCCTTTGTGGACATATATATAAGACTCTTAGATAACTTATGAATGTTATTGTTTGACTTTTTTCAGTATTTTATTTGTTCGTGAGTAAATTGGTTTGGCAGAGATTACTCATTGATCATTGATCAACTGGTCCCTGAACGAAACTGACACCCTAGAGAAGCCTGGGCTCAGGAGAGCCCGATTTTCCTGCAGAGACGTTACGCGATGGTCGGTTGCATCGTGTGCCTGGTGACACTCTCGATGTAGGACATTGAGTGACATCTATCTACCATTAGGAATCCTGATAACAGAATTCTGGCTGATTGGAGCTGGCTCGGACCTGGCTTATTGAAGCAGAGCTGTTTAAAACCCCACAAGGCTGGCCGACATGATTGACGATGGGCAAGCTGTGAGTACTCAGACTGTGTTTTGAATGCAATATGGATAAGATCTTGGAGAAGCTCACGGGAAATTTATAGACATGGCAGGGCTCGCAAAATCGCTAGCCCGACGTCCCGGGGCTAGCGATTTTTCCAGTCGGGCTACCAAAATTTATCTCTGCCCTGCCCATCGGCCTATCATAGGAAGGAAAAATATATGTCAATGCTTTTGCATTCTTTCGGAAATGTAGCTGGGTAATTATGTCATTGGCATCGGTGAGCCGCTGTCAATATGTGGCATATTGAAATCGCGTTTGAATTTGCGCTTGTTTTTTGCTTTCACTTTGCAATCGCGCGAACTGTGTATAGAGAGCGACAGCACTGATTGGTGAGTGACGATAATTTGCGCACCAATTCCTCTGACATCGTCTTATCAGTCGTTAGCTTACTATGCAAACATGACAAGTGAAATCTCCCGCAGCAAGCTTAAACATATGAGCGGTTGATCGGGCAGAGAATCGCTGAGTGTGTGTGTGTGTGTGTGTAAAAGCAGCAGGATATATATTTTAGTTCTGCTGAGCCAGATAAGACAGGTCAGGGTGAAGAAGTGACAGCCAAAGAAAAGCTTACCACAAAACGGAGAAGTTATGACAAATCAGACTATAAGGCAAAAAGAAAGTGCAGCTTTATGGTTTCATGGACAAAAGAATTTGTGGCTGCGATATGACGAGCTATATAACCGGGGCTGCACATAAGTGGTCCGCAGGTGCGCATTCGCTGTCAAAATAAAAAACGCGCACAAGATAAGAAGTTGCAACGTGTGTTTGTGTACATAAGATTTTCAGGAGGAGGACAGACATTTGTTTAGAACTCTTAAAGATGTCGAAGAAGCTCCTTTAAGCAATTACTTTGGAGTTCCTCCACCTCCAAACAAATGTCAGAAGGAGTCCGAACCACAAAAGAAGCGCGTATTCTCGGAAAAGTGGTTGCAGGAGGTGAGCTGGCTTCAAACAAATGATGAACGCACAGAGATGTGGTGCGGAATGTGCCCACTCAAAAACAGTGCTTTTTATATGGACGCAAACGCGCGTTGCAACTTCTTATCTGGTGCGTCTGGTGTGTCTTTTATTTTGACAGCGAATGCGCACATGCGGACCACTTATGTGCACCCGTGTAAATAACATAATGTTCTGCCGGGTGTGTTGTTGGTTTTCCCTCGATTTCTGAGTCGACAAGCGCCTTTGTTACTGGGACCAGTCATTTTAAGAAAGGCCTCCATTAGAACCTGTGAGAAATGCAAGAAATGCATTATTGCTCAGTCTGCAATATCTTTTCCAGAACAAACACCAATTGCAAATAACATACTAAAAATAAACCTGAAAAATCTGTTTAGAACAGCGTACTATGTTGCAAAGAGTGAACTACCACTGGCACAATTTAGCAGTCTTTGCAAACTTCAAAAAGCAAATGGCCTAGATCTTGGTTCCACTTGCCTCTTACCCAAGGCTGGACTGGGACAAAAAATCGGCCCGGGCATTTTGACTAGAGACCGGCCCACCAGGATAAAGATTGAAAATGTGACGTCATTCAGGGGTAAAACCGCAAAGGATTCTGGGAACTTGTGGCAAGAGGTACTAGCGCACGCAGGCTTTCAATTGAACTCAGTTACACAGCGATAAAAAGAAACACAAAAAATGGCAAGAAGCTGTTGTATTATTAACTGCAATAGCCGGTGTTGTGCCAAAAAGTGATTGTCTGCCAAAAACTGATTTCCGGTATTTGCCAAAAACTGATTGCTCGTATTTAAACTGGTATAAGTAACTTGTTGGCCTATAATATGTGAAACATATGTCAAATGCATCCCTCATGGATGACACAAAGTCATATTGAGCCACAAACAACATTCGTGTAACAAGGTAGAAGCCGCAATCAGTTTTTGGCAGCGACTTTTATAGAACCTTTATTTATGCAGTTAAAAAAAATCTCATTAACATTAAAAATGTCTTTTGTAAGAGTAAGACAGCAGAAATGGCAGCAAATATTACAATAGTTCTGTAAAAATATTGTAAGTGGGGAAAAAGGACCGGATTGGTTATAATGTGAGTACAATAACACAGAGTTATAAAGATACTTGAAAAAACAGATAATCTTTTAATTCTATATATAACCCCTTTGTAAACGCTGTTCACCGAAGTCTATTTACCAACATACGTAAAGATATTACACATAAAAAATACACGGAAACATTGGAAATCACTTTTTGGCAGGCAATCACTTTTTGGCACAACACCGGTCGCATGACAGCCACGGGAAGCCGACGGGTAAAGAGATCGTTTTTTTTTTTTATCGGATTACGTCGTTGAAGAGAAATTTTTTTGAGCCATGTTTCCGAAGTAAGAGCCGACGGATGGTCTGGATATACCAAATATAACGTCCCAGAACACTCCAGCTCACAGGTTAGTCTGCTCCAAGCATTCCCACAAAGGTCAGTCTGCTGTTAATGCGTCATTTTCATAACATAATTGGTGATATAGGTTACAAGCATGTCTGGCGCTGAACAGAAATTGTCGCGCTATGCTCCTTTGTTTATTGTGCATAAATAGTGAATTTTCCTGACACAATATTGCGTTTCGCTTGTTATTACCATGGTACATTGACAAAAACATAAACTTTTATTCACAGGATAAAACAGTTGTTTGTATCACTAATTGTCCAGTGCGATTACAGCATACAATATTATTGTCACTGCTACATTTCTGTAATGCTACCAGAAATTATTTCCACTACTAATTAATTACCATTGAGCTCAAAGGTTATATTAATAAACGGTTAACGAATGTGTATTTATGACAATGATATGTGAGACTGGTAAACTTACCTTTGTTCGTACGATGGTCTTTCGTTCTACACGGTGCATTTCAAGGTCCTGCACCCATCCGTCGGTAAACTGTACCTGGTCTTGTTGCAGTGACCTGAAGTTACTAAACTTCATGAGTGTATGCACTCACTCAAAGAACCGTATAATTATAAATATGAGCGTGGTGAAAGTTGGGCAGCACGCTAACGTCTTTTGTCCACTCTGTGTGCACGTAAGGGTCTGACCCTTTCACTCCTTTGATTTTTTTCCTCGTATCTTTTCTTTGTCTTTTCGTGGCGTCTGTCTTTGTACGGACCGGCATTGTTCTCCTTTTGTTTTGTACATTCCTTTTTTGTGCGGCAAAGAAAAAACAAGAAGGTATTGGAATCGGAGGATGAACGTTTTGCGGTGCTGCAAATGCTTGCATTTGATGCGGTACTTGGATTGTTTTGCCACGAGTTCCCGGCATGCAATGCGCGAAAATCACATGATTGCTAAACAAGGGGGAGGGTGCATCCGGCCTCCTCGGCTGTAATTGGTCCAGCCCAGAGTCGATCATGACCAATTGGCCAATCCAACACCTTTCATTATATATACCCTTCCTAAAAAAAAATTAATTAATTAATTAAAAAAAAATAATCCATCGGCCCATAAAAACAAAAAATCGCCAGCGGCCCACCGGGCAAGTGCCCGGTATGCCCGATGGCCAGTCCAGCTATGCTCTTACCCGTGACTTCAGTGGAAATTTCAAATTCAGGATCTGACACAGACTGATTCATGTTCTACACAGTTTTTACAAGTTCATAGAAATTTCTGTTCAATTAGAACCAAGTATTTGAGTTGATGATTGTAATTTTTATACAATGTTGTAATTTGTGTTTCAACAATTTTTTGATTAATGTTTTGTTTCCGTTACAATATTATACTTTAATGTATAATATTGTAACAGAAACAAAACAGGAAACAAAACATCAATCAAAAAATTGCTCTTTTTTATTCGGGCTACTTAAATTTATTTTGGGCTACCAAAAACTGAAGAGTCTCTGCCCAAAGGGCCACCAGGGATTTTGAAATTTTGCGAGCCCTGCATGGTGATCAGTGATGGACATTATACCAAGTGTAAAAGTGGAGTTGTGACAGTAATGAACATTTTACATGTACTTAATGAAGACAATGTTGGAAAAAGGGCAGGAAATGTTAATAAGGTTGGACTGCTCCCGATATTCACAGATATATGATAACAAACATAGTGAAACTTCATCAAACTTACTCCACAATTCCTCTTTCTCTACTGCCCAACTGGTGAGACATTCCTGATCATGTCTAACACCTCCACAACAGCACTGACATACTCATCCTTCAAGATTATCCATACACTGTTTCTCTTCCTACCTACACTGTGGTAGAACAGCTTTAAGCTACCTCTGATGGTCATAGTTGTGCTTCCTTGCTATGTTTTTTTTAATGCATACACAACTCATTTACCTATACTCTCTCAATAATATCAGCACTTTACCAGTCATAGCTGCTACATTTAGTCTGTATTCTCATCTCCACATGGATGCCTCTCCTTATCTCTCACTGTGCTTGAACATGCCTTCCCCCTCCCTTCTTCCCCAGGCTTGAGGTCAGCACTAGGAGGGGACTGGATTGTGACCCTCCTAGTGGCTGCATTTGTCCCACGTAGAGAAAGTTATCTGAAACTCAGTTTGTAGAGCAATCTGTAGTCTGAACTTTGAGCTCACAGGGATTACATACACTAACCTTATTATTTAAAAATGAACATTCACAAGGTGAACAATAGGAGATATTTGACAGGAAAGAAGGAAAAGCAGAAAAAGTCCACTTTAAACATAATGAAAAGTGAATTTGAAATAAAATCATTTTCTTTTCTTTCTCACTCAGAGTGCAGACATGTCTGCTGCCAGCTGTCTTCTATCGAAAGATCGGTTTCTGTGCTCCATCTGTCTGAATGTCTTCACTGATCCAGTCTCCACACCATGTGGACACAACTTCTGCAAAAGCTGCATCAGTCAACACTGGGATATCAGTGACAGGTGTCAGTGTCCTTTGTGTAAAAAGGTCTTTCAGACCAGACCTGAGCTGCACATCAACACTTTCATATCTGACATGGTTTCTCAGTTCAGACATGAAGCTCAGCAGAAAGTCAGCAGCAGCAGCTCAGAGCAACAAGCTGCCAAACCAGGAGAAGTTCTCTGTGACATCTGCACTGGAACCAAACTGAAGGCTCTGAAGTCCTGCCTGGTGTGTCTGGCCTCCTACTGTCAGACTCACCTGGAGCCTCATCTGACAATGAAAGGTTTGAAAAGACATCAGCTGATTGATCCTGAGGAGAACCTGGAAAGCAGGATGTGTATGAAGCATGATAAACCTCTGGAGCTGTTCTGTAAGACCGATCAGACATGTGTCTGCATGCTCTGCTGTGTTTTTGACCACAAGACTCATGAGTTTGTTCCTCTGAGAGAAGAATATGAAGTAAAGAAGGCAGAGCTGGTCAAGACTGAAGCTGAAATTCAACAGATGATCATAAAGAGACTACTTAAGATTCGAAAGATCAAAAAGTCAGTGAAGATGAGTAAAGATGCTGCAGACAGAAAGAAAGCAGAAGGTGTTCAGGTCTTCACTGCTCTGAAGGAGTCTGTTGACAAACGTATGAATGAGTTCATAAAGGAGATCGAAGACAAACAAGAATCAACAAAGAAACAGGCTGAAGGTTTCATCACAGATCTGGAACAGGAAATTTCTGAGTTGATGAAGAGAAGCTCTGAGGTGGAGCAGCTCTCACGCTCTAAAGATCACCTCCATCTCCTCCAAAGCTTCTCATCCCTGAAAGCTGCTCCAACCACCAAGGACTGGACAGAGGTCAGTATCCATCCACCATCATATGAGGGGACTGTGGTGAGAGCTGGGGTGAGAGCTGTTAGTCAACTGAAGGAGACACTCAATAAAGAAATGAAGAAGTTGTTTGAAGCTGAGTTGAAGAGGGTCCAGCAGTATGCAGTGGATGTGACTCTTGATCCTGATACAGCACATCCTAAACTCATCCTGTCTGATGATGGGAAACAAGTACACTGTGGTGAAGAGGAGAATGATCTTCCAGACAACCCAGAGAGATTTTCTGAATTTCTCATTGTTTTAGGAAAGCAGAGTTTGTCATCAGGCAGATTTTACTTTGAAGTTCAAGTAAAATACAAGACGAAATTGATGTTAGGAGTGGTCACAGAGTCAGTCAACAGGAAGGAAAAATTCACGGTTGAACTGAACCGAACGAAAGGTTACTGGATTGTAGGAGTATATAAAAATAATTATATAGCTCTGGAGGGTCTTCCAGTCTGTCTCTCCCTTCAGTCAGATCCTGAGAAGGTGGGGGTGTTTGTGGATTATGAGGAGGGTCTGGTCTCCTTTCATGATGTAGATGATGCAGCTCTTATCTACTCCTTTACTGGCTGCTCCTTCACCGGGAAACTCTACCCATTCTTCTGTCCCTGGAATGTTGATGATGATGGTAAAAACTCTGCACCTCTGATCATCTGTCCTGTGATGATAGGTGATGGTGATGGTGATGAGGATGATGATGATGACCATGATAATTGATCATCACCTGTTCTGTCAATCAGTCAATCAGATATTGGAGTGCAAAACTAACACCAATGGAAGATGGACAAGGAAAGGTCAAAGCCATGATAATAGACAGTGGGCAGACAGTGTTCAGCACAATATTAATTAGACATTAATTGGAAGAGGTGTATTGCTGATTTGTCTCCTTTACGAATTATAATGGCTGTTTGTTAGCCGTTTGCATACTATGCATACTCTCTTTCTGTGTGTGTGTGTTTGTTTATCTGTTCAAATTCATTATAGTTCCGACAACAGTTATCACAATAAAATATGTTAATGCGCAATCCTTAATATGTTTTATATGTGTGTGTGTGTGTGTGTGTGTGTGTGTGTGTGTGTGTGTGTGTGTGTGAGGGGGAGGTGGGGGACGCACCAGAGGGAGTGTTCACCCAGGGCACCAAACAGGCTAGGACCGTCCCTGTGTGGAAGCATATTAATGTCAAAAGTCATGCCACAAAAACATAATCATGAGCAAATAACTTCATGTCACCACATTTTCAGATTATCTGGCATTTTAGAATAATTGGTGTTGGTCAAACAGATATGCTTTTCAGGAGCCGCAGACAAACCAGGAAACAAACACTGGATATATCTGTGACATTTGTGTGGTTCAAATACAGTCTGTCAGTTTAGGTTATCGAGAATCTTGCTGTCTTCATCATTATTCTTCTAAAATTTTATTACTCTGATCTGATTTCAGCATTGTTGCCTGCGGACTAAAGCATGGACTTTACAGTGTCTGCACTCAAAGTGAGTCCAGTCCACTAGTGCCGCCTGTGGCCATGTGTCATAGCCTACAAGCAGAGTAACTTGTGACACATCTGCACCTGGCTCTGTCAGGACATTGAGTGGAGGCTGAGTGGCTGCACTCACACCTGAAGCATTCAAATCAACCCACAAACATGTTTAAATATTCAATGCCAGTACATTGAATTATCAAGACTAAAATCAGTCATTAAGCATGAATCATTTATTTCTGTTTATTTAAAATGTGTCATAGTTAATCGCCTTCTGCAATCCGGTCTTTAAGTGATGACGTGATGAATCCTGCTTCCGGGCCCAAAGTAGTCTGCATTTAATAAGGCTGTAGTGTTTTTAACATGTTTTAATGCTTTTTATCTAGTTCTGTTTAATCTCAACAAGCCCCTAAAAACAGCCAGTGGTCACTCTCAGCTTCTCTCGGTTTTTATTACCGCTAATCACTTTAAAGCTCAGTTTTTAAATCCTTACGATGTAACTACAGCCCAGCCCATGCAGCAGTATATTAATAACTAACCTCATATTGTGGATGGATTATCTCGGTGGTTCTTCTGACTGATGATTGGTCCGTTTACAGCATCCTGCCATGCGATTGCATTTGTCCCTAACCGTTGGGAACCCTCACATAAACTTTTATCGAGTGGAAAAAAGTCCTCCGTTTGTTAGCGTTCGTCCTCCAGCTTTACTGTTTATGTTATGCTAACATAGCTTTGTCGCGCTAGCGATCACTTAGCACATAATATACCAGCTAGCCCAACTTCAGTAACCCTACAAACGTCACTGCTGTTTACTTTCCTGTCTTCATTTATGTTGGAAGTGATAGCAGAGCTGTATGTCTTAATTTGTTTCTTAAATCCCTCATTCTGAACATGGTATATTATATTTAGAGGGAAGCAAGCGAGCTAACTCCCTGCTAACTTCTAACTCGGTTAAATGTCATAAATTCTATTTTCATGGATGCCTGGATGTTAAATTTAATTGTTACACCTGGTAGAGCAGCCACAGTGATCATTTTATTACAGATGAAAGAATTTAGACGGTTTTTCAACTCTCAGTAATGCTGAAGTGATCATTTGACTTAGGGACCTGCAGCAGAGTTTGGGCCCAGACATGGCTAATAACGTCAGAATTAAAGACCGGATAGAGAAGTCCATGCACACTGTGTGGGTCTTGTGTGGGACTTTCCACAGCAGATGCATTCAATCTGAAGAGAGAAACATTTAATGTTGTCAGTCATTCATTTAAAGTCAGTTTGTTTAATGAACCAACTAAAGATGTGTAAATGTTCAGTTACCTCAGAATTCTGTGCTTCAGTCTTAGGTCTGGATTTCATTATCTTACCCACTCATCAGTTTCTGCACCAGAGCTTCTCTCAACACAGCAGAGCTGGTAAAGATGATCTGAAAATATATGCAACAGTGAGGATATGCATATAAATATTTTAAATTAATATTGAGAGAGCCGTTTCTGAAGCATACCTGAGAGAGCACATGTCCAGTCTTAGCCTGGCAATCCCCTCTTGGTCAACAGGAAACTATTGTTGTATGTGATAGGAGCTGAGCATTTCATGTTAATTAAAGTTTGTGCTTATTCAAGTGCAATACATCATGACCATTATAGCTACCTTGCATACAAAGACACCGCAGGATGTAACATCCTGCTCTTCGAGATGGGCAACAGTTGAGTATTTCAATTTTCCAAGGGTTGGAATTTTCCTCCTAACCAGAGCTCTGTACAGAAACAGATACTACAGTTTTTGAACTTAACTCAATGCAAGAGCCAAGTCACCTTGTACCTTTAATCTTGCCCCTTTTTTTTTTAATTTGCAACAGGGCCTTTATCTGTTTTAGATACAAAGTCTTCAAAAAGTGAAAACTATTAAACCCAGGAATTTAATTTACAGGTTTCATGGGTGTGTCCAGATTGCTGTGACGGACTTAGTTGAAAAGCAGGATCAGTCCCAGGAATTATTATGAAAAGAGGGGTTTCCTTTATTTAATCCTAAAAATTACATTCACCAAAATAATAAATGTCAATCTAAAAAAAGAGGTCAAAGAAACCAGACTGAATTCAGGCAAACAAAATGAGGACTCCACATCCCAAATGACTGCCCAAACAAACTAAACTGACCTAACCAGGGAGATAAGGTTATATATAATGGTTGATAGACCACTATGAAATAACAGGGGTAGTTAAACACAACACAATCACAAAACACAAAAAAACAATCCAATCCAGTCCAGTTTTTTAAACAGTAAAAAAGAAAAAAACAAACCTCTAAACTTGAATCAAATGGTGAGTCCCAGATTTAAGCCCTGTGGGAGTATCCCCCCAAGAGGACCCCCTAATGACAGAATACAGTTACTCATATTTTGTATTTTAAATACATAACATGTATTCCATTACTCCCCAACACTGGCTCAGTTCAGACATGAAGCGCAGCAGAAAGTCAGCAGCAGCAGCTCAGAGCAACAAGCTGCCAAACCAGGAGAAGTTCCCTGTGACATCTGCACTGCAACCAAACTGAAGGCCCTGAAGTCCTGCTTGGTGTGTCTTGCCTCCTACTGTCAGACTCACCTGCAGCCTCACCTGGCTGCTTCAAGTCTAAAACAACATCAGCTGATTCTGATCCTGAGGAGAACCTGAAAAACAAGACCGATCAGACATGTGTCTGCATGCTCTGCTTTGTTGTTGACCACAAGACTCATGAGTTTCTTCCTCTGAGAGAAGAATATGAAGGACCGAAGTCAGAACTGGGGAAGACTGAGGCTGAAATTCAACAGATGATCCAGAAGACATGGCTGAAGATTCAGGAGATCAAAGAGTCAGTGAAGATGAGTAAAGATGCTGCAGACAGAGAGAAAGCAGAAGGTGTTCGGGTCTTCACTGCTCTGAAGGAGTCTGTTGCCAGATGCCTGAATGAACTGATAAAGGAGATTGAAGACAAACAGGAAACAACAGACAAACAGGCTGAAGGTTTCATCACAGATCTGGAACAAGAAATCTCTGAGCTGATGAAGAGAAGCTCTGAGGTGGGCCAGCTTTCACGCGCTAAAGATCACCTCCACCTCCTCCAAAGCTTCTCATCCCTGAAAGCTGTTCCAACCACCAAGGACTGGACAGAGGTCAGTATCCATCCACCATTATATGAGGGGACTGTGGTGGGAGCTGTGGATCAGCTGAAAGAGATATTCAGTAAAGACATGAAGAAGCTGTTTGAGGCTGAGCTGAAGAGGGTCCAGCAGTATGCAGTGGATGTGACTCTTGATCCCGATACAGCACATCCTAAACTCATCCTGTCTGATGATGGAAAACAAGTACACTGTGGTGATAAGAAGAAATGTCCAGACAACCCAGAGAGATTTTCTGAAGAGATTGTTGTTTCCGGAAAGCAGAGTTTCTCTTCAGGCAGATTTTACTTTGAAGTTCTGGTTAAAGGGAAGACCGAATGGGCTTTAGGAGTGGTCACAGAGTCAGTCAACAGGAAGAAAAAAATCACACCGAGTCCTGAGAAAGGTTACTGGACTGTAGGAGTATATGAAAACATTTGTGTAGCTTTTGAGGATCCTGAAGTCCGTCTCCCTCTTCAGTCTTATCCTGACAAGGTCGGGGTGTTTGTGGATTATGAGGAGGGTCTGGTCTCCTTTTTTGATGCAGATCATGCAGCTCTTATCTATTCCTTTACTGGCTGCTCCTTCACCGGGAAACTCTACCCATTCTTCTGTCCTGGTGTTAATGATGATGATAACTCTGCACCTCTGATCATCTGTCCTGTCAATCAGTCAGTCCGATCTTTCTCCATGAGGAAATCAGATCAAAATCAGGTTAATCTCATCATTTAAGCCAACATAGAGAAGAAGTCCTAAAAACAGAGCTGCGCAAACTGCACCTGCTGTTGGAGACCAGGTTATATGGTTAGACTTTGCAGAACAAGCTACTGTAATAACCTGACCTGTATTTCATTTTTTTGTTAAACTGCTTATACTGTTTACCCAAAAAGTCCAATCTGTCTTTCTCTCAAACTCTCCTTTTCTCTTCTTTCAGTGTTTAAAGACAAATATCCTGATTGTTAATTTTTGCTTCAATCACCTGCACTACTTAGAAACATGCACACATAAATTTAAAAGAATGTTAGATGGCCAGTTGCAGACACGATAACTGGCACCTGATATCAGTCATCACCACTTTTTAGCAATTCCTGCAATACAAGCAGCTTCTCTCCACCAGTTTTAACCAGTCAAATAGATGCACGCTCTCATATAAAACTCTGTGAAGTGCTAAGAAATGTTACTCTCTTTTGGGAAGTTGGCCGCAGCTGATTGCTCACAGAGTGTAGCTTCCTGAACATTGGGGGGTCCATGTACATGTTCATATCTGATCACCCAACTTTTTATGTGACATTTATATGAACAAGATTGCTTTTTATGCAGCACTGTTTAGGCTAAAATCAAGGTTGATGTTTGAATTGTTGTAGTGACATGAAATAATTTCCCTTGAAGTCAAAGTAACCAAAAGGGGGCTGGTGACACAGGACACCTATTAAAGGCTTGCTGTTGCCAGCCTGTGGAGCAGGAGCAGCCTCCTCAAGGCCAGAACCGACTGATGGGTCGGCCAAGCTGATGGGTGTTTCTCAGCCTGTGGCACAGCAACATCAAGGCTCACTGACTGGTGGCAGCGGACCCACTGTTGCGTCCCTGCTGGGAGCCCCCCACAAACCACTTAAAGAAAATCAGATTCATAAGCCCTTCCACTTTGTGTGACTGTAGCCATCTGGCCACTGCATCACTCAACCACCTGGCGCATGTAATGTGGTTATCCTCCAACCCCATCCAACCCCCTGGAAGCGTCAGCATTAGTCCTTGAGCACAAGGTCCGGGTGGTCCATTATTGCCTGGTTGACATCCTCAAGATGGGCCATCACCACTTTGGGCAGATTGAGGTCGGTTGCCTAGGCTAGCCCCAACAGCAGAAGCATCCATCCGGTGAAGCATCATCACCACTGTAGCTGAGTGAAGCAGCTTATCTGGTGCTCAGCCTGGTCCCATAGCCAGTTGAACTGATCTTGATGCACCACCCCCAGCTCCCGGAGCATGGCGGCTAGCTCCACCAGCATCGTCCAGTACTCCTACTGGCTGCACTGGTCATGGATCTGTCATCCTACAACTCAGTTTTAGGCACCATTGTGACACAAAGTCCCCGACACATACACATTGTTACAGGGCTCATGACATTTATTTACAGCATTCTCTTGTTCAGGTTGCTTTGTGCAGCTTTCTAGCTGACTTATTTCTGGCACAGCCCTCCCTTCGGTCCCAGCTGGCTACTGAACTAGCAAGTACAAGACGAACCAAACAGCCCTGGTTGCTCTGCCAGCCTCCTGGCACTGCGCTGAGTCCACTGCACCATCAGTCTGTCCACACTCCCACCACAAAGCTGATAGAACTATGAAAATGCTTGAAAATTGTCTCACTGATGCTCAGCAGAGAAAGCTGCATGGCGTGGCATTCTGTAATTCATCCAATTTTCAATAAAATTGATCACTATTCCTTTTAGAGTGAAAATGTTTGGAAAGATTCTGATATATCGAGATCTCAATGAGCAGTCTGAATCACGACATAAAAATACTGTCGTTTTAAACTGTAATGAACATGTAATGGCAGCACACTAAGATGTGTAAAAACTAAGATATACTGTTCATCCGGTTCATCTCAGGTTGTCCTTCATCTGTTTTGTGACATGACTGATCTTTAAATAAGACTTTCTACTATTTCAAGGAAGATAAATAAAGGCGTGTCTTTTACTTTGGGCTCCTGGTTTCAGCTTTTTAAAAATCTTGGTTGTGGCTCAGGTGAACATTTCCAGATTGAACTTGTTGACTGGCTGTTTGTAGCCTGTGAGCTAAAAAAGATTTGACACTTCAACCTAAAACTGTTTCCTGTCATCTGCAGACTGAGGGATCTTACAGGGATGGTGATGCTGTTTTCAAGAGATATGATTTTTCAATAGGCACTGGTTTCTGGTCCGGAGGAGTTTAATGTTCTGACACATTGAAGGATCTGTCAGGTCACAAATTTTGAAGCCAATACGATAACCTTATCCCACCAACGCTGTGGAGGTCAAGCTTCCTCCAGACTCATAATGATTCTCTGGAAAAGAGTAGAATTCTTAGAACAGAGTTTATTAAACATTGTCATATGAACAGCAGAACAGTACATTTAAAAGCAGAAATAACACATAAAAAGCAAGCAAACGAAAAGTGAAGCAACTCTGGGGTGCAGAGCCTTAAAACACAAAAAGAAAACACACACAAAAGACAGACAGGAAAGAAGCAGCAGAGAAAAGCTACTCAATGCATATCAGACTCATGTTATATAGGGATAGTGATTCCCCCCTCCCATCATTGGGTACCCTTTCATACTTTGTTTTTCTTTTCATCTTCCACTTATGATATAAACAACCCTACACCATAACTTCTTGCAAACCAGCATTTCAGCCATCATTGCATTGGGTTCTTTTGTCAGTTTTATGGCCAAAGTGAGTCTAAAAGTCTGCAGAAAGGCTGTTAATCAGTAAATCCATTCAACAATTTTGTTGGGTGCGCATGCCAGACATAAAGTGCTATCCATGCTGAGTAAGGGTTTACTTCTTCGCCTTCTGGTGTTTGAGACGAGAACCAGAGTCCCAGGTGCATGCCCTGCAAAGGCCAGGTTATTTACTTATAGAGATATTGAAAGGGCTGTACTTCTGCTTTACAGTCATTTAAAGAGTTGCCTGCTTTGGCTTTACAGTCATTCACAGAGCTGTATGCTTTTGTCTTGCACCCGTTTAAGGGGCCATACGCTTTTATCTTACAGCCCCAGAAAGGGCCACAGTCATTTGCTTTACAACCTTTACAGGGTCCTATGTGCATACTTTAGCAGTGTCAAGCTGAATTAACCTTTTGTTGGACCAGTAACAGTTGGCCATAACACTATCAAAGGTTTCTTACTGATCCTCATTGTTACAATTTTAAACAGTATTAATCTGCATGTGTTCAGAGAACAAATAGCAAAAAATTTTCTTAATATAATGGTAGATATATTTAACCTAAATAAATGGGCCATGTGATGTGAGCATGCAAGTTAAATGCTTAACCCTTGTGTGGTGTTCGTATTTTTGTTACTCAGCCAGTGTTCATGGGTCTGGTGGACCCGCTAGAGTTTTGGCTTTCCAAATTAACACTATCAAACAATTTTATGTTAAATTACTCAACAGATGTTTACTTCATCCCAATTACAAGACATATGAACAGCAAACATGGTTAATTTTTTCCCTTTACCTTTGTTAGATCACATTTATGAATTAATGTGCTTCTCGTTTTTCTTTTATATAAAATGTTATAAATAAATCAGTTATAATCAAGTGGAGTGAGTGGAAAGACACAACACATTTGCACGTGAAAAAATAATTAATTGTTTAATTTTTCTTTTGAAAAAAACTGAACACGGGTCTCACAGACCCGAACACCATACAAGGGTTAACACAGTGACTCCACTATAAACACTTTATTGTGAGTATGCACAGTGTCATGAACCAAAGTTCCGTGAGCAAGCTGGACCCAGAAGCAGAACTCACACACCAGGGTAGGAGAGAATAAAGAAACCAAATTTTATTATAACTAAAGGTGTCCCGTGAGGGTAGCCGGAAAAAACAACGTGTGGAACAAGAAAACACCGAAGGACCGGGGAGGTGAGTCGCGCAGGGAACGCCGAGAGCAGGGCTGTGGGAGGCTGCAAAAAAAAAAAAAGGAGAAACAAGATTACTGGGGTGCGGAAAAATGGCAGTATACGAGGGAAGGGGGAGTATGCATCTTACGGTGATAGCCGGGCAGAGTGAACCAGAGGTGGGGCTCCAAAAGGGGTCGAGGCGGCGGGGCTGATCGTGATCCAAATCCAAAGGTGGACAGGCAGGTGGCTCACAAAAAACGCCGAGTTGTGATCGCTGAGAGACGACTACGGACTGGCGTGGAGCAGCAGGTAGGGCAGGATTAAATAGTCCACCTGGTGATCGCCTGGGATGGGATGCAGGTGTGGGGTTAGCAGCCACGCCCGTGGGCGTGGGCATCCCATCAGCACCCCGGACGCCGGGCCGCGGACCATGACAGCACCCCCCCCTCAAGGGTCGCCCCCAGGCGACCGGCCGGGACCCCACCTGCGGAGAGAAGCACGGAAAGCAGAGATGAGACGACGGTCCAGAATGAAGGAGTGCGGGACTCAGAGGCGGTCCTCGGGGCCGTACCCCTCCCAATCCACGAGACACTGCCAGCTGCGCCCGCGCCGGCGCGCATCCAGGATCCGCCGGACCGCATAGGCCGGATGGCCGCCGACAAGCCGGGCGGGAGGAGGGGGCACGGAAGGAGGGCACAAGGGGCTGAGGCGGACCGGCTTAAGCTGAGACACATGGAACCTGGGGTGCACTCGCCAGGAGGCCGGAAGCCGGAGCCTGACAGCCACCGGGTTGATGACTCGGTCCACCTCGTACGGCCCGATGAAACGGGGAGCCAGTTTGCGGGACGTGCCCCGGAGCGGGATATTCCCAGCTGCCAACCAAACCTTCTGTCCCGGCTGGTAGTCAGGGGCTGGGGCGCGGCGGCGATCGGCGTAGTGCGCATGTCGTTCCTTCGCGCGCAGGAGGGCACGGCGAACGCTGCGCCACACACGTTGGCAGCGCCGGAGGTGATGAGGGGCCGACGGGACGGATAGAGTTAGGTCTTCTTCCGGGAAGAGTGGAGGCTGATATCCGAGGGACGCTTCGAAAGGAGACAAACCGGTGGAGGACGAGGTGAGAGTGTTGTGGGCGTACTCCACCCAGGGCAGGTAAGCAACCCAGGAGGAGGGGTTTTGACTAACCACGCACCTCAGCATAGTCTCCAGCTCCTGATTAAGACGTTCAGTTTGTCCATTGGATTGTGGGTGGAAACCGGAACTCAGACTGACCTGAACAGAAGGTCTTCCACACTTGTGAGGTGAACTGGGGACCTCGATCGGAGACGATTTCCAGGGGGATTCCGTGGAGCCTGAAAACATCAGTGATCAATGCTTGGGCAGTCTCAGCGGCCGAGGGCAGCTTGGCTAGCGGGATGAAGTGAGCGGCCTTAGAAAACCGATCTACAATGGTGAGGATGACACACTTTCCAGAAGAGGTAGGGAGACCGGTAACAAAGTCGAGGGAGATGTGAGACCAGGGCCGGTGGGGTGTAGTGAGCGGGTGGAGCTGACCTACGGGATGCTTGGTGGATGACTTATTACGAGCGCAGACGGCACAGGCAGACACGCAGTCCCTCACGTCCCGTATTAGCGATTTCCACCAGAAGTGTCTGCTGAGGAGGTGCGCCGTTCTGCTCACGCCCGGGTGGCACGTGAATCGTGCTGTGTGGATCCAGTGGATGACCGCTCCCCGGGCGGCGGCGGGAACGAAGCGCTGTCCGGGTGGTCCAGTGGTCCAGTCCCTGGATCAGGGTCCCCCAGGAGAGCTCGGCGAATGGTCTCCTCAATCTCCCAGGTGAGAGCGCCCACCACGCAGGCGGCGGGTAGGATGGTGGCGGGGGGGGGGGGGGGGGGGGGGGGGGGGGGCGCCTCACTGTCGGGGGAATACTGACGGGAGAGCGCATCGGGTTTGATGTTCCGTGACCCTGGACGATAGGAGAGCGTGAAGTTGAAGCGGGCGAAGAACAGAGACCAGCGAGCTTGGCGTGGATTCAACCTCTTAGCGGTTCTAAGGTACAGCAGGTTCTTATGATCTGTCCATATAAGGAAGGGCTGTTCGGCCCCTTCCAGCCAGTGGCGCCATTCCTCCAACGTGAGTTTTACCGCTAGGAGTTCCCTGTCGCCGATGTCGTAATTCCTCTCCGCGGGGGTGAGTCGGCGTGAGAAGAAGGCGCACGGCCGGAGTTTATTCAGGGGCCGCTGGGAGAGAACCGCCCCAACTCCCGCATCGGACGCGTCAACCTCCACAATAAACTGTTTTGAAGAGTCTGGATGGGTTAGAATGGGTGTGGACGTGAACAATCGCTTCAACTTAGCGAAGGCTGCGTGGGCCTCAGGGGACCAGGTGAAAGGCACCTTGGGTGAGGTGAGTTGGGTGAGAGGCGCGGCCACCTGGCTGTAGTTCCGAATGAAGCGGCGGTAAAAGTTCGCAAACCCCAGGAAGCTCTGAAGCTTCTTCCGTGACTCCGGAACCGGCCATTCCAATACCGCTTTGACCTTCACCGGGTCGGTCTTCACCTGCCCACCTGCGAGGATGTAGCCCAAGAAGGAAATGGATGAGACGTGGAACTCACATTTTTCCGCCTTGACGTACAGTCTGTTTTCGAGCAGCTGTTGTAGCACGCTCCTCACATGGATGCGATGTTCCTCGGGCGTCTTGGAAAAGACCAGAATATCATCCAGGTATACAAAAACAAACACGTTCAGGAAATCCCGTAACACGTCGTTGACTAGGGCTTGAAAAACCGCCGGGGCGTTAGTTAACCCGAACGGCATCACCAGATATTCGAAATGCCCTAGTGGGGTATTGAAGGCGGTCTTCCACTCGTCGCCCTCACGTATCCGAACCAGGTGGTAGGCGTTCCGCAGGTCCAGCTTGGTGAAGACTGTGGCTTCCTGGAGTGAGTCAAAAACAGAACTAATGAGTGGGAGGGGATATTTATTTTTGACGGTGATGTCGTTCAGCCCCCTGTAATCGATGCACGGGCGGAGCGTCCGTCCTTTTTTCCCACGAAGAAGAAACCCGCAGCTACGGGGGAGGATGACGGCCTAATTCGTCCTGCTGTTAGCGACTCCTGGATGTAATTCTCCATGGTTTCTCTTTCGGGGCGAGACAGGTTGTACAGTCTGCTGGAGGGCAGCGATGCACCCGGGAGCAGATCAATGGCACAGTCATACGGACGGTGAGGCGGGAGTGAGAGCGCTTCGTCTTTACTGAACACCTGCCGAAGATCGTGATAGTCGGGGGGCACGGAAGAGGGATCCAGTGCGGGTGGCGGGGCGGGGCTCTGTTCCGTTGAGGCGGAGGGAACGGCTGACCTCAAGCAGTTCGCCAGACAAAACACACTCCAGCTCGCGATGCTCTTTCCGGCCCAATTAATGTGTGGGTTATGTCTCTGTAGCCAGGGGTAGCCTAAGATAAGCGGGGTGTCAGGAGCGGGAAAAGTAAAAAAGGACAGCTGCTCTTGGTGGTTACCTGATGAGACTAACTGTACTGGCGCGGTTTGGTGAGTTATGTACGCAAACACTTGGTTATTCAATGTGGACGCAGGGATGGGCGGTTCGAGTGGGGTAAGAGACACAGCTAACCTCTTAGCCAGCTTCTCATCTATGAGGTTCTGTTCCGCCCCGGAGTCCACCAATGCGGGGCATGTAAAAGTCTGGTTATTAGTCACGATGGTAACGGACAGTAACAATCGGGGTCTAGTAGTGCTTAGAGCACTGCCCACCCGTATCCCCGGACTTACCGGTGGGCCAGGTCGTTTGGGCGGACCGGGCAAACAGCGATGCGGTGACCGGGCCTCCCACAGTACAGGCAATCCCCAGCCCGAAATCGGCGTTCCCTCTCCTCCGGAGAAAGCCGAGAGCGTCCGATCTGCATGGGTTCGGGCGGGGGAGGCGACGGAGAGCGCGCACACGCGGCTGTGGGCGGGGGCGGAGAAACGCGGATCCCGGGGCGCAATACGGAGCCCATAGGCTTAAGCCGCCGCTCGGCATCCCTCTCCCGCAAGCGTCTATCGATCCTACTGGTGAGGGAAGCCAATTCTTCGAAGGATTTCGTTTCTTCGTGACACGCTAGTTGGTCCTTCATCTGGTCGGTTAATGACCGTAAAAAAACCCCACGGAGGGCCAAATCAGGCCAACCCACGGCGACCGCTCTGGTACAAGGTACTCCGCAATACTGCGCCGCCCCTGACGGAGCCCCAGCAACTTCTGCGCTCCATCGTCCTCCGAAACCGGAGGGGAGAATGTAGCCTGGAACTCCTCCAGGAACTCATCGTAAGCGCAATCACGAATGGGGTGAGAGGTTAAGTAAGCCTCAGCCCATGCTAGAGCACGCCCCCGTAACAATCCCACGAAGTGGGAGATCTTAGCAGCATCCGTGGGAAAGGCGTGTGGCGTGCGGCTGAAAAACAAGGAGCACTGAAAAAGGAACCCCCCACACAGGTCTAACTCCCCGTGGAAGGGTTCCAGCGGCGGAGGTGAAACGCTGCGGTGCAGGGGGTCGGGCGGTCTAGTTCGTGCTCATCCTGAGTGTCACTGAGCTCTTGGTAACGGTCTTGGAGAGACTGGAGCTGCTGATCGTGGCGACCGAGGATAGCGCCCTGTTTATTAATGGCGGAGCGGAGTGGATCTGCTGGGTCCATACTGGCCAGTCCGTACTGTCATGAACCGAAGTTCCGTGCGCAAGCTGGACCCAGAAGCAGAACTCACACACCAGGGTAGGAGAGAATAAAGAAACCAAATTTTATTATAACTAAAGGTGTCCCGTAAGGGTAGCCGGAAAAAACAACGTGTGGAACCAGAAAACACCGTAGGACCGGGGAGGTTAGTCGCGCAGGGAACGCCGAGAGCAGGGCTGTGGGAGGCTGCAAAATAAAAGGAGAAACAGATTACTGGGGTGCGGAAAAATGGCAGCATACGAGGGAAGGGGGAGTATGCGTCTTACGGTGATAGCCGGGCAGAGTGAACCAGAGGGGGGGCTCCTAAGGGGTCGAGGCGGCGGGGCTGATCGTGATCCAAATCTCAGGCGGGCAGGTGGACAGGCAGGTGGCTCACAAAAAACGCCGAGTTGTGATCGCTGAGAGACGACTACGGACTGGCGTGAAGCAGCAGGTAGGGCAGGATTAAATAGTTCACCTGGTGATCGCCTGGGATGGGATGCAGGTGTGGGGTTAGCAGCCACGCCCGTGGGCGTGGGCATCCCATCAGCACCCCGGACGCCGGGCCGCGGACCATGACACACAGTATACATGAGTATATATGATTACACACATTTTATGAAAGTAACTATGATTACATGTCTAGTGTGTAGAGATATATATGTCATAATAGAATCCACAACAGACCAGAGCTAAATAATAAGCCTGTTCATCTGTTATTCTGTAAAACTTTAATAATACAATATTTCCACATGATCTGATTCTTTTTCTGCTGTTCAGGTTTCGTTCCTGCTGTTCGAACATCTTTTTAAAAACTACTACTAATAATTGCTGACAGTGTAACCCAGTGTTAGTCATCTGATATGTGATGTATACTATGCAGTTCCATTCAGTTCTATGCAATACTAAAGTATTATGATATCACTGATTTATGACTGTCACCACAACATATGAGCTCACATTTAGCTTTGAGAGAGCAGACTTGTGTGAGTCTACTGCAGGAAATATGACTGTAACGCTGCTGAAACCAGTGTGTTTTCACATTTTTTAAAGGGATGAAATGAGAGTTGATTTAATAGCGGCACTGATCAGACTACATTTATTTGCTGCTCCCCCTAAAATATTAATAACAATCCATGAAGCAGTCAGGTAATAGATCCTGGATCATTAATTCAAACCAAACATATGATGTAAGTGATATTCTTGTAAGTGACGGATATACCAGGGATGTTGAAGTGAGACAACATACATAATTCTTATATTAAGTTCAGTTCAGTTTTATTTATACAGGCGCCAAATCACAACAACAGTCGCCTTAAGGCGCTTTAAACTATAAGGCAGACCCTACAATAATACAAAGAGAGAAAAAACCCAACAATCATATGACCCCTTATGAGCATGACTCATAAGGGGTCAGTGGGAAGGAAAAACTCCCTTTTAACAGGAAAAAATCTCCAGCAGAACCAGGCTCAGAGAGGGGCGGCCATCTGCTGTGACTGGTTGGGTGAGAGAAGGAAGACAGGATAAAAGACATGCCGTGGAAGAGAGCCAGAAATTAATAACATATGATTAAATGCAGAGGTTTATTAGCACATAGTGAGTAAGAAAGGTGACGGAAGAAGAAATGCTCAATGCATCATGGGAATCCCCAGCAGCCTACACCTGTTGCAGCATTACTAAGGGAGGATTCAGGGTCACCTGATCCAGCCCTAACTATATGATTGAGCAAAAAGGAAAGTTTTAAGCCTAATCTTAAAAGTAAAGATAGTGTCTGTCTCCCAAATCCAAACTAGAAGCTGGTTCCATAGAAGCTGGCCTGAAAACTGAAGGACCTGCCTCCCATTCTACTTTTAAATACTCTAGGAACAGCAAGTATGTCTGATGTGCGAGAACAAAGTGCTAGAGTTGTACTATAGGTCATTAAGATAAGATGGGGCCTGATTATTTAAGACCTTGTATGTGAGGTGCAGGCTTTTGAATTAATTTTTGGATTTAACAGGGAGCCAATGAAGGGAAGCCAATACAGGAGAAATATGCTCTCTTTCTAGTCCCTGTCAGTACTCTTGCTGCAGCATCTTGGATGACTTAGAGAGATAGGTTGATCATATGCATATGTAATGTAAGGTGTTATGATGACATCAAAGGAAGCTTCAACTAAACCAGATTTACGGTGCTGTGCAAAAGTTTTAGCCAAGTGTCGAAAAAATGCTGTAAACAAAGAATGCTTTCAAAAATTGAAGTGTTAATCATTTATTTTTATCAATCAACAAAATGCATTGCATGAACACAAGAGAAATCTAAATCAAATCAATATTTGGTGTGACCACCCTTTGCCTTCAGCACAGCATCAGCTCTTCTAGGTACACTTGCACACATATTTTAAGGAACTCAGCTGGAGAACTAATCCTTCTGTCTCTTCATGTAATCCCAAACACACTAGATGATGTTGAGATCAGGGCTCTGTGGGGGCCATACCATCACTTCCACTACTACTTGTTCTTCTTTAAGCTGAAGATAGTTCTTAATGATTTTGGATGTATGTTTGGGGCCGTTGTCCTGCTGCAGAACACATTTGGGGCCAATAAACAATGATTTATATTTCTGAAAGCATTCTTTGTTTACAGACTTTTTTCCACACCTGCCTAAAACTTTTGCACAGTACTGTATATCATATCCTTGACTCAGCATAACACTACATGATGTCAGAGGACATCTGAAGATGGTGAAATTCCCATCTGCCGAAGCCTTTGATTTCTCAAGGCTGAAGCAGTGGCCTGTGTTGCTACGAAGCTCAGCCTAGTGGAAGGCGATGTCCGGGTCGCTACACTGCTATATTCACTTGGGAAAGAAGCAGAGCAAGTGTTAAAGACCCTCACATTTGAAGAAGGGGAAGATGAAGGTGAGCATGAGACAACTATTTCATCCCCAAAGTGAACACAATACATGAAAGAGCTTGTTTTCATCAGCACACTCAAAGGTTGGGGGAAACCACAGAGAAATACATAAGAACACCCCATGTGTTAGCAGACACCTGTAATTTTGGCTGTGTTAAAGAAGAAAATACCCTTGAATGATTGGTCATTGGAATACTCAACAAAAAGATATCAGACAAGCTGAAAAAGATGCCTGATTTAACCCTCAATAAAACAGTGGAGCTTGTGAGACAGCGAGGGGCTAGTGCTTGTGCAAACCTAAGTTAAGTTGCTTACAAAACCCAGCTACACAGGGACAAGCAGAAGCACAGTAAAAGCCATGCAAACAAAGCACAGAACACAGGAGTCAAAGTGAAACAGTACCAAAATGTGAATAAATGTCACAAATGTACAAGATATAGTTGAGTACATCCAAAGAACGATAAACGTCAGGGCAGAAATGTGAAACGTGGTAGCTGTAAAAAGCTGGGCCATTTCACGTTTGCTAGTCGCTCCCGTGTGGTCAATAAAGTGTTTGCACCACACAAGAAAGTGAAAGTAATGCGACCTACTTTCTACGAGGAATCACAGATGTGGAAGATTCTACAAAGGGATGGACTGTAAAACTACTAATACAAGGTTCTCAAATAATCTTTAAGATTGACTCAGAGATTGATAGTGTTATACCAACAGACAGCATCTGATAAACTTGCCTGTAAGCCAAAACTAAGAAATAAAAAACCAGTGAAGCAGTTATACAGCCCTGGAAGCAAACTGAACTGTGTAGGTAGTTTATTTTATAGCCACCACAATGAGGAAGGAGAAAAGAATGAGGTTTAAAGTCAACATGAATAAAGCTTCACAAGGCATTCACCTCTTAAGTCACAATGTTGCAGCTACCATGGGCCTGATAAAACTCATGGAAGAAATAGGAGCTTCAGAACAAATCTGTGAGGGGAGGTTGAAATCAAACCCATCAGGATCACACTCCGAGAGCGTGCACTTCCTTACAGTGTGATGACTGCAAGGATAATGTCAGTATCCATGTTACCAAAAGTGAAGAAAGAACTGGATCATTTGGCAAACTGTGGTGTGATTCAACCAATTCCAGAGCCAACTGAGTGATGTGCTCCGATAAATTTCTGTTGGAAACAAGAAACAGATCAGAATCCGTGTTGATTTGTAAGAGCTGAATAAGGCACCATAAAAAGAAAAATATGTTTTACCAACTTTTGATGACATTTTGCCTAAACTTGCAGGTGCCAAAGTATTTTTTCTGTTAGATGCTGCAAGCAGGTTCTGGCCAATACCACTTTATATGGACAGCACCAAACTGACAACTTTTATAACCTCATTTGACAGATACTACTTCAGCAGGCTACCATTTGGTATTCCCAGCACCCCAGAAATCTTCCAGCGCGAGGGGACAGAACTCTTGAAAGGACGTGAAGGAGTAGCGGTCTATCCTGTCAATATACTGATATATGTGATATAAAGTGACCACAAGTGTGTTGTGTTTCCACAGTATTTAACCGTCTTCCCAAATACATCGCACACAACATACTGTCTATATGCTGAACGTAAACTCAGTTATGATCTGTGAACAAAGTCAAGATTGCGTGTTTTGTGGTCTAATGTTTTGTGCCTCGGATTTCTCATTGGCTCGCACTCTTGCAGAGCATAGTACACACATAAATGAGAGGCGATTGTAGTTCCTATTAATAGTGTATTACTGACTATCCTGCTAACTGGCGAGTTTGCTTTTGTCTGTATGTCATATTTACAATTAAAAATAAAAAAGTTACAAATTAAAAAGTTTAATCAAATTGGATATTGATATTTTCATATGGGAATTGATCCTGCAACATGAAAGGCTGGTAATGGAAATATAGATATTTCAGGATCGCTCCTCACATCACTACCCCTCAGTAAGTGAATGCGATGGTAGACAGCAGTGAGGAGGAGAGTGTGAGTGCGTTGCAAAATATGACTGACACCCATAAATGAAGCAGCATCTGACTGCAGTTAAAAGAAGAAGAAGCAGATACTGTCATGATCGGAGGCAATAAGACGCAGGGTTCTCAAGCATGAACCGCTTTTATTGAATTGTAGCAGCAGTGTACGTGGCTACATCAATTTCTGAAAAACATATACACACCAGTATTCTAGTGACCTCTAGTGGCTGCCCCCATGGTAGCCTTACTAGGACAACATAAACAGATTTTGCAACACTAACTAAGAGGAGGAACCGCATCAGCCTATCAAAGCTGAGGCATTTGATTTTTCTGAATGTTAACCTGCACTGAGGACATACTGTTTGGCTACTGAGTTTGGTTCTGCTTTTGTTCTGTGGATTTGTTTACAGTGTTTGTTTTTGTGTTAAATTAGAATTCAAAGTTTGATTAAAATATTAACGAGCCCACTGAGCCCAGCCCATCAGTCTGAGGATGGTAGATGCTAGTCCGAATAGATTTAATGCCCAGTAATTCTTACAGCTCAAAGTGCGAGACATGAACGATGTGCCCTGGTTAGTCAGTATTTCTTTCGGAATACCGACCCGGGAGATGACCTGACGGCTAACCGCCGGATTTAACCTATGCGTTTTGCCCCTAAATTTTAGCAGCAGCGACGCTACCGGATTCTTGTGAATATCCCCGTGCACACATCTCACCTCCACCCACTCTGCTTCCAACAATGCCCCGGGACGAACCAGGCTCTTGTGCACCAGGGTCTCCGTGCAGCCCGTGTCGACCAAGGCATGGCTTATACACCCTTGACACCTTACCGGTATGTGGTATGTCCCTCCTGAACCGGGGCGGGTGCTGGAGTCCCAGCGACCAGGAACACCTGCCTGACCTCCATAAGCAGACACTCCCGGCGCAGATGCCCTGGCCACCCGCACTTCCAGCACTCCGGCCCCGGCGTCTGTGCGGCTCCTTGTGGCTCCAGGGCAGCACCAGCCGCTACTGGAGTCCCAGCTGGAAGCAGCGGTAGGAATGGGTTTCTAGAGCTCCACCTTGTGTTCCTTTCCGCCGCGGCCGCCATCCCCCCCTCCAACCTGCCACTCCGGGCAGCCGCTATGACGGGCCCCGGCTGTTCTGCCGTGGCTCCTCCCGTGCAAGTCCTGGGACCGCTGCTAGATGGTCCTCCGCCAGCGTGACCACCGCCGTCAGAGTCGCCGGGCGGTGGCAGCGGACCCAGTGAGCCGTAGCCTCCGGCAACCCCTCCAGGAACTGCTCGAGGACAACCAGATTGAGCAGCTGAGCTTCCTCTGGTGAAGTCCCGGCCGCACCCACCTAGCTGCTGCATCCTCCAGCTGACGAGCCTAAGCAAATGGCCGCTCCCCTCCTGTCATCCTGCTGGCTCGGAACCACCGCCGAGAGGCCCAAACAGTCCAGGCCCATTCATCCTCCGGCCATTGGCAGGCCAACGCCGTGGCCTGGAAAGCTTAGACCAGCAGGTCTTCCCCCTCCACCATCCGGTTTAACGGCCACAGTCCCCAAGAGCTGCCCCGGGGCCGCGGTCTGCTGCTCCGATTGTTGGCATAGCATCGCCAACTGCTGACCCTGAGTCGCAGCCTGACGAGCCACCATCGCCGCCATGTCCTGCATGATCTGGCCCAGCATCTGTAGCGGTTGGGCAGGCGGCTGGGGCGCCGGAGGAGCAGGCGGGTTGGGCTGGAGATGCGACATTGCGGCCTGAGTTTCGGCACCACTGTGATGTCAGACCCCAACACATGCAAACAGACCGTGGGTATGGTGACAGCACACTTATTTTATTATCACTGTTGTTCACTGTGGTTTCAGCTTACTACACGGGACACAGACACTCCCGCTCAGCGGTCACTCCGCTCTCCCTCCTCGACTGTCACTGAAACATAAAAAGAGTCACAATCAGTCACTTGTCCCCAACACCTGTTCAGCCCTGCCTCCATGCCGCCCCGGGAGCTCACCGTGCCACCCCTCCTCTGCAGCCAGCCAGAGACCACACCCATGCCACAAAGTTAAAGCTTGATCAGCTGTTTTTTGAATTTATTTAATATTACTTTCTAATATCAACTGATGTTTGCTGGAGCCACAACTGTAAAACCTGCTGGTCATGATATCGGTTTGGATATGTGGTGAGAGGGAAACATGAAGATGAAACCAGGAGATGTCCTTACTGAATCATCAGAGCTGAACAGGTGATGGAGAAACACGTTTACCTTTTAGGTGACATGAATGGGTTGAAGGGAAGCTATGAACTGTTTCTGAGAGACAAATAACACCAGCTGACAGGTGGTAACTGTGCAGGGGCGGGTCTAGCAAAGTTTTGCCAGGGGGCCAGGTAGACAGGGAAAGGGGGGCACAAAGAAATACTTTTCTTTCTTATTCTCATTTAAAATGTCTAGCTTTTACCAAAGTGGTCATCTGATGTAAAATGTATAGAAATCATATATATATATATCCCAACAAGACAGTGTACATCACTGTCACAACAGCGTTTGTTTTCATTTAAAGGCTTTATGGCTTTTCCTATAATACCTGGTGGGCTGGTCTCTAGGCATGCTAGGCGGATTTTTTGCCCCAGTCCAGCCCTGGTATTTCCACACACATTTCTACCCTGTGCTAAATTATTTTTTATAAAAATATGAACATTTACCTTCTTCTGATTTATTTATGTATTTTTAGTGCATATTTATGTCAAAAGTCACGTGAAAAAAAATATTATCACAAGCAAATATTTTTTTATGTCACTGGTACAGATATTCATTGTTACTCATGTAAATAAATTCTTTGTGCCTATTCTGGTTGTGTAAAGTTTAATGAGTCAACATTTTCATGGAGTTTGAAGTAAATTTTAATGCAAACCAATTAATAACTCAATAAAAACATGAGGCTGAAATTAAAATAAAAATGGTTTTAAAGCCTAATTTCACTGAAAAAATAATCATAAACTGTGTGAAACTGAGTGTTTAGAGCTGTCTGAAGTCTGAACTTAGAGCGCACAAGGATCAGTTTCAAAAACACTCACCTCATTATTTGAAACTTTGGTCATGTTTAACATGAACATTCAAAATTGGAATTGTTAATAAAATCATTTTCTTTTCTTTCTCACTCAGAGTGCAGACATGTCTGCTGCCAGCTGTCTTCTACCTGAATTTTAAGGCTGTGGCAGTGTAGACTTCGTGGCCCAACATATCCCAGAATGCATAGCGCGGCGATGGGTGTGGATAAATTTGCAGAAAAAAACGGCGGATGAGGGGCGGCCGAAGAGTACACTTTAAGTACTGAATATTATGTCACTTATTTATGTGCAAATGTTTAATAACGAAGAACATTAAACATTACTGTTGGCCACATGTCGGCAAAGTTATGTGACATTAGTGATGTTTGTACTAACTTGGTTTTAAAGCCTTTACTTTAAAATATACGCCGTTCAATAGCTGACCTTAATCTTACAGAGAATGATCAAAGCTCATGTAGCAAGAAACAAACAAATGAACAGAAGATTTTCTCCTTCATTTCTGTCAAACAAAGCTGTACGACACGTTTCCAGTGGTTAGTATCATGGTTGCTAGGCAACCTGGGCAGTGCAACGGAGGCTTTTTTTTCTTTCTTTTTATTTAAACTTTATTGACAAACAACAGTATCAGCGCAACGGAGGCTAGGCCGTCCCATTACACAAGCCTCGCACTTCCGGCCTTAGCGGTCTTTGAGTACGCGGCCCTTCAGGATCGTTGAGGCTGCGTACTTTAAGGCTGCAGACCCTGAATTGGGAGACAGCCCTTTTCTTTACTCTTCACTGCTTCTTCCGGTTTTCTCCTGCTCTCCACCTATGTGGGCGTGGTCTTCGGAGCGTCCTATTGTCTTTTCTTTTCTTGGCAATGAAGACGTTGCTTTTTTCTCAATTTCTTAAAAGATACAATAATAGTTGACTGAACACGAACTGTGATCACGTCCATCAATACGCATCCACGCACTGCTGAGCCACCGCCTCTCAGAGGCGGAGCAACATGCTTCAGCGTCAGAGTCCAGAAGTGAAACTCACAGTAAAGACAGCAAAACTTGTTTCTCTTCACAGGAGCGTCAAACTGAGCTCTACAGCCTTTCTGAGCAGCACAGCAGAGCGTCTTCCAACACGGGTAAGTACAGATGATCACGATCACACTGTTTTAAAGTCCACATGTTAAGCCTCCTCTTTGTAACCTGCAAATACGGTGCAGTTCACCTGCTGGTTGGGGTATTTCCACACACGTCTCTACATTTCTCTCCTCTTATAAATTCTTTTTATAAAAATATGCAAATTCACCCTGTTCTGATTTTTAGCGCAGTGCAAACAAATGGTAAACTTTCACTTTCAGTAATCCTGATCTGCAGAGATGATGCTGCGTCATCTCTGCTGCAGACACTGTGCGATTTTTTTCAGTCGCGCGATTCAGCTCCTGCTCAAACTGCACGATTGACTCGCAGGGGTTAGAAGTTGGTAGGTCACGATGCAGGTCTCACACTATACCGCCCGATGCTCTGATGCGACCTGAGTGCTCACACTGTGCGTCCATAAAAATGAAGGTTATAACAGAAATTCTGTCGCTCGCTCTCCCTCTCTGTCTTTCACTCACACAGACACGCCACCACCATCAACTTTGCTAAATTTCTAATGAAAAACATTGATCAGGCAGCTGTGATTGAGCAGCAGTATAGATCCAACTATTTTCACGGTTGTTGTGGTCGTGATAATTTTGTGAGGCCACACCGAAAAGGCTCGGATGAGCTTTCCAAAGCTCTACAAGTTGTGCCTCCATCGCTTGTGTCCAGATCACACGCTGCACAGCCGTGCTGCTCCGTGTTTTTCGCTGACATTTGTCTTTGCGCGTGCGCAGTGTGACAAACTACGGTGACACCCTCACGACTCTCAATCGATTGATGATCGGGAGCGGGTCGTGAGGTGTCAATCGCTTCTCGTTACCCCACGTATACTACACGATGCACGACGCACGATGAAGGCCAAAATCGGGCCGATCGCCAAAACGGTCGCACGACTCAAAAATCGGCTCAAAATGGGCCAAAAATCGCAAATTTATGCCAAAACTCAGGCGACAAAAACATAATCATTAGCAAATAATTTCATGTCAAAGGTGTTTTAGATTTAATGATGTTTCACATTAACTGGTGTTCAAACAGATGTGTCGCAGATTCGCTTTTCCGGAGCCGCTACAGACAAAGCAGGAAATAAACACTGAAAAGGATGTCAGTGACAGTTAGTTCAAACCCAGTCTGTCATTGTTGTTGCTCTTGACCAAAAAAATATTTAACATGCCCTTAAGTTTATCTGGTAATAATCCCGTGCACGAGGCGACTGTGAAAACTGCAAACAAAACCAAACCGATGCTGTTCAGAATACCATGAAAGTTACCAAGAATCTTGTTGTTTTTGTTATCAGTTTTACCATATTTTATTACTCCCATGTGATTTCCTCGTTGTTGCCTGTCTGCACTCAAATGTGGTCCAGTCCACTAATGCCACCTGTGTCCAAGTGCCATAGCCTACAATCAGATTAACTTGTGATACATCTGCGTCTGACTCTATCAACACATTGAGTAGAAGCTGATTGCACTCACACTTGAAGCATTTAAATCGACCCACAAACATCATTTTCAAAGATGGTTTGTTAAGACTGAAATCAGTCATTAAGCAAACAACAACAAGGATCATTTATTTCTGTTTATTTAAAATGTGTAACATCTGTAATCGCTCTCTGCACAGGGGAAGTCCACGTGGTTTCACTTTCCACAGCAGGTCCATTCAATCATTCCATTAAAAGACGCAACAAATGAAAAACTTCATAACGAGGATCAGGAAAGGAAGTGTGCCTCAGGACCTGGCAATTATAATTTGGCCAAAATACCTTCACCCATGAAATATAATTATTTGCTTGTATTCATTTTTTTCCTCGCATGCACGATGAGGCTAACTAATAATAAAAAAGGATTAATTAAAAAAGTTAGTATTTTAAAAAAGGCTTCACAGCCTAATGTCATTGAAATAAATTATTATAAACTGTGTTTAGAGCTGTAAGAACTTTGACCTCAGTATTTGAAACTTGGGTCATGTTTAACCTAAACATCCACCAGTGGAATTAATAAAATCAGTTTCTCTTCTTTCTCACTCAGAGTGCAGACATGTCTGCTGCCAGCTGTCTTCTATCTGAAGATCAGTTTCTGTGCTCCATCTGTCTGGATGTCTTCACTGATCCAGTCTCCACACCATGTGGGCACAACTTCTGCAAAAACTGCATCAGTAAAAACTGGGATATCAGCTACAGGTGTCAGTGTCCCATGTGTAAAAAGGTGTTCAGGATGAGACCTGAGCTGCACATCAACACTTTCATCTCTGAGATGGTTTCTCAGTTCAGACATGAAGCTCAGCAGAAAGTCAGCAGCTGCAGCTCAGAGCAACAAGCTGCCAAACCAGGAGAAGTTCCCTGTGACATCTGCACTGGAACCAAACTGAAGGCCCTGAAGTCCTGTCTGGTGTGTCTGGTCTCCTACTGTCAGACTCACCTGGAGCCTCATCTGACAGCTTCACGGCTGAAAAGACATCAGCTGATTGATCCTGAGGAGAACCTGGAAAGCAGGATGTGTATGAAGCATGATAAACCTCTGGAGCTGTTCTGTAAGACCGATCAGACATGTGTCTGTATGCTCTGCTGTGTTTTTGACCACAAGACTCATGAGTTTGTTCCTCTGAGAGAAGAATATGAAGGAAAGAAGGCAGAGCTGGGGAAGACTGAGGCTGAAATTCAACAGATGATCCAGAAGACATGGCTGAAGATTCAGGGGATCAAAGAGTCAGTGAAGATGAGTAAAGATGCTGCAGACAGAAAGAAAGCAGAAGGTGTTCAGGTCTTCACTGCTCTGAAGGAGTCTGTTGACAGACGTCTGAACGAGCTCATAAAGGAGATTGAAGATAAACAGGAAACAACAGAGAAACAGGCTGAAGGTTTCATCAAAGATCTGGAACAGGAAATCTCTGAGCTGATGAAGAGAAGCTCTGAGGTGGAGCAGCTCTCACGCTCTAAAGATCACCTCCACCTCCTCCAAAGCTTCTCCTCTCTCAAAGCTGCTCTAACCACCAAGGACTGGAAAGAGGTCAGTATCCATCCACCATCATATGAGGGGACTGTGGTGAGAGCTGTGGATCAGCTGAAGGAAACACTCAATGAAGAGTTTGAAGACTTGTTTGATGCTGAGCTGAAGAGGGTCCAGCAGTATGCAGTGGATGTGAGTCTTGATCCTGATACAGCACATCCTGAACTCGTTGTGTGTGACGATGGAAAACAAGTACAACGTAGTGACAATAGGAAGAAATGTCCACACAACCCAGAGAGATTTTCGAAGTTTGTTTGCGTTTTAGGAAAGCAGAGTTTCTCTTCAGGCAGATTTTACTTTGAGGTTCAGATTAAATACATGACCAAATGGATATTAGGAGTGGTCAGAGAGTCAGTCAACAGGAAGGAAGCCATCACACCGAGTCCTGATGAAGGTTACTGGACTGTAGCGGAACATAAAAACATTTGTGTAGCTCTTGATAAACCTCAAGTCTGTCTTTCTCTTCAGTCTGTTCCTGAGAAGGTGGGGGTGTTTGTGGATTATGAGGAGGGTCTGGTCTCCTTCCATAATGTAGATCATGCAACTCTTATCTACTCCTTTACTGGCTGCTCCTTTATGGAAAAACTCTGCCCACTCTTCTATCCCGGTGTTAATGATGATGGTAAAAACTCTGGACGTCTGATCATCTGTCCTGTGATGGTGGGTGATGGCATCAGTGATGATGATGAGGATGATGATAACTGATCATCAGTCAGTCAGTCTGATCTTTTTTCATGAAGAGATTGCATCAATTAAAGATTAATCGTAACATTAAACCAACACAGAGAAGAAGTCCTAAGAACAGAACTGAGCAACTCAAACCTGCTGATGAAAACCATGATATTCAGTCAGAACCGGCAGGTCAAGTCAGCACGCTGAACTTTAATTGATTTGTTTGTTTTACTGTTTTCAACCTGATAACAGTATAACCCATTTGTGTAATTTCAGTTTGAAAAAGACCTTTCCTTAATTTTCTTCCAGCATTTTAAGGCACAGATGTTGTGAAATATCAAACAACAGGATTCAGAAACTCTTCTGCTGTTTTAAGGTGTGCACTTAAATAAAAATAAAAAATAAAAATCTGAACTTTTGTTTTCTCCTTTCATGTTTTTTGATGATAATCAGCTGCTGAACTCTAGTCTTCTTCCCTGTAATGTGGCAGCAGCATATGAGGTGAACAGTTTGGGAACAGGTTCGTGTCTCTGTTCTCATGGAGAAAATGATCCATTTGAGGAAATTTCATTCTGAGAATGCCGAAACTCTCTTCTTCTTTCAGTTTTTACAAGTGCAAACATTCAAACATATACTGTTCACAAATATGAGTACAAATGTTAATATTTAATTATTTTCAGGCCTGCAGTCAAACAGATTCATGTCTTTGTTCTCCTCGTCAAATTCCAAATCATCATTAATGAAGCAGATTTAAACGTTACATTTAAATGGGAAAAAATAGCTTCTAACTGTTAGTTCAGGTTTTATCAGGTGGCACCAACACATTCGTCTGAAACACATTGACGTGTTTATGATTTGTTCCTGTAAATCTGTATTTCTTATTGATGCTCAGATCAGACAAGCCCTACAGGACAGCTTTCTATATTTCATCCAATATTTCAATAAAATTGATCTCTGTTCATTTTAAAGTGGTAATGTTTGGAAAGTTTGAGATATTTCCTAATGTTGATGAACAGTTTGAGTCTTGAAGACATAAAACTATTGTAGTTATAAACTGTAATGAATGTTTAATGGCAGCAGAATCAGATGTGTAAAAACTAAGATGTACTGTTCATCTGAAGATATCTCAGGCTGTTCTTCATCTGTTTTGTAAATAAGACTTTCTACTGTCTGCTCTGTTTCAAGGAAGATAAATAAAGACTCGTCTTTCACTTTGGGCTGCTGGTTTCAGATTTTTAAAATCTGCTACTGTGATGCTACTTTCCAGAAATCTGATTAGTGAGTTGGTCTGGTTTCTGCTCTGGAGCAGGTTAGGTCCACCGTATAGGGATTAAATCTGAATTTAGGGTAAATGGAGAAAAATCCCACACGTCTGATATGTTTTTACAATATTTTTTTATTAACTCCAGTTGCGATTTATTGTCAAGAAGTGTCAGTAAACTAATGAATGTACTAACCAATTAAAAATTAATTCAAGTCCAGTTTAGTTGACTGTCTTCATTAGAATAAATGTGTATTGAGTCTCAGTCACTGAATAAGGTGACTCCCTTTAACGTAAAAGCTTAATAAAGTTTAAAATGCAGAGGGAAGCCCGGTGTCGGTGTGCTGATGCCGCGCCCGATCGTTTTTTTCTGACCTGGTGAAAAACCAAAACGAATGACTCGAGACAGACTTCTTCAATTCAGTCAACTTCTTTATTTCAACCCCTGCACAGGAGGGAATCAGGTCAGCATAAAGTCTCTTGCAGATTCAAAGGGCAGTCCTTCTAACTGTTACATTTATATTATTCCAAAGTTCCTTATTTACCTCCCACCTTTCCTGTTATTCTGATATCACGTTCGCCTATACGACATACACAGTTTTGATCAAAACAACTTCTTCCTCATCTGTCGTCTTCTACCTTTCCTTTTAAGGTCTTGCATCTTTAACCCCATTCTTAAATGCATGTCTTAATTGTTTATGTGTGTGTGTGATGTACATGTCTGATCTGCAATGTGTGTGTGTGCGGGTCATGTCAAGTGTCTTGAGTGTGCGCTTTGTAGGTGTTAAGTGTGTTGCGCCCGGGGTTTACGCTCTCCTCCTTAGTTCTGCTTTTCTAGTCTATACTTATCCAAAGTGTTAGACTGTTCTTAACGCTGCCCTTTGTCCCCCCCCTCCCGTTATCTACTGCAACTTCTGTACTATTTCTTAGTATCTCGCCTATGCATCTTTTTCCTGTGATGTTGTTTCAACTATTGTTGCTCCTAAGGTCACACAGAGGCCTGCTTAAAAGTATAATGTTTAAACAGCATAATGCTAAAAAGCTATATAATGCTACAGTGGGGCAAAAAAGTATTTAGTCAGCCACCGATTGTGCAAGTTCCCCCACCTAAAATGATGACAGAGGTCAGTAATTTGCACCAGAGGTACACTTCAACTGTGAGAGACAGAATGTGAAAAAAAAAATCCATGAATCCACATGGTAGGATTTGTAAAGAATTTATTCGTAAATCAGGGTGGAAAATAAGTCAGCCGGAGAGGCACTCTGTGTGCGTTTGTTCTTCTTACATTTGAGGCATTAGTGACGCAAACATTTGAAAAGTTATGTCTGTAAGTGGGCAGAAGGGATGTTATGTGGTCATTCGCGGCTCAAGAGTTGGCAGTTCGTCTTGTAATCGGAAGGTTGCCTGTTCGAGCCCCGGCTCCGACAGTCTTGGTCGTTGTGTCCTTGGACGCCAGTGTCCGGCAGCCTCGCCTCTGTCAGTGCGCCCGGGGGTGGTCTGATGAATTTGTGAGACCACCCCCGCCCCCCCCCCCCCCAAAAAAAAACAAACAAAAACAAAAACTGCTCAACATAACTGAACTACCAAAGAAACACATAAAATCAGATCTGTAGGGAGAGGCAGAAACTCACATGCGTAAGAAAACACCTGACTTGTTCCTGGCTGATAATCACATTAAAAGTCTCTGCTTAGCCACCAGCTCTCACCTGCTGACAGAGGCAGAACGAAACCTGAAAAAAACTGAACTTTAGGGTCAGAATTCAAAAAGTGAAACTGAAAGAAATTTAAAATCTTTCTTTTAAACAAGAATCAAACTGAGCTCATCCAGCCGTTCTCAACAGCACGTCCAAATGTTCAGTTGTTGGGTATTTTTTAAATGACATATATACCTGTACACACTGGACATATACTCACATATATAATATAATCATATATACTCGTAACCATTATATATATACCTACACTGGAGAGGTTTTTTCTTTTAAATAGAATCACTGTGATAAGCAGCTAACCTACATGTTCAAAATCACAAGACCCACAAATATTATCCACAAATCTTATTCACAATTATATTAATGAAGTTTGTGCCCCTGTTGTACGAGCAGATGTTGATCAGTACTGTTTGAAATGTAATAATTAGGATCAATAAGTAACCTCTGATTGTGTTATGACCAACGGTGACAAGTCCAAACATATAGGGTTAATTCAGCTTGGCACAGCTACGTGTGCACCTGGGACTCTTTCTCTCTCTGCGCTCATTTTCATTTCCTGTCTGTCATTTTGTGTGTCTCTGCTCAGTGTGCTTAAAGTTATCTACACCCTGGAGTTACCTTTGCTTCACTTCGCTTGCTTTCTATGTGTTGTTTTATTGTAAATGCACAGGGCATGTTCATATGACACTGTTTAATCAACTCAGTTCCAAGAATTCTACTCTTTTCCAGAGGACCTTTTTCAGTGATTTAATTTTAATTGAATCTGAAAAGCTGGACTTCCACAGCGTTGGTGGGATAAGGTTATCATATTGACTTCAAAGTTCGCGACCCCACACAGTCTCATCTCTTTATGATGTGGATTACTTCTACATGAACACTGGATTACAGACTAGGAGTAAAAACAAACAAACATAAAGGCTAACCACAATTTGCTGCTTTGACAACTGTGACTCTTCTAATTAAAAAAAAAAAAGAATTAAGATTTAATAAAAAAACAAGAGTTTCTTATTTTTTCTGGAGCTTTGATTGGGAGAAAAAACATCTTCTGTTCTTTGGCTGTTGAACCCTTTAAGACATGATGCAGTGCATGCTAAATGTTGGACTGAAGTTCTGAATCTCTTATTTTAACTTTTGCATTAAAATAAAACTCCAACTGTTTCTGAGAAGGAATCCAACCTGACAACAAAGAAGCAGAACAAAAGTCTGGATGGATCGCATTCCAGCATTTATCAGATGAAACTTTTTGTTTCACAGCTGATTCAGTGGGGAAAAAATCAGTCTGTCCTCAAAGGAACCTTAAACTGAGCTCATCCAGCCTTTTTCAACAGCACAGCAGAGCTTCTATCCAACACTGGTGAGTTCAAAGCATCACAGTCACTCTGTTTTAAATTTAAACTCTCTCTGTGTCAGGAAACATAATTATAACACTGCTGAAGCTGGTGTGTTTTCCTATCACCACTCTCTCCCACTGGGGACACTCTCTGCTATTTCATCCAAGTTACTCCAGACTTCCTCTTTCTCTTCTAACTGACATCCAACCTGTGAGGCATTCACACTGACAACATTCAACATCACTCCTTTGATTTCTAGTTTCAAACTCATGATGCCGTCTAACACAAGATGGCTGGTATTGTCATCATACTTGGAGTAAATAACCTGTGAAACAGTGTTCAGAGCACACTGAAATGTGAACTTTGGGCTCACAAGGACTACTTTCACATACACTGACCTACTTATGAGTATGAATGTGTATGAATATTAGATAGAAAGCACTTAAACAGAAAGAGCATCGAAAAAATACTTGTATGAATGGGGGAATGAGGCAAGTTGTGTAGTGCTTTAATTACTATATGAGTACTATCTGGTTGTTAAGTGATGACGTGATTATCTCAGTTGTTCTCCTGATTGAAGTTTGGTCTGTTTACAGCGTCCTGCAATGCAGTTGCATTTGTCCCTAACCACTGGGAACCCTTGCGTTAACTTTTATTGAGTGGAAAAACGTTTGCGTTCATCCTTCTTCTTCATGTGTTTACATTATGCTTGTCACGGTCAGTGGGAGCTGACTGTATGTAGAGTGAATAGTGGGACCCAATTGCAGACATGGAAGGAGACGTAACTTATGTTAAACACAAGGCGAGCCATTTATTGAGGCTGAAAAACATGAAACAGAAAACAAGGCTCAACCAGGGGAAAACTAAACTGAAACCTAGACAGGGAGAAACTATGGTTAACTATGACACGGTGACATGAACACGAGTATGCGAGAAACTATGAGGAGGTAACAAGAACAAGAAACATGAAACCTGAGCTGAGTCGTGAAAGACTTAATCCTGACATGACGTGGTGGGAGGTAACACAGACGACCAGACAAAGACTGAACAAAAACATGTAGACTAAATACACACAGGAGGTGATTAGGGGAAGTGGAAACACAACCATTCCCAACCATTTGGAGCCACGGCACATATTTCACATTAGAAAAATTACAGGGCACACCACTAAACAAAAATGTCACAAAAAGGCTATTGATAATTTCCCCCCACGCACCAGATATAGTGGGATTGGCTCAGTTTGTCCCCAGTATACCGTTTTTTGCTTTCTTCTGACCACTACTCATGCTAGGGCCTTCATCTGGATTGGAATTTTCATAATCATAATCTTAATTCTAACCAATATAGAAATTATCTATTAGATTACATTAGTCTTGATACAGCCTCTGCCACCACATCAGATCAATTGCTCTGGGCTACTTTGATCAGCTCCATCACCTAGTGGGGGTGGGGGGTCATAGTTTGGTCCCGCCTTCACTGTTGTGATTGGTGTGGGGGTAGGGACAGGCTTAGGGCGTCGGGGGGTTCCCCGGAGGCATTTTCCTTGGGGGGCTCAACCCGGGGTAGCGGTCATGTCCGGTTAGGGGCTCTGTTGGCTCTCAGGTGACTGTTTCCTCGCGGCTGCGTGCAGCGGGACTAGGGGAGGGTCTGTGCTGACGGACGTGGGTTACTGACCTGGTAACCTGGCTGCCCCTGGGTGGGTCCGGGATGGGCGTGAGGTTCTGGGGGCGCTCCGTCTCTGGGCTGGGGCCCGGGCCGGGCCTCGAGGGCTTGGGTCCTGGTTGGTGTGTTGCCGGGGTTGTGGGCGGGTGGGTGCATGGGGGCCCAGCCCTGGAGCAGGGTGCCGCCGGTGCATTGAGCCACCTGGGGGGCTCTTCAACTGGTGGGGAAGATTGTCACATCTTGCAGGAGCTTTCCTCTCCTCAGGGGCTCTCTCTACAGGAGGGGGAGATACAGGAGAGGTGGAGGAAGATCTCAGCCTGGGTGTTTATTGTCTTATGTAGTCTGGAAGAAGAGTGGATGGTGGGGTGGGTGCAGTTTTCTCTGTGGTGGGGTTGGGTGGACTGTCCTGGGCTCTGTGGGGCCGGGAGGCGCTGCTGCGCTGGGCCCCGGTCTGGATGGGCCTGGGCCCCCTTTCCCTGGTGGGTCGCGGGGTATGGGGGTGCCTACTGGGGTCAGCGGGGGAGCTGGCCCCAGGGAGGGGTCACTTGCCCCTCCCTTCCTTCCCTCCCCATCTCCAGCTGCCTCCCTCTTCCCGCTCCACCACAACCACCCACACATGCAGGACCTTGGAGTAGGGGTATGTCACCAGGGTGCAGAGGAGGCCACCCCATCCCCCCCCCCCCCCCGTCCCCTTCTGGCTGCCTCTGCCTCAATTTTATCCCACAACTTAGACATTCACATTACTCACACTCTCATTACACATACATATAGGATCTTGGGGGTGGGCACGATACACGGAATCCAAAGTACCATCAGGGTGTACACCCCACCCCTGGCGTCGTTGCCCACCTCTCAATGTTAAATACACGTAGACATTGAGGGCTATCAGGAGGGACCATGCGCTTACCTGCTGCTCTCTGGCAGGTAGCTCCATGCCCTCCTGGGTTTTAAATGCACCTTAGAACACACATGCATCAACACTACAATGAGCGGGTGGAGGGAGGTTTGGAGTCTTCTCTCACCCCCATTCTCTGCGACCTGCTGGAGCGGGGGGGCTAGGACTAGGAGGAGGAGTTGGCCGCCCTCATCTGGGACTCTCCTCAGCTCTTTCTGGGACAGTGGCGCTGCTGCCCCTCTGTTGGTCTTCCTTGGTCTCTTGTGTTCTGGGGGCCTCTGGATGTCTGGAGTTTTGATCTCCTCCATACCTGCTGTGGCCCCCCCACACCCTCTAGCAGATCATTACATGAAGGAACCTTTTAAAAAACAAAAAACAAACGCGTCCATGCTCACAGGTGTACACACGGGTGATCACACCCACAAACTACACCCTTTTTGGCTCCTACCTCAAAGCACACTGTGTTCTGTTGATCTTATGTGCTGCACAATAATGTTTAATATTTAGTATTTACTGTCATATTCCCATATATCATTGTGATGTTGTTTATTCTATTACTCTTGTTCTCTTCTGCTTGTTTTCTGTTTTCTTTCTCAGCAGGTGACCCAGGTGATTGATATATGCATTTTTTTTCTTCTTTTTTTTCTTTTTCTGCTCATTCTGTTGGTTTTTGGTTTTTGCCCTTCTCCCCCGTCCCTCTTCTCAGCTGTTTCTCTTTCCCTCTTTCTTTCTCCCCTTCTTTCCCCCAGTCAAGTCTGTCCCATATTCAGTAAGTGAAAATAAAATAAACAATAAAAGGTGAATCAAATGGACCATTATGGCAAGGCTGGGATGGTCAATTTGGTAAAGTAAATCCGTTGGGCATCTTTCTTTGCCTTTAGACAACAATTCTGATGGCAAAAGAGCCAAACGGGACAGGCAAAAAAAAAAAAAAATAAATAAAAAATGGATTGGAATTTTCTCCAGGACCCGGGTCAGGATGGCTACTTTTTCTTTTCAAATATTTATCTATTGCTATTACACGCTGTGTTGTCTGACTCGAAGAAAGACTATTATGTAATTTCTTCTTCATCTTCTTCTGTTTCACTGGCAGGTGGCAGCTCATTTAATTAGAGCAGGTAGTTACTGCCCCCTAGTGGAGAATGTAATTGTTTTCCCAGTTACTCATGCCTGTCACTTAGAGCAGCGGTCCCCAACCCCTGGGCCTCGGACTGGTACTGGTCCGTGAGTCGTTTGGTACCGGGCCACGAGAGTTGAGGTTCAGGTGTGAAATTTATGGTTTTCAGGGTTTTTATCGGTTTTCAGCGTTATTTTGTTATCGTTTTTATCGTTAACTCGGTTTTCCTGGGTCTTTTCACATGTGTTATGAATAAATCTTCTTTTTTTCAGTACCGGTACTAGTTTTATTTTGTTGTATTTATCCGCGACACCTTAAAGGCCGGTCCGTGAAAATATTGTCGGGCATAAACTGGTCCATGGCGCAAAAAAGGTTGGGGACCGCTGACTTAGAGTGCTAATCAAACGGAACCAGATAATCTTCCAAGACACAGCTGATCATTTCTTACAGCACACCAGGTCGCAGTGGTTGGAAAACACTGACAAAGGGAAACAGCTGACACAAATGAACCTCATGATACCACAGAGAAAAGTAACAGGAAACATGGAAAGACGTAGACATAACATCACTGGCTTGACAACATGAAACACACAGACAAGAAATACCTGACATACTGACACAGGAGACAAGAACAGATTTACACATGAAAACCTAAACTGCAATAAAAATTCAACTAAATCCTAACCAATAATACCAACACAAGAACTTTTCATACTTTCAATATAATATAAGAAATTAGAAATACAAAATGAACTCAAAATGCTCAGTCATAGACCCAGCCCATGACAATACTAACCATAGCTGTGTAGCTAGCCACATTTCTATATACCAGCTAGCCCAACTTCAGTAACCCTACAAACGTCACTACTGTTTAGTTTTCTGTCTTCATTTATGTCGGAAGTGGTAGCAGAGCTGTACGTTTTAATTTTTCAGAAATCCCTCAGTCAGAACATGCTATATTATGTTTAGGTGTAAGCTAGCGAGCAAACTCTCTACTGACTTTGAAGTCCATTAAACTTCATAAATTCTGTTTTCATGGATGCCTGGATGTTAAACTTAGTGGTTACACCTGGTAGAGCAGCCACACTAATCACTTTATTTAAGATGAAAGAATTTAGACAGTTCATAGCTCTCAGTGATGTTGCAGTGTTCTTTTGACTTTGGGACCTGAAGTGGAGTTTGAACCCGGAAACAGCTAACGACATCAGACTTAAAGACCGGATATATAGCTGTATAAAAACAGGTACATTTACAATTATTTGAAACTCTGGTCATTTTTAGCGCGAAAATCCACCACTGGAAAGGGAGATATGTGACAGAAGAGAAAGAAAAGCAAAATAGGTTCATTTTAAATGTGACTGCGATTTAAAATAAAATCATTTTCTTTTCTTTCTCACTCAGGGTGCAGACATGTCTGCTGCCAGCTGTCTTCTATCGAAAGATCGGTTTCTGTGCTTCATCTGTCTGAATGTCTTCACTGATCCAGTCTCCACACCATGTGGACACAACTTCTGCAAAAACTGCATCAGTCAACACTGGGATATCAGTGACAGGTGTCAGTGTCCTTTGTGTAAAAAGGCATTTGAAGTCAGACCTGAGCTGCACATCAACACTTTCATCTCTGAGATGGTTTCTCAGTTCAGACATGAAGCTCAGCAGAAAGTCAGCAGCAGCAGCTCAGAGCAACAAGCTGCCAAACCAGGAGAAGTTCCCTGTGACATCTGCACTGGAACCAAACTGAAGGCCCTGAAGTCCTGCCTGGTGTGTCTGGCCTCCTACTGTCAGACTCACCTGGAGCCTCATCTGACAGCTTCACGGCTGAAAAGACATCAGCTGATTGATCCTGAGGAGAACCTGGAAAGCAGGATGTGTATGAAGCATGATAAACCTCTGGAGCTGTTCTGTAAGACCGATCAGACATGTGTCTGCATGCTCTGCTGTGTTTTTGACCACAATACTCATGAGTTTGTTCCTCTGAGAGAAGAATATGAAGGAAAGAAGGCAGAACTGGGGGAGACTGAGGCTGAAATTCAACAGATGATCCAGAAGAGACGACTGAAGATTCAGGAGATCAAAGAGTCAGTGAAGAGGAGTAAAGATGCTGCAGACAGAGAGAAAGCAGAAGGTGTTCAGGTCTTCACTGCTCTGAGGAAGACTCTCAGGAGATGTTTGAAAAAGTTCATAAAGGAGATTGAAGATAAACAGGAAACAACAGAGAAACAGGCTGAAGGTTTCATCACAGATCTGGAACAGGAAATCTCTGAGCTGATGAAGAGAAGCTCTGAGGTGGAGCAGCTCTCACGCTCTAAAGATCACCTCCACCTCCTCCAAAGCTTCTCATCCCTGAAAGCTGCTCCAACCACCAAGCACTGGACAGAGGTCAGTATCCATCCACCATCATATGAGGGGACTGTGGTGAGAGCTGTGGGTCGGCTGAAGGAGACTCTCAGTAAAGACATGAAGAAGCTGTTTGAGGCTGAGCTGAAGAGGGTCCAGCAGTATGCAGTGGATATCACTCTTGATCCTGATACAGCACATCCTTATCTCATCCTGTCTGATGATGGAAAACAAGTACACTGTGGTGAAGAGGAGAATGATCTTCCAGACAACCCAGAGAGATTTTCTGTGGAGCGTCTTGTTTTAGGAAAGCAGAGTTTCTCTTCAGGCAGATTTTACTTTGAGGTTCAGGTTAAAGAAAAGCCTGACTGGGTTTTAGGAGTGGTCAGAGAGTCAGTCAACAGGAAGGAAGTCATCACACCGAGTCCTGCGAATGGTCTCTGGACAGTAGGAGCATATGAAAACATTTGTGGAGCTCTTGAAGATCCCACAGTCCCACTCTCTCTTCAGCGTGGTTCTGAGAAGGTGGGGGTGTTTGTGGATTATGAGGAGGGTCTGGTCTCCTTTTATGATGTAGATGATGTAGATGTGATCTACTCCTTTACTGGCTGGTCCTTCACTGAGAAACTCTACCCATTGTTCTGTCCCAAAGTTAATGTTGATAATGATGATGAGAACAGTTGTGGTAAAAAAATTAAACCTCTGATCATCTGTCCTGTCAATCAGTCAGTCTGATAGTTTACCATGTGGAAACTGGACCATATACAGAATCATCTCAACCTTTCAGCTGACACAGAAAAGAAGTCATAAAAAACATAACTGAGAAAACTGCAGCTGCTGATCATGATCATGATATACAGTTAGAAGCTGCAGATTCGAGTCAGTTGAGTTTTTGTTAAACTGTTTTCAAGTTGAAAAAAAGATTACAACATAACAAAATAGAAACTCTCCTTTTCTTTTGCTTTCAGTGTTCAAAGGCACAGACATTAAAGCATATACTGTACACACGTTTGAGGAAACATGTTAATATTTTATTATTTTCATTCACCTTTTCTTAAATATCAAAATCAGGGTTTCTGAAAATATTTTTTTAATATGTACACCATGCTTTTTCAGAATACAATAAATACAATTCTAAACTTTTATTTCTTCTTTGATGATTGTTAAGGTTCACATATTGAGGAAGGAGAGTACAAACAACTATGGTCCAGAGCTTGGTCAAACAATTGATTTTAATGAATGCACGCGTGGGAAAACCAGTCTGTACGCAGACAGGGATTGATCTTCGACTTAATCAAAGCATACACAGATTTTTATAGCATCAGGGTTTGAATTAATGACGCCCATTCATACGTCACAGACAGAATATATACATACGTCCAATTAAAACCACAATGCCTTTTAACACGGTTTAAAAGAACATCGTCTGGAACATGAGCCCCACATCCTGCCAGACGCTGTTCCTCTTTCCAGAGACAAACATGACCAACTTCTCACCTATAAATGAGTCTAACTAATGTATGTGTGTGTGTATGTGTTGACCTTACATGCTCTCTCATCTCACCCGTTGCACTTCTGACCTTTCACCAGAACAGAGGCTCATCCTTATGTGTAACAACCTAACTGAAACTATATGTACTATATTGAATAAATGTTTTAATCAAGAACCTCTACTAAAAGCTTAATAAGAGAATATAAACGTATAACAGACAGTTTGAATAACCCAGTAATTCAAATAGCCTCGTCTAACCTGCTCCTCAGAATAACTTAGACTCTGCTTTCACTTCTGCAAACTCTCTGCAACTTCCTGTCAACTCCTGCCTGCAACTTAGTCTTTCTGAAAGACACACACTGTTTAAACCTCTGAATGCAATATCAATGAAAGACATCATTTTACAAACTATAGACCAATGTCAATACTCTCCCAGTTAATGGAAAAGATAACGGAATGTATGGATAATAAGAGGTATGCGCTCGGAGTTTTCTTAGATCTAAAGAAGGCGTTTGATACTGTTAATCATGAAATTCTATTAAAAAAACTGGAAAAGTACGGGTTTAGGGGAGTGGTTTTGGAATGGTTAAAAAGCTATGTAGGGAATAGGCAACAATATGTACAAATAAATGAATATAAATCTAATTTGATGGATATAGCTTGTGGAGTACCTCAAGGTTCAGTACTGGGTCCAAAAATGTTTATTATGTACTTAAATGATATCTGCAGAGTATCGGAGATTTTAAAGTTTGTAATATTTGCAGATGACACAAATATACTGTGTTCAGGTGTGGAGTTGCCACAGGTTTTGGAAATGATCACACAGGAATTAACGATATTAAAGAAGTGGTTTGATATAAATAAATTATCATTGAATCTAGATAAAACCAAATTTATGTTGTTTGGAAACCAAAAGAAAAATATCGAAGTAGAAATATGTGTTGACAATGTATATTTAGAAAGAGTAAATGAAATAAAATTTCTTGGGGTGATCATTGACCACAAGCTCTGTTGGAAGCCACACATTACTTATGTTCGGGGGAAATTGGCACGGGGCATTGCCGTCCTGGGGAAAGCAAAGCATATGTTGGATCAGAAAGCACTGCACATTTTATACTGTGCTTTACTACTGCCATATATGAGCTACTGTGTAGAGGTCTGGGGAAACACATACAAAAGTAACACACAAACAATAACTATAATACAGAAAAGGGCCATTAGATTAATAAATAATGTAGGGTACAGGGACCATACAAATGCACTCTTTGTCAAAATGCAAGCTATCAAATTCCAAGACTTGGTGAAGCTTAAAACAGCGCAAATAATGTATAAAGTCAGAAATAAATTGCTTCCCAAAGAAATCTGTAAATTGTTCATAGAAAGAGAAGGTGGGTATAACTTAAGAGGGAAATGGAATTTAAAAATACAAAGTGCTAGAACAACTTTAAGAACTATGTCTATCTCAATTGCAGGAGTTAAATTATGGAACAGTCTAACAGAAGAAATAAAAGACAGTCAAAACATAAAACAGTTTAAAGTAAAATATAAAAACCTAATTTTAAATAAGTATAAGAATGAAGAAAACGGGGTTAACCCAGGACGGTAATGTTGCTGGTAATGGTGTTGCGGTTCTTTTTTGGTTGTTTTTTTGTTTTTTTGTTTTGTTTTGGTTTGTTGTTTTTCCATAACTTGTGTATCTGCAAATATACACATTCTGTATTTTTCATATGAAAGAAACTATACTGTGGTGGGGCTTGCTAATTTCTTGTTTTGATTTATGTATGTTATGTTTTGTTTTACTTCATATGTTTCATATGTTTCATATGTTGTTTGTTTAATTTAAGACAAAAAAAAATTAAATGAATGAGAGGTAAAACTTGAGGGGGTAGGGACAAATAAGTAAATACTTCAGCCTACTCCTTTTCAAACAAATAATGGAATGATATTTTGTAATGATTGTGAAGGCACATGTTTGAAATGTTTGAAATAAAAATGAACTGAACTGAACTGAACTGAATGCTGCAGATTATATTATTAATACAATAGTAATGATGATGATTATTTACCAATAGCAGTAAAATAATTTCCCTGATCCACATGATAATCAGCCGGTGAACTTCAGCCTTTTTACCTCTGAAGTGACAGCAAGACCAGTTCTTTTAGAAAGACCCACATTTACGCCAGTAGCATGAAATCTATCATACATGTCATAAATAAATTTGGAAAATGCAATTCTTTAGTTGCATCTAGTCAGCTAAGTTTTCATTATTTTTTCTCTCTGATGTTCAGCCCGGATTAAGATGACAAAAATGCAGCACTTTAAGTGAAAATGCAGCAGAGGGCGCTCTTAGCCAGGCCCAGTTCTTTATTTAAAACATTTAAATCATTGTGTGTGTTTGATTAATGATGATTCAGCTCATCAGAGCTGCTTCAGTGTTTCACTCTGTTTTTTCTTTATTCCAGCTTCACTGTGCAGCACATGTTGGCTTTATTTTGGAATTATTTTCTCTTCTCCTCTAAGACATCTTTGAACTAATTTTTGTGTTTGTCATGGTTTATGTCCTAGTTCTATATTAGTTTTTCTTCAGCTCAGTTTTCCACAGTATAGTCTCTGTCTTTCAGCCTTCCCGGTCACAAACCCATGACTGTCTGTTTTCTCCCTAGTCCCAGTGTCAATCCCACGTGTCTTAGTCATGCTCTCAGTGTTTGTACTTCCTGCTTTGTTAATCTTCTATCTCATGTGTATCCGGTTGTTCAGTGATGACGCGACGAATCCTACTTCCGGGTCTAAAGTAGTCTGCGTCTAATATGGCTTTTGTGTTGTTAACATGTTTAATGTTATGTATTTTCTTCTATTTGATCTCAAAAAGCTCATAAAACAGTCAGTGATCCCTGTTGACCTCCCTCGGCTTTTATTACCGCTAATCATTTATTTAAGCTCAGTTTTTAAAACCTTAGGATGTAACTACAGCCCAGCCCATGCAGCAGTATATGAATGACTAACCTCGTATTGTGGATGGATTATCTCAGTTGTTCTCCTGGCTGAAGTTTGGTCCTTTTACAGCATCCTGCCATGCGATTACATTTGTTCCTGACCACCGAGAACACTCACGTTAACTTTTATTGAGTGGGAAAAAAAGTTAGCTTGTTTATATTATGCTAACATAGCTGTGTCGCTAGCGGTCACGTAGCACATCATTATATACCAGCTAGCCCAACTTCAGTAACCCTACAAACGTCACTGCTGTTTAGTTTTCTGTCTTCATTTATGCTGGAAGTGATAACAGAGCTGTACGTTTGAATTTGTTTCCAAAACCCCGCAGTCAGGACATGCTATATTGTATTTAGATAGAAGCTAGCGAGCTAACTTCCTGCTAACTTCTAACTCCGTTAAATGTCATAAATTCCGTTTTCATGGATGCCTGGATGTTAAACTCAATTATTACACCTGGTAGAGCAGAACGCTGATCATTTTATTAAAGATGAAAGACTTTAGACAGTTTTTCAACTCTCAGTAATGCCATAGTGATCGTTTGATATATGGACCTGCAGCGGAGTTTAGACCCAGACACGGCTAGTGACGTCAGCCTGAACAATCGGATTCTGTTCAGTTTTGCTTCCCCTGCGCCATCATTCAGTTTAGTGTCAGCTGTGTTCCCACCTGTGGCCTGTTCCCTTGTAGTCCTCTTTGTGTGTATATTGTCTGCATTTCTCTCTGTTGTGTTCTCACTCATGCATGTGTCCTCTCTTTCAGTATGTGTTTCATGATATCACAAAAACATGACTGGTTAACCTACAGGTTGATGTAAGCGAACAACCACAAGTGAGATTGTTCGGCAATCAGCTGAGCCAGCTTCATATTTTGCTGGACCAACTGGACCTGAGAATTAAATAAGTTACTAACTTAAATATTTGAGTCATCAAAATTTCTGTCAGCTGAATATTTTGAATCGTGAACATGGTACAAAAAAATAAATTTAAAGTTCCATTAATGTAATCGTTTTGCACCCCCCACCAACCACTGTTTTTTCCCTTTTACTTTCACTTCCACCAATCCTGATCTGTGACAGCAGAGATAAGGCTGGTTGGGGGGAAGGTCTGAAACCGCTCAATTGCAGCTGTTTCACAGTAGCAAGTGTCGTTAAGTAAATAAACGAGAAATAGACTTCAAGAATCAAGAGACTCAGAAAAAAAAGACAACAAAATAGAAACAATCCTACTGTGTGTCAAACACTTCCTTAGCTTCTTCATTCAACGTGTAGAATTGCAGCTCTGCACCTAGGCTGCCACAATCTGTAGAATGAAGAAAGTGCATGCATGGTTCGCTGGCTTTGCAGCTGCTGTGACGGGCTGATAGAGAGCAGCCAGACTTCTGTGTCTAAAGATTAATCATCAGCTGTGTCGTTCAGTGTCAGAGCCTAGAACACGGTCCTGAGCTGAGACATTGTCACATATTTATTCGCTCTTAAAGCTGAAACTAAGTACAGGTAAGTTTCCTTCTTTGCTGTTCAGGTACAAGAAAAAACAGAGAGCAACACAGGGGACTTTCAGTCTGTGGCACAAAAGCTGTGAAACTTCCAGCTGACCCTGTGGACTCATTTAATGAGCAGTTGAAAACTTCTCTGTTTAACCAGGCTTTTATTATTGCTTTAAAGCCTGTTTTTATACCTAATTTTAACACATTTGTATTGCTATTAACTGTGTTTTAAGTTTTGATTTTATTTTATTGTGATTATTTCTAGTTTTTACTTACATTAAGAAATGTTTTAAAGGGCTGCAGAGGATAGAGATATTATGGTCCTGGGTCTCTTACCCAGCGTTCTGTGTTTTTTGAGCTTTGAAGTTTTATTTAGATATCTTTAGATATTAGTAATATTCCTAAGCTTTATTCAGCTTTACGTTTCTTATTTATCACCTTGTATATTTAACAGTAAAATACTGGCAGCAGGCTGAATATTGTACTCAACACTAAAACTCTTAGAAATATGGTATCTAACCACATATTTTGTTTGCATGGCAATACTGTGGCCTCCAGTAACATTGTGAGGAATCTTGGAGTCCTTTTTGACCAGGATGTGTCCTCTAGTGTGCATGTTTATCACTTATGTATGGCTGCTTTCTTGCATTTGCATAATATCTCAAAAATGACAAGGCCGACCCAAAAAACTTTCTAAAACTGGAATAAAAACTGAAATCTACAATTGTGTAATTACATTCAACTTTCATTTAACAGGCGAGTGAAAAAAAGAAAGGATTTTCAGTTTTTCCCATTAACTCAGTGAGCTTTTACCCAGAAAACACTGATGTTTCTGCACAAAATTGTTATATTGGTTCCTCTTTGCACATTTCAGCTTTAGGCTGCATTTCTTAATAAAGCTGCGGATTGTGATATTGTACAATGACTTCTGAAGTACATCTAAGGCCATGAGGCTCTGTCAGTCACAATAGCGTGATGGTTTTGAACGCAATACCTCCTAAGTACTTAAAGGTCACGCACATTCAGCAGTGGTTTCCTTGCTTGACCTTTATGCACAGTGATTTCTCCCTGAATCTCTTCACAATGTTATGTACCATAGATGATGAGAGAAACAATGTTTTTATATTGAAAGATAATTTTCTCATGAAGTTCCACAAACAGTGGTGAGCTACAACCCCTTTTGCAAAGACTGAACCTTTGGGTATAAAAGGATCATCCACTAATCTTGAAAACCTGCACCTGATATCAGTTAACCTGCTAATTGAGAGCTTTACAGATTGTTACTTGTCACTACATTTACAGGGTTATTTTGAATCTGTGTTGAGGGCATCATTGTCTAAATTTGTTTATGTTTAAGAAATAAAACACACTCAAGTGCATTATGTGCACTGAGAGTAAATACATTTTGTATACCAGAATCTGCTGACTCAGCAGCCATACTGGTTGATCCTGACATAAAAACAAAACATGCAAAAAGCAACAGAGACAGTGGTACCAAAATTTCAAAGAAACTAACATGGTGAATGTAAAAACCACTGTATGAAATTCTTTGTTAGAGTTCTTGATAGGACAGGAACACAACTTGTGTTCCTTGGTATAAAACAGACGTACAGACTAAAGCAGATTACGGTCTGGAAGGATCAGAATCAGAAACTAAATAAAATCCATAGATTTAATTAAAACTCAATTTAAAATAAAAACATTTTCTTTTCTTTCTCACTCAGGGTGCAGACATGTCTGCTGCCAGCTGTCTTCTATCTGAAGATCGGTTTCTGTGCTCCATCTGTCTGAATGTCTTCACTGATCCAGTCTCCACACCATGTGGACACAACTTCTGCAAAAGCTGCATCTGTCAACACTGGGATATCAGTGAGAGGTGTCAGTGCCCCATGTGTAAAAAGGTGTTTGAGACCAGACCTGAGCTGCACATCAACACTTTTATCTCTGACATGGTTTCTCAGTTCAGACATGAAGCTCAGCAGAAAGTCAGCAGCAGCAGCTCAGAGCAACAAGCTGCCAAACCAGGAGAAGTTCCCTGTGACATCTGCACTGGAACCAAACTGAAGGCTCTGAAGTCCTGCCTGGTGTGTCTGGCCTCCTTCTGCCAGACTCACCTGGAGCCTCACCTGACAATGAAAGGTCTGAAAAGACATCAGCTGATTGATCCTGAGGAGAACCTGGAAGGCAGGATGTGTATGAAGCATGATAAACCTCTGGAGCTGTTCTGTAAGACCGATCAGACATGTGTCTGCATGCTCTGCTCTGTTATAGACCACAATACTCATGAGTTTGTTCCTCTGAGAGAAGAATATGAAGGAAAGAAGGCAGAACTGGGGGAGACTGAGGCTGAAACTCAACAGATGATCCAGAAGAGACGACTGAAGATTCAGGAGATCAAAGAGTCAGTGAAGATGAGTAAAGATGCTGCAGACAGAAAGAAAGCAGAAGGTGTTCAGGTCTTCACTGCTCTGAAGGAGTCTGTTGACAGAAGCCTGAACGAGCTCATAAAGGAGATTGAAGATAAACAGGAAACAACAGAGAAACAGGCTGAAGGTTTCATCACAGATCTGGAACAGGAAATCTCTGAGCTGATGAAGAGAAGCTCTGAGGTGGAGCAGCTCTCACGCTCTAAAGATCACCTCCACCTCCTCCAAAGCTTCTCATCCGTGAAAGCTGCTCCAACCACCAAGGACTGGACAGAGGTCAGTATCCATCCACCATCATATGAGGGGACTGTGGTGAGAGTTGTGGGTCAACTGAAGGAAACACTTGATGAAGAGATTGAAGACTTGTTTGATGCTGAGCTGAAGAGGGTCCAGCAGTATGCAGTGGATGTGACTCTTGATCCTGATACAGCACATCCTAAACTCATCCTGTCTGATAATGGAAAACAAGTACACGTTGATCAAGAGGAGAATGATCTTCCAGACAACCCAAAGAGATTTTCTGAATTTCCCATTGTTTTAGGAAAGCAGAGTTTCTCATCAGGCAGATTTTACATTGAGGTGCAAGTTAAAGCGAAAACCTTTTGGATGTTAGGAGTGGTCAGAGAGTCAGTCAACAGGAAGGAAGAATTCACATTTGAGTGGACTCCCAAGAAAGGTTACTGGTGTGTTTTTAAGGCAAATGAAAATCTTTGTGTAGCTCTTAAGGACCCTCCAATCCGTGTTTCTTTTCAGTCTTATCCTGAGAAGCTGGGGGTGTTTGTGGATTATGAAGAGGGTCTGGTCTCATTTCATGATGTAGAGGATGCAACACGTATCTACTCCTTTACTGGCTGTTCCTTCACTGAGAAACTCTACCCATTGTTCTGTCCCGGTGTTAATGATGATGGTAAAATCTGTCCACCTCTGATCATCTGTCCTGTGATGGGTGATGGTGACAACTGATCTATCAGTCAGTCTCTCTTTTCCAAGGGGAAATTGAATCAATTACAGGTTAATTTCAGCATTTAAACCAACACAGAGAAGAAGTCCTAACAATAGAACTGACCAAACCGCACCTGCTGATCAAAATCACGTGACATAGTTAGAAGCTACAGAAAAAGCTAGTAAGCGGAACTTTAGTTGATTGTTTTTTGAAATTGTTATAAATATATAATCAATCTGAGGAATTTCCTATTAAAAAGAACCTTTCTTTAATTTTCTTTTAGAGTTAGGGTCTGGTTTCCTTTCATGATGTAGATGATGCAGTTCTTATCTACTCCTTTACTGGCTGCTCCTTTACTGAGAAACTCTACCCATTCTTCTTTTCCGGTGTCGATGATGATGATGATGATGGTGGTGGTGGTAGCTGTTTCTCTGATCATCTTTTCTGTCAGTCAACCAGTCTGATTAATCTGTAATTGGATCAATTACAGATTAATCTCAACGTGTAAACCAACACAGAGGAGAAGTGACCAAACTACACCAGTCTATGTGGTTAGAAGCTGCAGAACAAGGCAGTAATCTGAAATTTAGTTGATTTATTTTATTAGACTGTTTTCAAGTTGAAATTTTTTTTTTTTCCTGAAGTCCAGCCTGAGGAGGTAGACACTCTACAGGGTGGTCCATTTATATGGATACACCGTAATAACATGGGAATGGTTGGTGATATTAAAGACCTGTTTGTGGCACATTAGTATATGTGAGGGGGCAAACTCCTCAAGATGGGTGGTGACCATGGTGGCCATTTAGAAGTCGGCCATCTTGGATACAACTTTTGTTTTTTTAATAGGAAGAGGGCCATGTGACACATCAAACTTATTGGTAATGTCACAAGAAAAACAATGGTGTGCTTGGTTTCAACGTAACTTTATTCTTTCATGAGTTATTTACAAGTTTTTTTCAAATTGGTGATATGTTGTGGGGAACAAAGACCAAACGGCTTAATTTATTAAAACAAGGAGAAAACGATCACCTCTTCACTGGGGTGAAGAATTGGGCCGCTACGGCGTTGATGTACAAGAATAAATGAATTTACACATCATATTCATATGAGTACGGTCCTATTAACCCTCATGCTGTACAGCAGCGGTCCCCAACCTTTTTTGCGCCACAGAGCGGTTCATGTCAGACACGGAGCTGCCTTTAAGGTGTCGCGAATAAATACAACCCCATAAAATGATCCGACCCAGACAAAAACTGTGGTATTTTGTAAATATAATAATAAATGTCAATGTACTATGTAATTTTGTAACTTTATTAGCAGCATAGTCCTGTGGACAAATGATTTCACTGTTACTTATTATCTGTATTATCATTGTATTAATTAACCTTGTATTAAGTCATTATCATTGCATTAGAACCACATAACAAGCATTGCATTAAAGCATTTATTGAAGCTGTTGATATTACATTAAAGTCTGTATTTCAGGTGTTAGCATAATCACATAATAATCTTTCATTGCAGGTGCAACTGTAATCATTTTATACACATCGCATTTTGGTGCTTTTAAAGAGTTGAAGCGCGGTGAGTTAATTGATGGTCAGAAGCTTCGTCCGGCGCGAATTCCGGCCGATCTATTGAGTAAAGTGACTTAGAGCTATGGAAAGGTTGCTTACACGCTTACAAAACACTTATACCATATTATTCAGTATGATCCTTTGTTCATTTATGTTTTTATTAAGCTTTAAGTAGGGCCATTTGATTAAAACATTTATTCAATATATTACATATATACTTTCAGTTAGGTTAGTACACATATGAGAGTGGCCTCTGTCTGGTTGGGAGCTTTAGTAGGCGAGGTGAGAGGTGAAACAGAGTGCAATTGAGGTCAGGACACACATACACACACATCGTAGGTAGATTCATTTCTAGGTAAGAGTTCAGACATATTTTGCAAGCTTGCAACTGCATTTTGTGCCTGCATAAGTGATAGTTTGTTGTAGGACGTGCTCTGAGGTTTCGGAGATAAGCGAGGGTAAGATGAGCTACCGGATGCGCCTGGCGTGGAGACGAAGAGAATGTTCTTTTCAAATGTGTCAAAAGTCGTTACCAGAACATTTGTGGTTTTGAAGCTTATGCATGTATTGTATCTGCTTGACGCATGAGGGGGCGTCATAAATATTACCCTGATGTTATAAAAACAACTGCTTGTGTATTATTGGGCGGAGATCTACAGCTGATGTTTTGCAGTGTACATCTCCCCACACGTGTGTTCATTAAAATCATCATTTGACCTAACCCTCCTGGACCAGTGTTGTGATTTGGATTCCTCCTGTATCCCTCCTCGATATTTGAATCCGTAACACATCCTCCTCTCTGCCGCTTAATGCTCCCCGGTCGCTATGGTAACGTGTAAATATTTCTTTCAAAATAAGACACATCTACAACAAGGGAAAGACCCAGGGAAACCAAATTAACGATAAAAACCCTGAAAACCATAAATTTCACACCGGAGCCTCAACTCTCGTGGCCTTGTACCAAACAACTCACGGACCACTGCTGTACAGAACTTCTGATGTCCAGACGGTGTTCCTCTGGCGTCCTGCTGTGAAAAGTTTTGGGTCTAGGGATTAACATAGTTGCCATGGTTTCCTTTCTTCTCTTATTTGCTGTGTGTGATCAGGACAATTCTGGAGAAGATGGGCCGTTTCTTCCCGGAGTAAACGCCCCTGTTTTATTCAAAAAACATCGGTTTTACGTGGCCTATCAACACAATTTAAAAACTGGTATATAGTGTGAGATTATTATATTATCTTATGCCACGTTAGACCCCTAATTAAAGATTGTGAAATCATTATGTAGTTTTAGTTTGCATTATTATCCTGACTTAGAAGAGGTGATAACTATTAGATTTATTAAACTGATTTGTATTACATTAGACTGCTGATTTATTGTGAATGAATGATATTGTTTTATGATGCATGATACTGCTGAGTTATAAGAAATACTGTTTTCAGAGAATCATGGCCTTATTTGTCTGATTAGAAAAGAACAGAACATACTGCACAGGAAGCCAAGGTCATAACTTAGGCTGACTGAGAGAGAGAAAGAATGTGGATGTTTAGGTTTTATGACTTTGGAGGGGGGCTGAAGCTATAAGAATGTGAGGAATGCTCAGACACTTCGAGATCAGGCGGACACCCTCCCGCGCTCATCTCCCCTCCGGATGGTTTGTGTTGAATTGTATGAAATAAAATATTGTTGATTGAGCATTTATACACAGAGTATTGTCCGTCCTTCAGCCCAAAGATCAAAAGAATTGGGAGGATTTAACAATAGTTTGAAGTCCGCACGTTCGACCCAAGTTGAAATGGAGACTCGGGGTCCGTCGACCCCAGAGGGTTAATCAGAAAGCTTTAATTTGGCTAGTTATGTATCGAGTGTCATGTATTTAATATATAATCTTAATACTTATTTGCTGATTAGATTGTTTTATGAGACAAGGGGATGAGAGGCCCAGTGTTTGCCTTTAATGTATGTAATGGAATTGCCTCTGGAAAACGAGTGGCAGCGCACATTACCGTTAACATGTACTGGTGGCCTGATTTTGTTTTTGGCAACGGGCCCACACAGTCCAACAGAACTCTCTCAAACGGCTCACCCAGCGCTGGAATCGGATGAAGAGGAGCTGGCGGAATCGGTTTATTTGGCTTTCCCACTACCTGGCATGTATGACATGAGCGACAATTTTGATTTTGATTTTAGTCCAGGCCAAAAGAAGTTACGTAGTATATGGTGATAAGTTTTTTTGACCCCAAGATGTCCAGCTAAGCTGGCATCATGTGCGAGACTGAGAATCTGGAGTCTATATTCCTTTGGCACCAGAACCTGACTTACCCTATGTAAATCAGTTGAGTCAGGAGACCAAGATCGCAACAGCACACCGTTCTCAAGGAAATATTTCACTGGAGCCTTAGATCCCTCTCTGTCCACAACAGAGGTAAAACAAGGCACCAGTGAATGATCACCCTGCTGTGCTTTGATCAACATTTCTCTGGTCATATTCAAGGTCTGATTAATGTCCTCAGGAATCATTTCAGGAACGTCACATGTGGAGACTTTTACAGAATCAATGGGTGACACGAAAGAGTCGTCTTCATCAAGCGTAGCCATAAACGACCCCGACAAAACCACAATCTCACCCATTTTACGAGCCTGAGCACGAGTAATTGCGCACGCAGGAAACACCTCTGAAGCAGTGGAGTCTGAGTCAGCAGCAAGGGCGGGAACATCAACAACTTCTGGCGGGGGAAAAACATGCCCACCAGCTAGATCATTACCAAGAATGAAGGAAACTCCTTCGATTGGTAATCGCTGGCGCACGGTGACTTTAACGTAGCCCGACACTAACGGTGAATGCAGGTGTACCATATGCAGAGGGGTTTTGGTGACACTCATTTTTATTCCCCACACTAGTATGTCGGAACCACAGGATGTTGTTTCAGACAAAGGCAGCACAGACTCTAGTAAGAATGAGTGGTACGCACCCGTATCTCTAAGAATCGTGACTGGCACTTTATCATTTTCTTCACCAGTCCCGGGTTCAAATCCTGGACGAGCCCCCAATTATGTTATGGCCCATCTAGGCGCGGCCAGACCACAACATAAAGGGTGATCCATCCCCGTCCAACCCCAAGCAGCACATCACACACTTAATATTTTGTGACAGTGATTTATTTACAATAAGTGCAGTTAAACAAAGGAAGGGAGCATATCATAACTTCAGGGTGAACCCAAGGCCAAAACAACAAACAAAAGATAACCTATCTCAGGAATAAACACAACTTACCTACTCAAAAGAACTAAACCAAACGACAATCACTTTCCTCCCTGCCTAACAAAAAACAGGAGAAGACTGATCAAACAAAAAGGCGGTCCACCCCTACATGCTCTTACATTAACATAATGACACAGTGACAGTCCGCCGGTTGGGTTGGGCCGAGGATGAATGAAGTGGCAGTCCCCGGCGGTCTCTTCTTATCCGCTGCCTCCTGGTTCTCAGCCAATCGGTGCGAGCCATCCACCCTGGATGCACCAATCCCGGAGGAGCACCTGGACACTCAAATTCACATATGATTACAATCACAGTCGTAACACCCCCTTTTCCAAGAATTAACATTACCCCCAAAATGTTTAATTCAAGGAGAAAGTGCTCTAGACAGAGTATCAGCCAACACATTCTCTTTCCCTTTCTTGTAATTGATCTCCAAGTTAAAATCTTGCAATAACAAGGACCAGCGCATAAGTCTTTGATTGGAGTTGCGTTTTTGGGAAAGAAACACCAGTGGGTTGTGATCGGTAAACACCTGCACAGGCAACACACTTGACCCAACACAGACCTCAAAATGCTTTAACGCAAGGAGTAAGGCAAGAGCCTCTTTTTCAATGGTGCTATAATGGGTCTGGTGTCTGTTAAACTTTTTCGAAAAGTAGCAGACGGGATGATCTACGCCATGACCATCTTCCTGTAACTGAACAGCGCCTGCGCCACACGAGCTGGCATCAACTTCTAGTTTAAAAGGGCGCTCAAAATTCGGTGTAGCTAGCACTGGTGCACTGCACAACAATGCTTTGGCAGATTCGAATGCCACCTGACACGCTGGAGACCAAATAAAAGGCTGTAAGGGGCTAACAAGATCGGTTAGGGGACTAACCACATCAGAAAAGTTTCTGCAAAACCCTCGATAAAAACCGACCATTCCTAAAAAATGACGCAGAGCTCTTTTTGTCTGCGGCACAGGAAAATCAACAATGGCCTGTACTTTCGCAGCCACAGGGCGCACTTGCCCCTGTCCAACCTGTTTCCCCAAATAAGTAATGGTGGCTTTACCAAACTCACACTTAGAGAGGTTTAATATGAGAGAAGATTCACAAAAACGTCTGAACACCTCAGAGAGCGTTTCCAGATGTTCTGACCATGTTGGAGAGTAAATGACAATGTCATCCAAGTATGCCTCACAGTTTTTCACTCCAAACAATGCCTTCTGCATCAGACGTTGAAATGTTGCAGGTGCGTTTCGCAACCCGAAGGGCATTACAGTGTATTGGAGGAAATGATCTGGAGTTACAAACGCGGAGACTTCAGAAGCTCTGGGGGTTAACGGGACTTGCCAATACCCTTTTAACAGGTCTAATTTAGTGACGTATGTAGCTGAGCCGACACGATCAATGCAGTCCTCCATTCTGGGGAGAGGAAAAGAATCAGGTTTTGTGACTGCATTAACCTTTCTGAAATCGGTACAGAAATGTGGGGTGTTATCTGGTTTAGGCACCAAAATACAGGGTGAACTCCACGCACTGTTACTGGGCTCAGCTAACCCATGTTCAACCAGGTATTCGACTTCCTGTTGCATTAAAATCCGCTTGGTTGGATTTACTCTATAAGCATTTTGTTTTATTGGCTTATCAACTTCCACAACGATATCATGAAACAGCACAGACGTCTGCCGAGGATGGTCAGAGAAAAGCAGCAAATTAGCTTCAATCAGATCAAGGATATCTTTGCGGGCGGAATCTGACAGATGCGACAGAAAGGATTCTAAGTTCTAAGAACCGGCAGACCGTCACTGTGTCATTATGTTAATGTAAGAGCATGTAGGGGTTCGATCAGTTTTCTCCTGTTTTTTGTTCGGCCTCCACGTGCACCTTTGGCGAGCAAGCGGTTTTAATCAAACCCACCCCTGCAGGGAATTTAGTGCCCCTCGCTTCTTTTCTTTTTAATACTGGACATGCAGCAATCAAATGTCCTGAGTCGTGACAATAAAAACATTCTCGACCATTTGATCTAGCAATGAACGCTGATACATTTTTACGCACTGCTTGTGGTGACTTTTTTCGTTCAGAGAAATTTTCCTGAAATGAATTCTGTGCACAGAACACACTTTTGTGCGTTAAAACAAACTCGTCAGCCAGGAGTACCGTGTTAGTGAGAGACGACACCTTTTGTTCGTTTAAATAAGTCACGATGCGTTCCGGCAAACACTTTTTAAACTCCTCCAGCAAAATAAGAGTTTTCAACTCTTCCACGGTTTTAACTTTACATGAACAGCACCATTTCTCAAACAACACATTCTTTTCTCGCGCAAACTCAACAAAAGTCTGGTTAGCAGTTTTATTAAGATTCCTAAATTTCCGCCGATATGCTTCAGGGACCAGTTCATATGCCTGCAGCACAGTTTTCTTAAGAATTTCATAATCTAAACTCTGCTCAATAGACAGGCTTGAACACACTTCTTGGGCTTTTCCCACAAGCTTACATTGGAGCAAGAGGGACCAAAACTCTTTCGGCCACTTCAAAGCAGCGGCTATGCGCTCAAATGCACTAACACCCAGACTTGACTAGGTCACAGGCTGACAGGAAACTGCATGTTTTTGCAGAGTATGAGCAGCAGACAGAGTGAAACTAAGTTCAGACGAGGGGTGACAGGTTGCCCTGGCAACAGACCTCAGAAAGGGGAAGTTATTTCAAGCTGCACAGGAAGTTTTAGTGCACAGGCATATTAATAAATCAGACACAGAAAAGAGGAACTGAGTAGGAGTTTGTTTGTAATGAAACTGTGTGTGTCACGTATGACGTTTGTGACGTCTGAAGTACCAAAATAACACCATATAAGACACATGTTGAGCTTGTAATGTTAGAGATCCTGCAACTGCCTTTGGGGTGTGCAGGGCTCTCTCTTCCGGAAGATGATTGAATAAATATATATAAATGTCATGGAGATCAAAGAATCGGGTTTAATATTTGGTGTTTCCGCCCGGTTCCCTTTGCAACAGAGAGAACAAATGTGGCCAAAGGTTGGATCTGATATGAGGCGAACAGAAGACTGGTCTAAAAAGATTTAAAGGTAGGCACAAACCTGTTCAAAGAAAAAGCAAATTTGTGCACATTGGATGAATTCTAAATTATCTGTTCGCTGAGTTGACGATCTTAACTATTAAATTGGATCAGTAGTGGTAAAACTAAATTCTTGAGAATGAGAAGCTTTGAAGTAATGATAATGAAACTTCGAGAATGACAGTACTGACTTAAAGGTAATATGGTATTTCATGGTAAAAGAGAAAAGAGACCAATGTATGTTTAAAGTAACAAAGGATAAATAGGTAATTGGTCATTTTATGGGTTTAATAAGTGTCAAACTTATTAAACTGCCTCCCATTTAGAGACGTCTAAAAGGGGCCTCGGGAGTGAGGATTATTCCAGGTAGCACCTGCCAAGACTTGGGACCTTGGTTAAAAATAGCTAATGATCAAAGGATCATTTTTTATGCACTTATTTGGTCAGTAGAAAAGCTGATTTTGGACGTGGAGGTCCGAGAAATAAACCTTGGGTTGGGCAAGGTTTTCTTAAGTGACTTAGAATAGAAAACTGTTGATTTAATGTTGATGAATATTACGGGACCCGCCGTAGTCTATGTGATAGAATCTTTCTGATTCCAAACAGCATGTTTGATGAAAATAGTCTATCACAAGCATGTTTTGGGTGATTCTAAGTGTGTGAACATTGTGGGTACTGCATCTGAGTGATTCTGTGGGATTTGTACAAAATAATAAATAAGTAATAATAACACTACTGGGGTAAGAATCGTGGGTTCATAGCAGAGTGCGTGAAAAGATGAAGTCTGAGAGAAGAGAGTGTGTGTGTGTCTGGCAGGAAGTGAACAATTTTGCATGTCCATAAAAGGAACTGGCTGATGTGTGTGAAAATGATATTAAATAAGTGTTTTAGTGTGTTAATACAGGTGCCCATGGACTTACTCAACCTCAAAACATGAGTACAGCGGCAAAATGATAGATTAACAGAATTGGGACGACAAACAGGCCAGCCTTCGGCTTAAAATTTTTACAGCTTGACCTCTCATTCTGTCCTCATCTGGAGAAGAAGCTTAAAGGACAGTCAATCTCCTGATGAAGACAGAAGACAGACAGAACGCCGTGGACTTGAAGAATTAACAGCAGGCAAAAGACAGTGCAACTGACCTATAACACTGAAGACTCCAGCAGCAGCATGTAAGAAAACATTTGATGGAAGATGAACTCTGAATTACATGCTGGGAAGAACAGTGGGATAAATAATTGCGTGAAAGCACTGGACAGCACTGGAAACTGAGTTTCATATTTGCCATGCTGGGAGTAAACCTGAAATAAAGAAAAGACTGAAAAGATCAAGAGAGAAGCAATGGAGAGAAGAAACGCCTGATTTGGGCCTGTGTTGACCTGCGAGGCCACACAGGAAACTGTGAGAAGAGGGACAAGGACCAGTGAGAGGTCATGCCCGGACGAGTTCGAGTGAGAGCGTATGGGGAATTGGATTGAAAATTGAGTCCAGAGCATCATAACAGAAAGGTAAAAAAAAAGAAAAAAAAAAGGGAGAGAGTAAGAAATACATAAGCTACTAATTACATGAATGAATAGAAAACACACATGCACAAATTGTTACATGTGAAATTATTTTTGGAGAGAATCAGAAGTGAGATAGTTTGAATCCAGAGCTCAGTGCAAAGATGCACGAATTAAACCTGATTATAAAAAACACATCGAGGCAATGAAGATCAGCTTACACTCAATCTTAATATGAATACAAATACCGGTACATAGACGCAACAAAGACACGCTTACACTTGTGAATGTGAATACATGACATAAATTGGTGTTTCTGCCCAGAGAGAGAGATGCGTGTTGTTTAAGCAGTGATGATAATAATGAAATGTCTTAGTTTTGTCACTTTTAGGTGCAAAGCAGACCTGGATCAATTTTCCACATCCAGCAGTCGGAAGAAAGTTATAGGTTAACATCACTGGAAACATTCAGGCCAAGTTTCTGGTTGAATTGTTTACAGCGCCATGTGTCACTAAACCTGACAAGCGAGCTCTCACTCCTGGCTGAAGACAAGGAATGCAGTTCCAAAGAGCAATAACATGGCAGTTAAAGAGAGACAGTGGAGAATGCAGGACAAAGCGGAAAGAGAACTGCCTGGCTTTGGACGGTTGAAGTGGGAGAGGACAACGGAGTGAGAGGAGTACGTGATAACACAGTGGAATGCTGTTATTTAATATGGGAAATCAAAATGTGGGTTAGCAAACCTGGAAAAAAGAAAACTGACTGCTTAAGTGGGAAAATTGTGAAGGAGTCTGAAACACTGCAAAAAGAAACATATACAAAATCACACACACGAACAGAAAATGTATTAACCTTACCAACACTTCCAAAAACAAGAGAGCCCATGAAGATTAGACAGCATCTTGAGCATGTGAGTCTGTTTATCATCTTGTCCAAGTCGCTTAGTGTGATGAAAAATTGATACAAAGACCATCGGACTAATAGCTAAGTAGTTAAAAAATGATCCAATTTTAGCAGAGAAATGTGTAGGAAAGGCAGCTTTGAGAACATGCCCTGGTGGATCTGCAGCTCCACTGCACAGACATCGATTTAACCTGACTAATAACACTGAATGAAAATCAGCTTACTATCTTTCATCAGTGTTAAAATAGTGTGAATTTAACACACTTAAACCCTGAACTTGAGGAATAACTCAGGGAAGTTCCATGACAATAGAGTGATTTTTGTGAAAAGGAAAAAGTGATTAAAGCTTAAAGTAGTTTTTAGAATAGTGAATTAGAAGTGTTCTTGTACAGATTGATCAAAACAAGTGATTACTGAAAGAAAATAAAAATAATTCAATAATGTGGTAATGTTTAAATATGCATTTCTCTTGTCACGGCAACTTCTTGAGATATGACTCAGTATGCAAATTAGTTGAATGACTGGGGACAGGAAAAGAAAAGAACAACTTGGGTTTCCTGTCTGACTGTATGAGTGAAGCTTGCACTGAAAGAGACACTGTGACTGGGTGAGAACAAAGGCTTGGTAACATACAGGATAATTAAATAAAATGGTCAGTGCAGTAGTCTAAGTGCAGGAGTCCAGATTTGGAAAATAAATTTAGAATTTAGTGATGATAGATTGTTATAACGTCTTTAGAGAGGGCTTAATGAGAATATCAATGGTGTGCAAAACTGTGTGGCTTTTAACAAGATTTTCTGTGTATTTAGCAGGTGAAATTATGTCAGTTGACCTCAGACTGTCAGTCGCTGAAGAACCTGAGGCAAAACTTTTCTGTGATTACGATTTTTGGGGTTGTTGTTTTAGTGATGGGTTGATTCTGACAGTTAGGTTTGGGTTGTTTTCTTATTTTAATAGAGGGAGTTTTATTGATCCTGGACGTGGGTAGAACTGGGCCCTTGTAACAGTGCACTTAAGAGAAAATCTGTCAGGTGATTATGTTTTGTGCTTTGATGAGCTACTAATCAGCTCTCTTTTTCTCATTTTTGTGCTAAGCAGGCCTGCAGGAGTGAATTAACAGCGCTGTAAAAACTTTTCAGGAGAACAAACATAAGGTGAGCTTTTCCAGATTACAATGGGCTGAGGAAAAGGCTACCTGTGGGGACCTGATCAGGTTGTAAGTCCCTGTCTAAAAGGATTGCAGTGAGTCAATCCAGTCCAAGAGCATAAAGAACTCTTTTCCTAAAAAACAAAACAAAATAAAACAAATGAATGAGCTCATGTTGCTGAGGGCGGAGAATGGGATTATTTGCGCGGGAGTCTCCACTATTAGCAATATCTGGTGTGAATGCGTGTGAGCGAATGTGTGTGACTGTGATGGACTGACGATGTGGACTAAAGGTTGGACTGACTGGACACTGAGATAAAGACTGGACCAAGGGTAGGATGAATAAATGCTGACAAACAATTCACCACACTGGCAAGAGAAGGGGGTGCTTTGCTTTGTTTTGCTTTGCTTTGCTTTTGCCATGAGCAGGAGGAGCGGAAGACTTAATTCTGGAGCTGCTAATTTTGGGTTGTTGATGTTTGCTTGAAGAAAATTCTGTTTTGTTGACTGGGTTTAGATTATGGTATCACATTATGTTGTTGGGAGAATGTCAAATGCTAAAGGGGAGGAAATTTTTGATATTACTCATGTTACCATTAACCAAAGCAGGCCACTGTAGAAGACAATTAAATTTTATAGAGGAAAATAGTCAGAACAAAGCAAAATTTACGAGTTACATAGGGGAATGGTAGACTTCTTACATTAAAACAAAAACAAAAACAGTTATGGAATAACAAACACTGGTCCAAGAGACTGAGGTTTTCTTCCTTTAAAACAGTAAATTATTAAAAGAGCACAATCGGTAAGGGTATGTGATACTAGCTGGTACTGGAGGAAAACGGGAGCAAAGTAAAGAGAGAAAACATATTTTGGTTAGCTCTGATAAAGTCAAAATTAAAAGAAGTACCATTACATTCAGAGGAGCAACATGAAATTAAAATGTGAAATTTTGTATGAAGAACATGACTGATAACTGCTCTGTCTTAAGTTTTGTTTCTTATGGCACAGATTGGATCATAAGTGGGGAAAACTGAGTTTCAAAGGTAAAGTTCATGTTAACACACAGGTTTTGTTTCTAGGCAGTTCCGAGGATGCAGGCTCTGGGTGGAGCCAGGAGTTAAAAAGGTTTAACATGATAATTAAACTGATTTTATTACTTAACACAGGTTTGCAAGTGGACTTGCAACGCGATATCATAGCGTGGCTCAAGCACGTTCATCACAGTTTAAACACCTTGTTTTGCACAACGGAATATGACCTCCCGTCTGCAGCTAAACACCCCAATAGCTTTAGTAATAGCTTTAGCCCGGTCGGACTGGGCAGCAAAGGGCTGCTTAAATGCCGAAAACTCCTCTGCTCCTCCACCTGGACCGCTAGCACTGACCATACCGCTTGACAGACTGACCACGCGCACCATACACATACTTTTTTTTCTTTTTTGAATCTTCGGATCACGTGCGTGCCGAACCGTGGAGTGGGATCGGTTCGGATTTCGGATCAACCGTGATCCGTTGCACCTCTAATATCTGAGGTGCTTCTGCGCTACCACAGGGACACGACTTCATCAAACCTCTTTAGCAGTTTTTAAAGGCTCTGACTTTTTAAATAAAGGCTGAAATATCTCCATCATTGAATCCTGCTATTGCACAGAACAGAAATTTATAATTTAATACATCTAGCAGTAACATATGGTCAACTTATGCTATGCAGGTAGTGCTGCTTCTCTGTGAGGATGCGTCTGTGTGCGTTTGGTCTTCTTACATTTGAGGAAATAGTGACACAAACATTTGAAAAATTATGGCTTTAAGTGAGCAGAAAGGATGTTATGTGTAGTTTTATACATTTGTACGCAGAGAAAGTTTAATGAAAGAGAAAATTATCAGATTTGTGAAGATGAACTTAATAAATTGTGTGTAACTGATCAGTGTTTATTTGGGTTTGGATGTATACATTTGTAAAAGAAGTTTTGCATGTGCTCAAATTGCTTTGCATTTATGTGTGGATTTAAGCATGTTTGAGAATCCTCTAAAGTTAAACACACATCACTGCAGTCATTTGTCTTAGTTTACACTCATACTTATTTGTAACACTGTTGAGACAAATTTTGCTATAAAAAAAATCCAGGTTTAGTGTTTCTAAGGTCTTTTTGCTCTCTGACATCTCGTGTAAAGATTTGAGGAAATGATTAGTTGCACAAATCATGAGAGAATCTGTTTGGTTTCTTGACATGATGGTGCAGCTTTAGAGCTGAACAACATTTGAGAAGTCAAAACAAACAGAAAATGTGACAGTAAAAAATTTCCCTTCACGTTTGAAAAACAACCCAAACAAAGCTGCTCAACATGACTGAAATATCAAAGGAACACATGAAGTCAGATCTGTGTGAGAGGCAGAAACTCACATGCGTAAGAAAACATCTGAATGTTTCTGGCTGATAATCACATTAAAAGTCTCTGCTTAGCCACCAGCTCTCACCTGCTGACAGAGGCAGAACAAAACCTGAAAAACCAGAACTTCAGGATCAGAATTCGAAAAGTGAAACTGAAAGAACTTTAAAATCTGTTTCTTTTAAATCAAACTGAGCTCATCCAGCCGTTCTCAACAGCACAGTAGAGATTCTGTCCAACACTGGTGAGTACAGACGATCACACTGTTTTAAAATCCAGATGTTCAGTCTCATCTCTTTATGACTTAGAATACTTCTGCATCAACACAGGATTACGGACTAGGAGTAAAAACAAACAAATATAAAGACAGTAAGTGAAAGTAAATTTTTGTTTCACAGCAGTTTCACTGCGGAAAATCTGTTTCTCCTCAAAGGAACCTTAAACTGAGCTCATCCAGCCTTTCTGAGCAGCACAGCAGAGCTTCTGTCCAACACTGGTGAGTACAGATGATCACGATCACACTGTTTTAAATTTAAACTCTCTCTGTGTCAGGAAAAATAACTGTAACACTGCTGCAGCTGGTGTGTTTCACATTTTTTCTAAATGATGACATAGGAGCTGATTTAATAGCAGCACTGAACAGATTACATTTGTTGTACAGAGAAAAAGAAGTTTACATTTAAAACCTTTCATCTCTAATGTCAGGGTCTGAAGAGCTCACTGCTTTGTGCCTGACACACCTGCAGGGAGAGGCGGAGATTCAACTGAGTCTATCAGGTTTTCCTCAACAACACAACAAACAACAGTGAGTGCAGCTGATCACGTTCATGATTCAATGCTCTGTTCATGTCATTCTGACTCTTTTTGTTAGAGCCATCGTCTCCAAGCTTCTTCTTGTACATGGTCACCACAGCCATTTCCATCCTTTTGGCAAAATGCTTCACCATCTGTCCTTCCTCGTTTCTCTCATTAACACCATACCTGCCCAACACCTGATAACCTCTGCCTCCTTCACCTACATGTCAATTAAAGTCTGGTCTAAACACCACTCTCCTCCCCACTGAGGACACTCTCTGCCACTTTATCCAAGTTACTCCAGAATGTCTCTAACTGACATCGAACCTGTGGGGCACTCACGCTGACAACATTCAACATCACCCATTTGATTTCTTGTTTCAAACTAATGATCCTGTCTAACACAGATGGCTGGTATTGTCCTCATATGGATCTAAGAGTAAAAAAACCCTGTGAAACTGAGTGTTGGTCGTGTTTAACATGACCATCCACCACCGGAAGAGGAGACATGAGACAGAAGGAAGTAAAAGCAGAACAAGTCCACTTTAAATATGAGTAAAACTGAATTGTGCATAAAATAATTTCATTTTCTTTCTTTCAGACATGTCTGCTGCCTGCTGTCTTCAATCTGAAGATCGGTTTCTGTGCTCCATCTGTCTGGATCTCTTCACTGATCCAGTCTCCACACCATGTGGACACAACTTCTGCAAAAACTGCATCAGTCAACACTGGGATATCAGTGAGAGGTGTCAGTGTCCTGTGTGTAAAACGGTGTTTGAGATCAGACATGAGCTGGGGGAAATCTCTGAGCTGATGAAGAGAAGCTCTGAGGTAGAGCAGCTCTCACTCTCTAAAGATCACCTCCACCTCATTCAAAGCTTCTCATGCCTACAAGTTGCTCCAACCAGCAATGACTGGACAGAGGTCAGTATCCATCCACTATCATATGAGCTGTTTGAGGCTGAGCTGAAGAGGATCCAGCAGTATGCAGTGGATATGACTCTTGATCCTGATACAGCACATCCGAAACTCATCCTGTCTGATGATGGAAAACAAGTACACTGTGGTGATAGAAGGAAGCAACATCCAGACAACCCAGAGACATTTTTTAAAGGTGTTTGTGTTTTAGCAAAGCAGAGTCTCTCTTCAGGCAGATTATACTTTGAAATTCAGGTTAAAGAAAAGACCAAATGGTTTTTAGGGGTGGTCACAGAGTCAGTCAACAGGAAGGAAGACCCCAATCCGAGTCCTGCGAATGGTTACTGGACAGTAATTTTAGGTAAAAATAGTTTTATAGCTCTTGACAACCTTCCAGTCCATCTTCCTCTTCACCGTCCTGAGAAGGTGGGAGTGTTTGTGGATTATGAGGAGGGTCTGGTCTCCTTTTATGACGTAGATCACGCAGCTCTTATCTACTCCTTTACTGGCTGCTCCTTTACCGAGAAACTCTACCCATTCTTCTGTCCCGGTAATAATGATGATGGTAACAACTCTGCGCCGCTGATCATCTGTCCTGTCAATCAGCCAGTCTGATCTTTTTACATGAGGAAATTGGATCAATTATAGGTTAAGCTCATTATTTTAACTAACACAAAGAAGAAGTCCTATAAACAGAACTTGGCAAACTGCACCTTCTGAAGATTATGAGATTCACTCAGAAGCTGCAGAAGTTCAACGTTAGTTGATTTCTATTTATTTTTTAATCTGTTTACAAGTTGAAGAAAATGATCCATTTGAGGAAATCCAGTGTGAGTAAATAGAAACTCTCCTTTTCTTTTTCTTTTTTCAATGTTTAAAGGCACACGTATGAGTACAAATGTTAACATTGTATTATTTTAATTGACCTGGTGTTATATCAATATCAAAGTCAGGATGGAGACACTGTTCCTCTGTTCTACTACAACACACTTGTTCATAATCACATAAATATAAATCTGAACTTTTATCGTCTCCTTTGATGATCATCAGCTGCTGAACTTTAGTCATCTTACCTCTGAAGTAACAGGACTATGAGCTGCTGTTTTGAATCAGTAATATTATTTTAACTATCATACACGTCATAAATGCATTTGTACCATCATTTTTATGTTTAGTTTCAAGACTGCGATACTTGATCAGCACACAATGACACCCACGGCCCACTCGTCCTTTTTCCTTCTCAACCCTGTCCTTCGTTCATGATGCTAATGTAAAGTTGTGGTATTGGTACTTAAACATTTAGCTAGCTAAGTCTTAAATCATTACTCTTTCTCTCTGGTGTTCAGCCTAAATGTAAATGTTAATGCAGCAGTTGGAGTAAAAATCCAGCAGAGGGCGCTCTGAGCCAGGGCAGCACTGTCACTGCTGCTGTGCATTATTTAAACCATTAAACTCATGCGTGTATTTGATTAATGATTATTCAGGTCATCAGAGCTGTTGCTGTGTTTCACTCTGAATAAGATGATGCCCTCTAAATTAAAAGCATAATAAAGTTTAAAATGCAGAGGGAAGCCCGACCTGCTCTCTGTTTTCAGACATTAGTTTTGTTTCAGTGGAGAATAATGAAATAGTTGCTGTAGTTCTTTTCTGCTGTTGCTGTTAGCGCTCTCATTTCTCACTGAGGCCCTGACTGTTAAATACACTGAATGAAACAGCACCTCAGTAAATTCTGTGTGTATAATAAGTGGTGAAACGCAGTACTGTCTGAGAGTCGATGCTGAGTTTGTCTCAAAGCTGTTTCAGCTCATTTTAAATGCTGTCATCGATGTTCTGACACCCCGAAAGATGAAAACCAAACCAATAACTCTGTTAATCTCTTATTGTGTAAAACTTAATTAATAAAATATTTCCACGTGATCTAATTCAGTTTCTCTTGTTTAATACTAACAATTATATTGGTGTTTTGTGGGGGAAAAAGAAAAATTAAAAGAAGAAATTCATGGTCTTTGGTTAGATTAAAAGTCTTTGACAGTCAAAATTATCATACACTTACAAGAGACAGTTTGTAGTAGATGTATCTATCTGATAGATACATCAGAGAGAAGAACCAGAGAATCTTCCTCGTCTTCCTCACTTTTCTCATGGTCAAGTTTGATTTGGCTCCACCATTATAATGCCCCAAATCGAGAGCTCTCTGCACAGTACACTACCATTTCATGTTTTTGTTACAGAGCACAGTGGTGTTTTTGTGTAGCTCATCTGTGTAGCCAATTAAAACAAACAAACAAACATAGATAACGTTTTATTTCATAGTGTAATCTTCAAGGCTTTTTCTGTAGCACAGTCTCCTTTGATTCATCTGCTAATTATATTCACAACATTCATTCATTTTGTCTATAGGATTCACTAGCAGTATGGCTTCTTCACCTGTCCCTCTTGTACTTTCCTGCTCAGTGTGTCAGATGCTTTGCTACTCCTTGACTTCCTTTAGTAATAACAATACTTGTGATAAATATAACCTGTTTGCAGCGCTGCAGGCCAGGATCACTGATTTGGAGTCCTGGCTTCACAGCCTTGAAATACCTGTAGCTCGCCAGGCTCCTGTAGTCTGTGCAGTTGAAGGTAGCATAGCAACCATTAGATCTCCCACAGCAGGGTGACAGTGAGGAGGAAGCATGGTCTAAACAGAAACCACCGGAACACCACCATCCCGTCTATTGCTCTACACTGCTACACACCCACAAACAGCCAAAATAGGCTACACTGAGGGCAACCTAACACTACTGGCTAAGGGTAAACATAACTTCCATAAAATTAAAATTCACATCAGCAGTAATGACACCTGGTTACAACAATCACTAAAAATTAATATTGAATCCTGTGTAATTTTGCCAAAACAATGTTGGACTTGGTTGGTTTTCCTGGTCCCCTTCCCAGAGTGACATGCTTGGCCGCATGGTCTCCTTAAATTAATGGCTGTCTGAGTGGTGTCCAGAAAACAATGTGGGCTTTATAGATAATTGGCAAACTTTCTGGAGGAAACGTGGTCTTGTGAGGAGAGACAGTATCTGTCCCACACTGGGTGCAGCAGCTCTCTAAAACAGTGAAATGGGATTATCAAACATTAGGTCTCCCTCTTCTAAGTGTCTGTTAGTACATGAATTAATAAGTAATTAACAAAGTGATTTACTCTGCCTGACAGAAACCTGGGTACAGCAGGATAATTATGTTAGCTTAAATGAATCAATACCCCTGAGTCATACTAATTCTCAGAATCCTCGAAGTGCAGGCCGAGGAGGGGGTGTGGCAGCAATCTTCCACTCTAAGATATTAATCAACCACGAGACCCAGACAGAGTTTAAATTTATTTGAAAGCCTGACACCCAGCCTTGACCACTCTATCTGGAAAACTCAAAAGTCTGATTTCTTCTTTGGAACCAGCTTCCAGTTTGAAATCAGGAGACAGACACCATCTCTACTTTTAAGATTAGGCTCAAAACCTTCCTTTTTGATAAAGCATATAGTTAGGGCTGGATCAGGTGACCCTGAATCCTCCCTTAATTACGCTGTAATAGGTCTATGCTGCTGGGGGATTCCCATGATGTGTGAAATGTTTCTTCTTCAGTCACCTTTTTCACTCAGTATGTGTTTATACACCTCTGCATTTAATTATTAGTTATTATAAATCTCTGGCTCTCTTCCTCAGCATGTCTTTGTCCCAGTCTTCCTCCCCTCACCCCCAACTGGTCACGGCACATGACCGCGCCTCCCTGAGCCTGGTTCTGCTGGAGGTTTCTTCCTGTTAAAAGGGAGTTTTTCCTTCCTCCTGTCACCAAAACACTTGCTCACATTGGGGTCATATGATTGTTGGGGTTTTCTCTGTTTTCTTTGACTTAATGTAGGGTCTTTATATTGTGATATAAAGCATGTTGAGGCAACGTTTGTTGTGATTTGGCACTGTACATTTGAAACTGAATTGAAAAGTAATATTTTCTAGTGTTTGTTTGTTTTTCTAAGTTGGAAAAAGGGACACAGTTCAAATCACATTTTTTAGAGATGTAGAGGAAACTGATTAGTGTAACATTCCTGATGTACACCAATACAGCCCATAACACAAAAATAAAAACACATTACACAATATAACCTGTTCCTGTACAATTACAGTGTATTTACAACATAAGAGGGAGAATTTCTGTTTGTTGTTGTTGTTGTTTCCACTGAAACCTGAAATTAATTAATAAATTATTTAAACACTACTTAAAAATTACTCAGTCCCTACATAAAATGACTAATAGTATCATTTCTGTTTGCTTTCCTGTAAAATACTCAGAAGTTACGTACTACTTCATTCATTTTTTCATTCATTTATTTGTTCATTTCCAGGCACAACAAATACCTATATTGAACATAAAATGCACAAAACAAAAAACAAAAATTGCCTGAAAAAGGAGTGGGACGAAGAAAACTTATTAAATCCCACCCCTATACTCACTCACTTAAAATTGCTTATTCACTCCTTCTAATGGACAGAACACAGAGAGTCAGCATTATGCAGTATAAGTAATTATTAGCCCCTATTTTCAGTGTATAAACCACTAAGTTTTTCTAGGTACAAACAAGTACATTGTAGTTTCAAGTAAAATACATGGAAATTCCACTTGATTCTAGGGAAATTAAACCCTTTGTCATTGAGCGTATTATAAAGTGTTACCTTACCCACCACCTGTCAGAGGTGGAGCAACACCTGAAAGACGAGGGCTTCAGTGTCAGAGGCGAGACCTGAAACTTAAAGCGAGAGCTGCTGCTCAGCAAATCTGTTTCTCCTCAAAGGAACCTTAAACTGAGCTCATCCAGCCTTTCTGAGCAGCACAGCAGAGCTTCTGTCCAGCACTGGTGAGTACAGATATCATGATCACGCTGTTTAAAACTTAAACTCTCTCTGTGTCAGGAACAATAACTGTAACACTGCTGCAGCTGGTGTGTTTCACATTTTTTCTAAATGATGAAATAAGACTTGATTTAATAGCAGCACTGATCAGATTACATTTGTTGGACAGAGAAAAGACGTTTACAGTTAAAATCTCTAATTTCAGGGTCTGATAAGCTCCCCACTTTGTGCCTGACACACCTGCAGGGAGAGGCAGAGATTCAACTGAGTCTATCAGATTTTCCTCAACAACACAGCAGAGTCTCTACAAACAGCAGTGAGTATAGCTGATCACATTCAACACTCTATTCATTTCATGCTGACTCGTCACAGTCACACTGGTTCCAATAGAAACGTGATCATTCATCTACGGATCGACTGTGCAAACATTTAGCTCTGTCACTTCTTTGGACTTTGGAAGTGAATTGCATTTGGACTTCAGTCTGCCTGCTTTATTACTGCTTACTCATCACTTCCTGTACTCATTGTTTCTATTTGCTTTAGCTGTTTTGCAATAAAAGCAAAGCAGCGGATTCATTTTATTGTGAAGAAGTGAGAGGAAGTACAGTGTGTACAGTAGCTCTGCATGACTCACAGTTTAAAATGATCCTTTATTTGATCTGGGCTTAAATTTGTAATGTCATATTTTTGAGATGTGGAAACAGCATCACACCACATGCCAAACCCTAACGATGATCAGATTATAGTCCCCAAACACTAACCTGACCCTAACCTTAAAGTCCCCCCAAAAAAGGCTTTTTATTTAACCCCGAAACAAATGTGGTTAAATTGAGGGCGTAGATTTGGTTTTGGCATTGGTGGGGACGGATGATTCAACCACCGAACCCTGCCCTGTTTCTATTTTTTTTTCCTTTTTGTCTTTGCTTCTTGATAAAAAAGGAGAAATATACTTCCCTGCATATGCTATTCTACATGCTTTTCAACCATTTAAACTTAAAATTCATAGTTTTGTTAAATTAGTTAAATTACTATTAAACAAATGACTGACTAAGTATTTTAGACTTATGTTTACTTCAGCCATATTCCATATAAATCAGGTATCATACAAAAATAAAAATAGCTTCAAATACATCTATCCATCCATCCATCCATCTTCATCCGCTTTGTCCGGGGCCGGGTCGCGGGGGCAGCAGCCTAAGCAAAGAGGCCCAGACCTCCCTCTCCCCAGCCACCGTTCCCAGGCCAGCCGAGAGATATAATCTCTCCAGCGTGTCCTGGGTCTGCCCCGGGGCCTCCTCCCGGTGGGACATGCCTGGAACACCTCACCCAGGAGGCGCCCAGGGGGCATCCTTGTCAGATGCCCGAACCACCTCAGCTGGCTCCTTTCGATGTGGAGCAGCAGCTGCTCTACTCTGAGCCCCTCCCGGATGGCCAAACTTCTCACCCTATCTCTAAGGGAGAGGCCAGCCACCCTTCGGAGGAAGCTGCAGCCCCAATCCGTCTGTCGATCTCCGGCTCCCTTCTCCCATCACTCGCGAACAAGATACTTGAACTCCTCCACTTGGGGCAGGAACTCATCCCCGACCCGGAGTGGGCACTCCACCCTTTTCCGGCTGAGAACCATGGCCTCAGATTTGGAGGTGCTGATCCTCATTCCCGCTGCTTCACACTCGGCTGCGAACCGTTCCAGTGCGAGCTGGAGGCCCTCACCCGATGAAGCCAACAGAACCACATCATCTGCAAAAATCAGAGATGAGATTCTGAGGCCACCAAAGCGAAAGCCCTCCGCCACTTGGCTGCGCCTAGAAATCCTGTCCATAAAAATTATGAACAGAACCGGAGACAAAGGGCAGCCCTGGCGGAGCCCATCACCCACCAGGAACGAGTCCGACTTATTGCCGGCAATGCGAACCAAGCTCTTGCAACGGTTGTATAGGGATCGAATGGCCCGTAGCAATGGGCCAGACACCCCATATTCCCGCAACACCTCCCACAGGACACCCCGAGGGACATGGTCGAATGCCTTCTCCAAGTCCACAAAACACATGTAGACTGGTTGGGCAAACTCCCATGCACTCTCAAGTATCCTGGAGAGGATAAAGAGCTGGTCCAGTGTTCCGCGACCAGGACGAAAACCGCATTGTTCCTCCTGTATCCGAGGTTCGACTAGCGGACGAACTCTCCTTTCCAGCACCCTGGCATAGACTTTCCCAGGGAGGCTGAGGAGTGTGATCCCCCTGTAGTTGGAACACACCCTCCGGTCCCCTTTCTTAAAGATGGGGACCACCACCCCGGTCTGCCAGTCCACAGGTACTGCCCCTGATCTCCACGCAACATTGCAGAGGCGTGTCAACCAGGACAGCCCTACAACGTCCAGAGCCTTCAGGAACTCGGGGCGGACCTCATCAACACCAGGGGCTCTGCCACCAAGGAGTTGTTTAACTGCCTCAGTGACCTCGCCCCCGGAAATTGGCGGGTCATTCCCCTCATCCCCAGACTCGGCTTCCTCCTCGGAAGACGTGTCAGTGGGATTAAGGAGGTCCTCGAAGTATTCCTTCCACCGCCTGACAATTTTCTCAGTCGACGTCAGCAGCGCTCCGCCAGCACTATACACAGTGCAGGTAGAGCACCGCTTTCCCCTCCTGAGACGTCTGACGGTTTGCCAGAATCTCTTCGAGGCAGTCCGAAAGTCTTTTTCCATGGCCTCTCCGAACTCCTCCCACACCCGAGTTTTTGCTTCAGCCACTGCCCGAGCCGCATTCCGCTTGGCCTGTCGATACCTGTCGGCTGCCTCCGGAGTCCCACAGGCTAACCAAGCCCGATAGGACTCCTTCTTCAGCCTGGTGGCTCCCTTCACCTCTGGTGTCCACCATTTGGTTCGGGGATTACCACCACGGCAGCCACCAACCACCTTGTGGCCGCAGCTCAATGCAGCAGCTTCGGCAATGGAGACGCTGAACATGGTCCATTCGGACTCAATGTCCCCAGTCTCCCTCGGAATGCTGTTGAAGCTCTGCCGGAGGTGTGCGTTGAAGATCTCGCGGACTGGGGCCTCTGCTAGACGTTCCCAGCACACCCTCACTACGCGTTTAGGTGCACCAGGTCTGTCCAGCGTCCTCCCCCGCCACCTGATCCAACTCACCACCAGGTGGTGATCAGTTGACAGCTCAGCCCCTCTCTTTACCCGAGTGTCCAGAACATATGGTCGCAGGTCTGCTGATACGATTACAAAATCGATCATCGACCTACGGCCTAGAGCGTCCTGGTGCCACGTGCACTTATGGACACTCTTATGTTCGAACAGGGTGTTCGTTATGGCCAAACTGTGATTAGCACAGAAGTCCAATAACAGAGCACCGCTCGGGTTCAGATCAGGGAGGCCGTTCCTCCCAATCACGCCCCTCCAGGTCTCGCTGTTGTTACCTACGTGAGCATTGAAGTCTCCCAGCAGGACAACAGAGTCTCCAGGTGGAGCACCCTCCAGCGCACACCCCCCCCCCCAGGGACTCTAAGAAGGCTGGGTACTCTGAACTGCCACTCGGCGCATAGCGCAGATGACAGTCAGGACCCGTTCCCCGACCCTAAGGCGCAGGGAACAAACCCTCTCGTCCACCGGGAAAAACCCCAACGTACCGGCAGCAAGCCGAGGGGATATTAGGATACCCACCCCAGCCCGCCGCCTCCCACCAGGGGCAACTCCAGACTGAGACAGAGTCCAGCCCCTCTCCAGGAGACTGGTTCCAGAGCCCAAGCCATGTGTAGAGGTGAGCCCGACTATATCTAGCCGGTACCTCTCAACCTCACGCACTAACTCAGGCTCCTTCCCCACCAGAGAGGTGACATTCCATGTCCCTATTGCCAGTCTTGGCAGCCGGGGGTCAGTCCGCCAGGGCCTCCGCTCCTGGCCGCCACCCGGCACACAATGCACCCGACCCCTATGGCGCCTCCTGCGGGTGGTGGGCCTGCGGGAGGATGGGCCCATGTCTCCTCTTCGGGCTGTGCCCGGCCGGGCCCCATGGACTAAGGCCCGGCCACCAGACGCTCGCCCTCGGGCACCCTCCCCGGGCCTGGCTCCAGGGCGGGGCCCCGGTAACCCTATCCCGGGCAGGGTAAACTGTTCCCTCGGTGTCCTTTTCATAAGGGTCTTATGAATCGCTCTTTGTCTGGTCCCTCACCCAGCTTCAAATACAATCATGATAATAAAAGAATATGACTTTAAGGACTTAACAGCATTACTTCAGTTATAGTACACCAACATCTCTTATATACATTAGCACTAAGGGAACACTGACTGACCTGGTGGGTTTTGTCCATCTAAGATGACCACAAAGTAAAGGATCTCTCGGCAAAATTATGCAACATTTTAGGCACTATTGCCCCGATCAAGTCAGTGAGCTGGGATGTTTTATTCTAAACATGAACTACTGTTACAGCAACAGACATGGACTACATGTCCCACACAACAACTCAATGTCCACAGGAGCCAAACACATGCCTTCTCCTCTCGTTAACTGAGATAAACTGCTGGCATATTGGTTTTACATCTATACTGTCCAGTCTCTGGTGGACATACAGCAGCATTGTTTAATCTCATTTGAGTCATTGTTAACCTTAGCCATCTTTTTAGTCTTCTGAGAGCACTGAAGCTTCTTTCAGCCTCAGCCGAGGATACTGGGATGATGGGATGATGATAATAAATACTAGTTAATCTATAGCACCAAATCATCAGTCAGTCACCTGTGACCTCGCCTCTTCACCTCTGTCCGAGCTACAACATGGCAGAGCTGCCTCTGTCACCTGATAAATAACAGTGAGGCATTCCAAATACATGCAGTCACACATGTGCTTCAAATACAGTCATGAACCAACAAGTCATCATCCAACTTCACCTGTGATCTTGTGTCACCATTGCTCTCTGAGCTTTGTGTTGGTTCTTCTGTCACCTGACAAATAGGACATACATGACAATAAGAATAAAATGAGTAGCTGCTTCAGTGTTTCTGTCAATTTGTGCAGATCTTGACTCATCAGTAATGTTTGTAGGGTGAGTGCATTTTTAAAACAATTTGTGCAAACTGCACTACAAGGTGGAATATTTGCACAATCATGACTACCTCATGATATTTTGTCTCAAAAATTAACCCTATGAATATGTCAGTACCATTAGGATGAAATTATTGTGTCACCAACATTTTAACGTTAGACATATAATTTTAACAGCCTCTGTAAACTAATATCCTGGCTTACTCAAGGCTGCCGTTTTCTGACAGTTTCAATCAAAATTAGAAATGCTGCTCTGGGAGACTGAGATAACTAACAGTGCTGCCTGTTGTGCAGTTAGTTTTCAAAACACGTTATTCATGGTTACATAAAATTTTAGACTGATGTGGGCCAAAGCCTAGCATAGCCTGTAACGTTATTATGACGGACACATTTTATGAGTTAACTTGGCTTTAAGTGACTTACAGGTTTCTTTCTTATATCCAGGATCTTCCTCTTTGCTGCCATCATCCTCTACTCCTTGCAGCGCAGGCTTGCCGCTGCTAAAACTAAACAGAGCTCCCTGAAAGGCACAGCCAATCACATTGGCCATATTTGTCACATGAGGTAGGACTCCAGTAGAGGACGTAATTTAGCTCTTTCTGCACCGCTGGGTGAATGAGACGGTGACAGATCTTTTTTTTTCTTCTTTCTGTCGGGTTTGTTTTTCTTTACTCGAAGAGATCAAATTATTGGTGGGGACAATTCAATAATCGCTGGACATGTCCCTTCCGTCCATGCCAAATCTACGCCCTTGGGTTAAATTATACAGCAAAATCTAAATCTTGGGCCAAAGTAACAGAACACTATTCAAAAGCTGACAACAAACAATTCTACTAACTCAATACCTAAACAAAACTTAAATAGTGCACACACAAAAAGAGGTAGAACACACAAAACCTTATTGAAACTAACATAACAAATTGATCCAGAGTTGTGGTATGACCCAATTTGCAGGTCTCCATATATGCTTGCTCCGCCCCTATTCCACCTCTTAGCTCATCAACCAAGGGTCTTGGAGCAACTGCCACTAAGGTAACTCAGAAAACACAGAAAGATTAAATCATAAATATAACAGGAAAAACTAAAATGTGCAAAATTATTTTAGAATACAGTATTATGTGATTGTATGAGTTAATTAATTCTAAACCAAGAGCCTGTAAATCCTATATTTAAAGAAAGAAAAATATAAGTGTAGTGTTATGTGAATTAATAAATTTAAAAATGAACAAATTTTCTTTTTTTTTCTTGTTCAGGGTGCAGACATGTCTGCTGCCAGCTGTCTTCTATCTGAAGATCAGTTTCTGTGCTCCATCTGTCTGAATGTCTTCACTGATCCAGTCTCCACACCATGTGGACACAACTTCTGCAAAAACTGCATCAGTCAACACTGGGATATCAGTGACAGGTGTCAGTGCCCTGTGTGTAAAAAGGTCTTTCAGACCAGACCTGAGCTGCACATCAACACATTTGTCTCTGAGATGGTTTCTCAGTTCAGACATGAAACTCAGCAGAAAGTCAGCAGCAGCAGGTCAGAGCAACAAGCTGCCAAACCAGGAGAAGTTCCCTGTGACATCTGCACTGGAACCAAACTGAAGGCCCTGAAGTCCTGTCTGGTGTGTCTGGCCTCCTATTGTCAGACTCACCTGGAGCCTCACCTGACAGCTTCACGGCTGAAAAGACATCAGCTGATCGATCCTGAGGAGAACCTGGAAAGCAGGATGTGTATGAAGCATGATAAACCTCTGGAGCTGTTCTGTAAGAACGATCAGACATGTGTCTGCATGCTCTGCTGTGTTTTTGACCACAAGACTCATGAGTTTGTTCCTCTGAGAGAAGAATATGAAGGAAAGAAGGCAGAGCTGGGGGAGACTGAGGCTGAAATTGAACAGATGATCCAGAAGAGACGACTGAAGATTCAGGAGATCAAAGAGTCAGTGAAGATGAGTAAAGATGCTGCAGACAGAGAGAAAGCAGAAGGTGTTCAGGTCTTCACTGCTCTGAAGGAGTCTGTTGACAGACGTCTGAACGAGCTCATAAAGGAGATTGAAGAGAAACAGGAAACAAAAGAGAAACAGGCTGAAGGTTTCATCACAGATCTGGAACAGGAAATCTCTGAGCTGATGAAGAGAAGCTCTGAGTTGGAGCAGCTCTCACGCTCTAAAGATCACCTCCACCTCCTCCAAAGCTTCTCATCCCTGAAATCCGCTCCAACCACCAAGGACTTGACAGAGGTCAGTATCCATCCACCATCATATGAGGGGACTGTGGTGAGAGCTGTGGATCAGCTGAAGGAGATATTCAGTAAAGACATGAAGAAGCTGTTTGAGGCTGAACTGAAGAGGGTCCAGCAGTATGCAGTGGATGTGACTCTCGATCCTGATACAGCACATCGTTATCTCATCCTGTCTGATGATGGAAAAAAAGTACACTGTGGTCAAGAGGAGAATGATCATCCAGACAACCCAGAGAGATTTTCTGAAGAGCTTGTTGTTTTAGGAAAGAAGAGTTTCTCTTCAGGCAGATTTTATTTTGAAGTTCAGGTTAAAGAAAAGACTGAATGGGCTTTAGGAGTAGTCAGAGAGTCAGTCAACAGGAAACAAGAAATCATACCGAGTCCTGAGAAAGGTTACTGGACTGTAGGAGTATATGAAAACATTTGTGTGGCTCTTGAGGATCCTGAAGTCCATCTCCTGCTTCAGTCTTATCCTGAGAAGGTGGGGGTGTTTGTGGATTATGAGGAGGGTCTGGTCTCCTTTTATGATATAGATCGTGCAGTTCTTGTCTACTCCTTTCCTGGCTGCTCCTTCACCGGGAAACTCTACCCATTCTTCTGTCCCGGGGTCAATGATGATGATAATGATAACTCTGCACCTCTGATCATATGTCCTGTCAATCAGTCAGTCAAATCGTTTTCCATGGGGAATGTGGATCAATCAAAGTTTAAGCCAAGCCAGAGAAGAAGTCCTATAAACAGAACCCAGCAAAATGCACCTGATGAAGACCACAAGATTCGGTCAGAAGCTGCAGAACAAGCTGAGCTTTAGTTGATTCCTGCTTTTAAACTGTTCCGAAGTTTAAGAAAATTATCCATTTGAGGATAAATCCAGTCTGTATAAATAGAAACTCACCTCTTCTTTCCTTTTAATGTTTAAAGGCACAGATATTAAAGCATATACTGTCCATGGACATGAATACAAATGTTAGAATTACATTATTTTCATTCACCTGGTGTGAAATATCAAAAACAGGATGGAGAAACTGTTCTATTGTTTTAACAAGTACAACACACTTGTTCACAATGAAATGAATAAATATCAGAACTTCTATCATCTTGTTTGATGGTTTCTTTGATGATGATCAGCTCCAGAGCTTCAGTCTTCACTTCACTTCAGGTTTACAATGGCTCACTTCAGAATTAGCCATTGTAAACCTTCAGAGAGATGCAAGTCATAAATACATTTGTAAGAAGTTCTTTTTTTGTTTGTTTGTTTTGGTTTTTTGGAGCAGATTGAGATAATTGATCAGAAGATAATGACATCCTACTAACACCTTCAACTCGTCCTTTTTCCTTCTCATCCCTGTGACTCGTTCATGATGCACATGTAAAGTTTTGGTTTGGGTACTTAAGTTTTGATTCATTATTTTTCCTCTCTGATGTTCAGCCTGCATTAAGACAGCTGTAAATGTAAATACAGCACTTTGAGTGAAAATCCAACAGAGGGCGCTCTGAGCCAGGGCAGCTCTGTCTCTGCTGCTGTGCTTTATTTGAACCATTTAAACTCGTGTGTGTGTGTGTTTGATTAGTGATTATTCAGCTCATCAGAGCTGCTTCAGTGTTTCACTCTGAGAGTTTATTTCAGCTTCACTGTGCAGCACATGTTGGTTTTATTTTGGAATTATTTTCTTTGCTCCCCTTTTCTCACTCTTTAAATAAAAATCCCCATGATGCTGTTTGCGAGGCCACTGTGGAGCTCAGCTTCATTTTCTCCCACAGTAGAAGTCACAGGATTAATCCCCTGAGGATCCCTCAGTTCTGGTTTGAGACTTTTCACTTTTGTTAGTCTGTATTGTTAGGGACTGACAGCGTCATTGATATCAGCTGATATTCACCTTGTCTACCTGGTTTCATTCTGCGTTGGAAGTTGTGTGAAGCATAATTGGTATAAGGAGTGGTGAGTTTAGCAGCTCTCTGTTTCAGTAAGGTGTTTGTAAAATGAGGCAGGATCCTCATGAGTCCAGCAAACCACCTCCCTCATGGTGTCAAAGCTTCTCAAATCTATAATAACTCTGAGTGTGCTCAGATCAAATAGTTTTTTATTCAGTTAAATTCAGGTGCTGCTGAGATGTTTTCTTATGGCATGCTACTCAGTTTGAATCGTGTTCTTCCAGCTCCAAACCCTGCAGAACTAAACAGTCAAATTCAAGGAGGCCTACATGCTGGTTTTATATCAGCTAACACTTTCAAGGCTCAGGTGTTGTTTTAGACTGAAGTCTGCTTTAAAGCTCACAGAACAATGAAAATGTTTGGAAATAATTTTGCAGCCAGAAGAAATAAAAACAAAGAAATAAAGTTGCTCCCATGGATCTTTATTCCTTATTGATGCTCATTAGAGGAAGATCAAAGGAATTCATCAAATCCATCCAATATTTCAATGGAATCGATTTCTGTTCCTTTTGGAGTGAAAATGTTTGGGAGGTTTTAGATATTTCTAGATGTTCAGATGTTCAGTCCATGTTATTATTGTGTTTGAGGGACAACTGTACCCTCAAACACAATAATAACATGGACTGAACCACCACTCACAACCACTAGCACTTTATATAGCCTCTGTAGAAACTATCTACACCCTCACTTATCTTAACTGCACTACTGTATAGCTCTGTGTAAATAATCATTCTGTACATTCGATAATCTTTAATCCTACAACTGTTTACAACTTGCATAGTTCCCATTTCTGTTTACAACTGTTTACAACTTGCATAGTTCCCATTTCTGTTTACAACTGTTTACAACTTGCATAGTTCCCATTTCTGTATAGCTGTATATCCCAGATTCTGTAAAGTTATTTATTTCATATTCTGTATAGTTTTTCATATTTATATCCTGTTCATATCCTGTACATAGCTTGTACTCACTACAGCCTGTACATACTTATAGTTATAGAATATTCACAACATACTTCATACCGTGTACATTATAACATACCATAATAGACCCATTTCTGTAATATACTCACATATCTATATTATTGCTAATATATATTGTAATATATCTATATCACTAAAGCACTTCTGGATGGATGCAAACTGCATTTCGTTGCCCTGTACCTGTGCATGTGCAATGACAATAAAGTTGAATTCCATTCTATTCTATTCTATTCTATTCTATTCTATGTTGATGAGCAGTTGGAATCATGAAGACATAAAAATACTGTTGTTATGAACTGTAACAAACATGTAATGGCAGCAGACTCAGATGTGTGAAAAGTAAGATTTACTATTCATCTGAAGATATCTCAGGCTGTTCTTCGTCTTTTTTGTGGCATGATCATTAAATAAGACTGTACTGTGAGGTATATTTTTAAAAGCATGTCTTTGACTTTGTGCTTCGGCTTTTTAAAAACCTTTTTAGAATGAACTTCTCATTGTTGTTTGTAGCCTGCAAAGTAAAACATGTTTCACACTTCTCCTTCAAACGGTCTCCTGTATTCTGACGGATCTTCCAGTGACGGTGATGCTATTTTCCAGTGATCTGATTTGTCAATAGGTGTGCTCTTCTGCTCTGCAGCAGGTTAGGTCTGTGTCTTCATAGCTCTGAAGCAGGATTTGAGCCTTAGTGAGCTAACTTTAGGTTTAATCCCAAGTTTTCAGAGTACAGACCTGAGGCTACCATCAGCTTTGAGTGCCAGGCTAAACTTTCAATACTCCTATTTCTAAATTTGATCTGCCTGGTAAAGATTTTTTAAGCCTTTCCTCCAGTGGGTTTAAGAAGGTATCTGCCTCTATATTCCCTGCAGCACAGCTTGTACTGTAGTCACTGTATGTGGCATCTCCTCGAGCATCCCTGATGGACTGAAAAGTCAGTCAGAGTGGTAAAGAAACAGACAGATTTTTGCCACTGAGCTCCTCCTTTAGATGGAAACCCCTCTGAGGTGGATGTTTTTGGATCTGATGGGTCATATTGGTAGTTACAGCTGATCTACGGGGCCTAACTCTTTAGTTTACAAGCTCCACAGTAACACAGCATAAATATTTAAACACATCCCGTGGATCACTGGCTCCTAACGGAGCATTTCATACATGGATCAAAGCGAGGCATGGGGATGAGACTGACTGCCCGAGTCTTCTTTCTGCCATCAGACCTTGAAGCGGTTGCACTGGCATCTCTCAGGCCCGCCTGTTTCATCAGTATGCACATGCTGCTGGAAATTAATTTGATTAAAGGCCCTCTGTTTGCACCTCCACCCGCCCGGCTCCTCCTGTTTAAAAGCCCTCATAGTGTATGATTAGCGCGCATTTCCCCAACCTGGCTGGGAGTGGCGGCTGGGTCGGGAGGTCGCACAAATGAAAGAGAACAACTTCATTGTGAGATGACTGGCCCATAAATCATCGGCCGTTTTCTATAAATCACGGCAGATGGCAGGGAGCGAGCCGAGACTCATGGGAGCTTGACGCAGCCCCTGTGCATGATGGGAAGGGCCGGGCCGAGCTGCGGCAGAGGCTAGCAGAAGCGCGGGGTCAGTTCCAGTTTGCGGAAGACGTGAGGTGCGGTGGAGGCGGGCCAGAGCCTCCCCCCACCACCCTGTCTCACCTGATGAGATGCAGACCCCGGAGGTCCTGGTCCCGCCCCTCATCACGCTGCCCTCCATTTAATGGGTCTAATCTGCCTGCTTAATATGGAGACAACTTCATCTCCCCCTCGTCCCCGAGCTGCTCCGAGAGCTGTCAAGTTGACACTAAATGTCCGCCCAGGAGGGCCGACTCACACCTTCATTATTCATCATGATTATTTAACAGAGCAGGATCCACTGCAGCCTGACTCTGCTGCAACACTCGCCTTTAGCACCTTCTACATTTCACGTGTTCATACGAAAGAACAGGAAAGTCTACTTTTTCTGCTTCTAAAGAACAATTTAAAACTATCAACAGAATGTGAAACAACAACAGCTGTGACATTCACACTGTGGGGCACATACAGCCCAATTTGACCTTAACAAGTAAATTTAGCCTGTATAACACCAAGCAACAGATGAACTCTTTACAATTCTCCTTTTTCACTGCAAAGATATCAGACTTCACATTTTATTTCTACAGTATACAGAAATACTGTTGCAGTAAATGAAAGAAGCCCATCAGGATGGCTGTTCAAGCCTAAACTTCAAGAAATAACTGTGTAAATTTACAGAAAAACTCTGGCAGCTCAATATCCGGGCTTGTCATCAAATTAAAAAACAGAATTTTTGTGTTAATTTACTAAAATGCACACAAAAAAGATTAACAATAAATGTTGTAGAAATGGCATCCCACAAGCAAAGTTGGACTGTTTAGCAGGACCCTGGGCCACATTTTTGACCCCCCTGAGGTAAGTTGTTAATTCTTAAGCATTAATTTAGTTATGTCAGCAAAAGGGGCGTCCACACAAGAAGTAAATCACAGCAGCAGATCGTGAAATATGAAAGATACTTGGTGACATGAAATAACAATGGGCGAAATAACTTTTGGCAGTAAGCTTCCAACTATGATGCAAGTGACTGAAGCCAATACCAATGAAAATGAAGGACAGTGATGACTAACATATAACATATGGTAAATAGAATATAGGATTACCTAGGCAACCAGAATGTCCATTAGCGACTGACCATCAGTGACATTAACCATCATGTAACAAGCGAATTTTATGTGTGGAAACTTATTTTGTTCAAACAGAGCTGTGATGCACTGTCATGTAATATTACTTTAAACCACCAGATGGAGTAGTGAGTCACCGTCGTATCCAACATTATTCAAGCTAATGTTAGCTCAACATTTAATCAGACAATTTATTTGAATGAATACACTGAAATATGAATTAGAAGTTGCCTTTCAAGTTAGAAAAAGTGGAGACTTAATGGAGACTTAACACTCATCAAAATTGAATTTAAGACATTTTAATCCTTTTTAAGACATTATATTAACTCATTCACTGCCATTGACGTCTATAGACGTCAATTGAAAAACTTACGTTGACTGCCATTGACGTCTATAGAGCGTGATGAGGGGCGTGATGAGGGGCGGGACCGTAATTGACGTCTATAGACGTCAATTACGTTTTTCAATGGGAGGGGGCAGGTGTGGGATTTGAAGGGGAAGGTGACTGGAAAGGCAGAAAAACCCCAAGGGCGCCTTACAACACCGACCCTAATAGCAGGCTAGACGGTGACCTAGGCAGGCACCAACTTGAAAAACTGAAGCCCACCAGCAGTAAAAGTAGACCTGCAAGGAGGTGCAGGGTTTGCGCACGTAAGGGATTGCGCAGTGAGACAAAAATGTGGTGCAAGTCTTGTTGTGTGCCCTTGCATCCCGGAAAGTGTTATAATGATTACCACACAAAAGTGAATTATTCATTGTGAATAAATGTTTCACTATGTACATTTTATTTTTTCATATATTTGTAAATAAATTGTTTTGATAAAACATAACCTTTCTCAGTGTTATTTCTGTTTTATAGAAGTGAAAAACTATTTTATATGTTAGAGGTGTCACAAAGCAAGAAATATTAGTGTCAAAGGCACTTTTCTGCTTGAAATGTATTTTTCACAAAAAACTCGTTTTCTCCCTTTTTTTGGTCAAAACAGGCATTTTTGGTGGAACCCACCTCTCTTCTACAGCTGATTACTAAAGAATGGAAAATGGTAGAAACAAGCTTTTTTTTTTGGATGAAAGAAGAGAGTCTGTTCTTCATTTTGGTAGGTTCAGCGTTTATATGATCATAACACACAGTTTTCTGTGGCTCTTCAAAAATGAGTAAAAATGCTCAAAAACCCTGGCAGTGGGGAGTTACCTGATTTGAAAATGGCTGGCAGTGAATGAGTTAACAAATTTGTATTTAAGACTTTTAAAAGTTTTTTTTTTAACTTTTAAACCTTTAAGACCAAAGTTACATCAAAGTTACTGATGTTGAAATCTGGTTATGCTGCACCCAGCTCATGAGGGGCAGCCAATAAAAAAAGAAAGCTGCCTTGAAGAGGGCGGAGGTAAAGCAGCTAAAACAAAGAACTGAACTGAAATGAATTGAACTAAATAGCTGCAACCAAAGGCCCAGTATGAGCTGAATATTTGGAAGCTGCTCTAGTAGAGCCCAAACACAAAATCATAGAGCTGGGGTGAATGAAAATCAGAGTTAATGGGGTATTCCACTGCTTTTGCTGGAGCTGTCTCCTTGAGGTCAAAATAGGTTGTATGTGGCCCCTGAACTAAGTCGATACTGCAGTGTTTCTTCTCTGTGCAGGAAGCAGTTTGATCTCCACTCAGTCTGATCAGTTCCTCTGAGATGTGAGTTTGGAATTTATGGGGTTGTCTCAGTCGGCCCTCAGGTCAGACCTTGGGGTCTTCAGAGACCTCTGATGGGCCCCTGTAGGATTCTGCAACCCAAAGCAGCCGTGTTGTTTGGATGTGGATCAAATCCCAGCGTGCATCTGGTCTGAATTTCTTCTTGCGATAATTGAGGGCATGATCTTGGTATTTTTTCTGCCTGTGTGTTTGGGGAGTTTGTTTTTCTGAATCTCAGTGTTTTCTCAAAGACAGGAGGGGAATGGCTTGTTAGGCTTTTCTGCACGATTTAAGGGTTTCTGACTTTATACAAAGGCACACCAGAGGTGTGTTTTTGCTTTTTATCAACAACTTCATGCTCATTAAAGTAACCTACAGTTTGGATCTTTCTTCTGGATGTATAATATGAAGCTCCAAGCTTGATAAAAACATGCATTTTGCAGGTTTATGTCCTGACGCATTCTGAAATGGATGGTTTAGGTTTGCGTAACTTTTGAAGCTTTTTTCAGGGACTGTGAGGGGAGTCAGAAACACTTCAAGCAACCTGCCACTGTTTTTCTGATGGGTGGGTTTGTGCCACTGATATAGCAGCAAGCTCTCAGATTATGAGATTCAGTCATGACTACAGGATTTTATGTAGAGATCACTTTGTTACATTAGCTGGTTATAGTGTGTGTGATGTTGCTGAGAGGCACAGAAAAACAGCTGGCGTGTTGAGTATTACTTGTTATAAATGATAAAAAAAGAAAACACTTTGGAAAGATTTCACTGAAAATACAGATGTGCAAGTCAAAACTTAACAGACCTACTTAACAGTAAATTCACTTGTCATTGTAAATGCACAAGTTAGAAAACTTGTGAATATTGAAAAAATTAAAGTCCAGACGCTGGACTGAAAAACATATTAGTCTTTTTCCAAAGTCCTCCGATGTCTGAGACCATGATTCACTTTGTCAACAATCTGTTTTAAAGGTCAGATTCTGACAGATTCTTGTTAAAACACACACACACACACACACACACACACACACACACACACACACACACACACACACACACACACACTCACACACACAAAACAAAACAAAACAAACAAAAACATACCAACAACTAGACGTGACCGATAGAGCCTCCAAATTATATCACAATATTTCAAGAAGATTTGTGATAATATTTATGACATGACAGTCTGGTGAACTGTCCAGAGTTTATGGATGGATAGTTACGGCAATATATAAACAAAAAAAAACCTTAACAACACTTCATCAGTGTTTGCAAAAGGACATTTTCTTCATTTTTCTTCTTCTATCCTTCTTTTTCCAATTAGCTGCTGTGACTGATGACACACTTCCTAATTCAACGTTTCCAGTGCACAAAGCACAAGTTGTTGTTCTAGGAATCATATCACAGTGTGACGTTTTTATAACTTGCACCAAAATGGATAAAAATGTTACAATTTAAAGATTATACACAATTACTCTATGATGATGATGATGTGTTTAAATTCATTACAAATCAATGCAAACATGGTTTAGTACAGTGACTTCAGTTAGCTGAGGCTAGAGTTGCCTGTGTCACCATCCACCTCACAGTCAGTCCCCTAATAGAGCAAAGCTTCAATATAATCTAAACAGGTGAATTATCCATTTTCTTCCATTTATCCAGTTCAGGGTCACAAGGGGGCTATCCCAGCTACCAAGGGCTTACTCCCTGGACAGGTCGCCAGCCTGTCACAGTGCCAACACAGAAACATGCAAAACCATTCACACTCGCATTCACGCCTAGGTCAATTTAGAAACACCAATAAATCTAACCTCACTAAGTGCCTGATTTTGGACTGGGGGGGAAGTCAAGGACCCACATAGAACCCACGCAAATACGAGGAGAACATGTGAACTCCACACAGAAAGACCCCGCCTAGATGATGGATTCTAGGACTCTGCTAGCCTCCATGTCCCTATGCTGCCACAGATGAATTATTAAAAAAATGTTGTGTTTGTTGATATACACACAACACAAAACACTAAATTCAACTAAACCTAAAAGAAGACTCTTCATTCTTTCTTTCATTCTTTTGTTGTTCAAACTATAATCATTAAGTAAAAAATGTCAGATGTGAACAAACTGTCCTTGTTGCTTTATTCAGTAATTTAACTAGTCAAAGAACTACATTTCTGTTTTCAGAGGCAACATAACTTGTGAGAGGTTTTTGTAATGCACAACATTTTTTAAAAAAGTTCAAATAGTTTTAAAGAATTTCACATCAAAGTATCCAAATAAATCGATTACATGTAATTTCACCAGGAACATCAGTAAGAACTGCAGAAACAGCCAAAATCCATCCTCAAGAAAAGAGTGTAAGTCATATATCTTGATCAGAATCTATGCAAAGATAAAATTTGAATGAAACATAAAGGGCCGATTACCCAAATACACTCCAGCATCTGACTGAAAAACACTCTTAGACCAGAAGTCGAATCCAGACGGGCCCTTGAACATCACAGGCGAGTGATCATTAAGCAGGCTGAGGACTTCAGTTCTGTTCTGTCTGTTGTCCTTTCCCTCTTTCTATCTTTGTTTTTTTAAAGTGTTTGAAACAGGTCTCGGAGGGAACAGGAGCTTCTGGTTGGGAGCCAGCTGGACAGAAAAGATCCAGCAGAGGGGGGAAAAGAAAATAAAGAAAAGAGGGCAGCAGCTAATGGGGCTCTGCTGCTTTTAAGTGCAATGTGCCAGAGGAATAGATGAATGTAGAGAATTCCCCGTTTTCCCCCAAATCACAGCAGAAGGACTTCAAAACCAAACAACACAGAGAGGCTTCAGACGGTGACTCACATGTGTGAGTGAGTGGCAGAGGAGCACGTTCAAGCACAACACGTGACTTTAACTCAACATCCTCTTCTTGAACATCATCTGGATACCAAGAAAGAAATGTGGAGATCCCAATGTGTACAAAGACTGTGGAGGAAAAAGGTGCATATTGAATTTTTCAGTCTGTTCACTCAAGTGAATATATTTGCGCAAATACATCTGCAAGAAATTTCTGTACGAACAAAAACAACATCTTATTTTCAAATAAAAAACAAATAATAGAAAAATGAATGAAATGTAAATACTAGTGTTGGTCACTGAGGGAAATCAAAGAGTGCTACACATGTGTGAGGAAAAAAAATGTGGATCTTAAGGATTTAACTTTGTAACTGAAATAGATTAAAAAATTATACCCTCTTTTGACAGGATTGATGGGCATGGATTATGGTGCACTACTTTTCAGTGAGAACGAAAGTCCTAGCAGACCAAATGTTTACTGGAGAATTTTTGCCCCTCCCACAACCAGTGATAGTGGTTCAAACCTTATGCCCAGCAATTTGAGATGATGCAAGCTTTTTGGTATAAATGTGTAGGAAACAGAAACATCAAGGCCTGCAAAATAAAATAAAAAAACAGCCAACTCTACACTTCCTCTATGTTGGATGGCTCCAAAAATCAGTCAGTGCCCATAGACTCCATGTACAACTGTCTAGCTTTACAGCCGAAGCAAACAGGTTTACGGCCTGGTACACAAACAGCTCTTTTCTCTATTGAGGTTTCTCATGTTACGTTATGAACACATTGCTCAAGAGTTGTCCGCCATATTGGACATGATCAGTGTTGGGTAAGTTACTTTAAAAAAGTAATTAATTACTAATTACTTAGTCAATATTGTATTTAAAATACTTATCTAATTACTGTGTCAGAAAAATAACTTAATTACTAAATAAGTAATTTAACTAAATGCTTCTTAAAATCCCTATAAACCTATAAAGTGGGCAAACAATAGAAATTAAATTCTTTAAATAATAAATACATTTTTTTTAAAGATGGAGACTCTACAGTACGCAGCAGTAGCATCTCTTCCACAATGTAGCCTGCAATCATTTTTTTTAAGCTCACCTTCAGATGCTTTCTAATTATTGAAATTAAATAATGATATTCAGCGAATTTAATTATTTTACAATGTAACGCAAGTACATTGTAAGTAACTGTAATTAAAATACCTAAAAATGAACAGTAATTAGTTACTCTACTTTTTCAGTGGAAAAGTAATTTAATTACAGTAATGCGTTACACCCAACACTGGACATGATACAACCAAGTGTATTCTCCAACTGGTTGGCAAGAATTTTCTGGATGTTTCTAGCTCTCACTGGGTGAAATCGTGTTTGGTGCTGCATCAAAAAGCTCCAGTAATTGCTTTGGTTGCTATAGCAGACTTCAATGGTTGCCTGCAGGTTTTTGATAGTAAAACTTACGTAGTGCTGCACAAACCAGAAATGGAGAAGGTTCACCTTAAAAGCACAAGTTGTGTCTCAGCACGCTTCAGAAAGTGACACTTTGCACAGTTTATCTACAGTTTGGAAAGTAGAAGGATATTGTTTGAAGACAAATTTGTCACTTCCACTCACAACCACAAGAATATGCAAACAGCCAAAGTGTCAAGGTTTTTGGTTGAGGAATACACATTTTTAATTTTCACAAACCAAATCTAACAGGAGGGAAATTTATTTACAACTCACCTGTTTAAACCTTTTGAAGCCTTAAAGTTTGCATTATTACTGGCTTGATTTCTTTCACTGACAGGCATGCTTCTTACACCCCACAGGCAGGTGTAGATGCTAGCAGTCTACTAGGCTTCACCTCAGCTAGCTGGGGGGCTCTGAAGTGAACCTCTAGACTGAGTTTGTGGTGTTGCTGCCTTTTGAAGCATCTTTACCGACAGTATCAGCCTAATATGATTGCTGTGTGGTTAATTGCAGGCAAGAAATCTCTGCACTAGTTGTGGTGCAATTTTATAATATAACTTTATGGCTGTTACCTAGCATTATTTAGCAGTTTGCACAACTAAGATAGCTAGCATTAGCTGATAACATCTCCTGTCATCCAAATGTGATAACTTTTGGCTTAAACAAATAGTGGTATGCAAAACACTACTGTCATAACTTTGAAAAGGTGAGACCAAAATGAAGGGGTGACAGCATGGTGGCTGCAGCCATATTTGATATGCAATCTGTAGAAAAACAGAAATTTAAACAAAAACTGTTAAATCTGCTCAAACTAACAAGCTGCAGCTCTAAATAAAGTTTGTTTGTTTCACTTGCATTAGCACAGTGACCTCTGATTTTGTGCTTGCTGAAGGTTTTAAAACTTTTAAATATTGTCTTGCGCTCCAGAGACAATTAAAGCCCCACATGGGGAGATGAGATCCTGCCAACACGAATGTTTCATGACCCTCGAGCCCCCGCGACACCACGATACCCTTACTCAGGAGTCCCCGACCTGAGGCGCAGCCACTTTAGATCTGGTCGACAGTGTAACGGTGGAGTGTGTTTTGAAAATTTCTTCTCTGAGTCTTCACATGAAAGGTGCTGTTTTTTGGGGGGGATTTTTTTTTTTTGGGAGGATGTTATCCCGTTGTGGTCAGGCAGTAAAAAAAAAATATGTTATCCTAGAGGGGAGTTCATCCTTTCTTGCCGTTTCAAAGCCAAAATAGCAAAAGGCAGAGAACAAAGCAGCTCTGTGTGTTTAGGCCGGCTGCTCACCGAGTGTTTGTGTCTCAATTTTTACCCCCACCTCTTCCTCCTCCTCCTCCTTCATCGCTGGCAAAGACGAGGCTTTGGCAGGGAGCTATTATTTCATAGCCCGTGAAAACGGAGAAACGAAGCGCGTGTAAATTTTAACCACAAATCATAAATACCTGATTTCTCCTCAAACCTGTCAGAAGAGTAATCAGAGCAGGAGCAACGTGATACACCTTGTTCAGAAAGGCTTATTCTTTATTATTTTCACGCTGCGGGGCTTTGCCAAGAAGAGCACACAAAGAGAACACAGGCGGCATAAAACATTCAGCACCTGATGCAACGGTGATTTAAGTTGGTTAATGTTTTTCTCCCTGTGGTGAAAATGAGCTCACTTGGTGCCAAGAACCCTCCAAAGCCTGATTATTCTTTCTTGTATTTAAGACTCCGAGTTTATAAATCAAGCTTTTCTCCTCGGATGGAGGGGGTAGGGGCCTTGTTTTCTTTACAAGCTGCTTCAACAGGCGGGAAATGCAGCATCATTTTCCACTGCAATTAACAGGGAGGCCCTGATGCTGAGGTGCCAGCTCTGTGTATGGCTCTGGCACCTTCCAGCCTTTTTCTGGAAAGACTTAACAGGCCCCGACTGCATGTCTTGGCTCGGAGATTTGAGCTGGAGTCGGCCTCCCCTGACGTAATCCTTTAAGAAACGGCTCTCCTCGCATAAAAGGGAGGCTTGCTGTGACTATCAGCGCGGTTAATATCCCCGACGCGAGGCCAAAGTTAGCGGAGAACATCTGAAAACGACCTCTTCCTCTTCTTCCAGCTCCACATTAAAGCCCATTTATGCAAAGCGTAGCTCGGCCTGTCAGCGTCTAATCATTACAAGGATGATCGATGATGTTTATTTTCTGATGATGGAACGCAACCCCCTGCCTGATGATAATTGTAATAAAAAGGACAGATCAAGCCGGCAGAGTTATTAAATTATCAGACTATAATTTGCATTAATGCCGGCTGCAGGGATGCAGAGAGGTGGTGGTGGTGATGGGGTTGGGATGTTTGACAGAAGCCCAGCTCCAGCTTGTTAGAGAGTCCACCTTCAAAAGCTCCCTCTGCCCTTGGCACCCCCCATACGGATCCTCAGCGTGCCATCATGTCGTGATGACATGCATGTCATATGACAAGGTGACAGCTGAGAGGCACAACAAAAGTGAACAAGGCAAACTTTAGTGGGCATGAGAGCTGATTTGAGCTAAAGCTGGTTTTTAGGACAGATTGTGAGTCGCTTCCTTGCACACCTCTGACCTACAGGTAAGTTTGGCCTTTCTGTGAGAAAATATGACCGGCTACAATGAGCAAGCAACCAAAATATGCAGTTTGGGAGTGGCTCAGTTGGCCTCCAGAACTGCCAGGAAGTGCCAAAAGTTGCACTTCACCCTCCATACAGTTGTTGTGAAGGAGGAAATTTGCATTAGAGACCAAAACAGTTTTTTGTGTCCAGGTCTAGATGTCTTTATTACTGCTTTAAAGCTGCACATTTTAACTTTGGAGTCAAACTCAGGTGGACATGAGAGTAACCTCCGTAAGCTTCTTTCAGCTGCTCCCTTATTTACAACCATCCACAACAGGACATGGATCCAAATATTTGATCTGAAAGATTTTACTGCCATGTGCTCTTCCTGCAGTAGCCCTACCAGGATCTGTGCCTCCTTCCAGTCTCGAACTGGGATATTTCTCAGTGTTAAGCCGAAATTATGATTCAGCAGTGGTTGTTCACTGGCAGTGCGTCTACCTGCAGACAGTGTCTGCTGCTGATAGAGGAGGCATGCAAAACAAGTGGTGCAACTGGTCTGTGGACCATTCTTGTTTATGCTGTTGTTGTTGGATCATCAGCTGTGGAGAAGAGCGAAGAGCTGAAGTGAAACTGATTGTCCACTGAAGCCACTGTCTGTGCTTTTCATGCTGTATTTTAGATATTTGCTGATTTTCTTGCAGTTCTCTCATTCCTGGTTGAACGCCACTGTCCGTTTCTTTCAGCCCACCTTTCAACTATTTAGGAAACAAAGAAATAATTAGCTTAAGCCACTCCATAATATGGCCCATGTCTTTTAAAGTACAGCATGCTTATGATGTAAGATAGGGGAATATTGTTTCTTCCCTGTAAAAACCTGACTTGTTACCCCTTTATTCTAGTTTCGTTGCCATTAAGTATTTGTAAGTAAATATAATTACTTTGTAATTTCAAATAAATTTCATGAAATTCAATTTAATTACAGGGGAATAACACTTTTAGTCATGGGCCCTGTTTATAAAGTGTTTATAAAGTTTCTTCAAACCTGACTAAAGTGGGAAACATGTTGATATTAGGCGAATGTTAAATAACCTTTAGGACTTTTGAGACTTTCTAGCGAGCACTGAGCTTTTCAGTCTTTCTGTGTGTTCTCATCAGGATACTCCAGCTGTCAGCACACACCTGCTGGATGACACCTGGATGGGCCCAGCATACGTTTAGTGCTGCGAATCCTCAGAGTGGGTGGACTGGGTGAGGAGGAGGGGGAGAGGGCACAGTGATAGGAGGTTTTAATGAGGACCTCCATCCTCAAACCTCCAGAGAGCCAAGACCTGCAGGGCCCTGCTGTCTGTGAGGTGGCGGCGCTGACCTCCCTCAGCTGCCTCTGCCATCCACCACTTCCTGGAGAGTTTGAGCCATCCATTCACAGAAAAGTTGAGCAACTTTACACAACAAAATGTAAATTTTTAAACCTGACAATTAGTTTGTTACAAGTATTTAATAAGGAACATTTCTTATTTTTGTATATTTTACTTACTTTACTTTGCGTCTCATGTTATGGCAATACATCAGATCGTCGTAGATTTCATTCACAGTGATTAATGGTGTGAAATGAGAGGCTGAAAAATGTCAAAATTTGTCCTCTGGAAAATAAAAAACATTATCTCTCATTATAAAATATAATATTTAGCGTTTACTGGCTTTCTATTCATTATTTATATCAGCAATTCCAAAAAAGCTGAGCTACTTCATCTCTCCAGCATATTCTGCGTCTGTCACCCAGCACTTCCCACCCTTTACTGCTCCTTGAAAAATGAACTCCCTGGAATGCATATAAGACATATAAGGACTCAAAAGCGTCACTCACAAGCATTCCCACCTCTTACAAGCAATCACTACACTACACACCAGTACGGTTTTCAAGCCAAACCCAGTTTATACTGGCACAGCGTGTTAGTACATTTTCCCATTTGTCTCAAGAACCTGGGATCCTTAAAGTCATCCACTTGAGGCATCAACTCATTCCCAATTCCCAATGCAAAGAAGGCGCTCAACCCTTATCTGGGGCTCTCTGGTTACTTCAAACCTTTGTGTTTAAAGTAAATGTAAATACCTGGAGTGTTATTCATGACTAATTTCCTTTTTAGTTACAGTATATCAGAGACAAATCTCATACCAGCTGATGATTCTGGAAGTTTTGCAAGTTTTCTCTAAAAAGGTGTGATGATCGATAATGATTGACAAGTAAAACCGACTTCCTGTTGCAAAGCGTCCTTGAACAAAACCCTAACCTGTACAGAAACAGGGACGTGCAGAGAGGTTTAAAGGGGCGGGTGCTCAAAGTTAAAAAGGGGCACATTGAACCAGGCTGAATAACAACAACACACATTCATCAAGAATCTAATATGGGAAGGGCAGGGCTGTGTTGATCTGAGACTGTAGACATTAAAAAGTCCACAGGAGAGATGGTAGCAGATTAAACAAGTGTCATGAGATAATAACAAAATGCAAAGATTGGTGACAGCGCTTGGAACCATAAGGCAACGAAAAACTGTGACATAAACTTGGCTCTGCCTGTGAATCACTCTTTGCTTCTCTTCTTCCTTCCTTCCCATCATTTCATATATCACTCTCCACTTGCTGTCTATCTGAGAACAAGGCACAACTTGTTATTGCAATAAACTATAATCTAATTATCCACACCTAACAACTCTTGCACTTAATCTATAATAAAATGATGACAGAAAAATGTTATAGCACTGCCTTTAGTAGCCTCATACAGCTCCTACTGTTTCCTCCTCATGTCCTTACCAGCCATGTCTGGACAATGTTATATCATGAGTAATATTTTTTTAAATCCAGCTAAATAAAACACACACATGCACACACAGTGACATTTTAGACCTTCTTCAGAATACTGTATATACTATGGGCATCCTTACATTATTATTTATTACTAGAGCTACAATAATAAAGCAATGAGGAGGGGGTAATAAATATGAAATAATGTATTTATGATGATTCCATTTGTTTCACTATCCACTCTGTGCAGGGGCAAAGCTTATTACATTTTAAACTGTAGAGATACAATAATTTTACTGCTGTAAAATCCAACTTTTGTCTTATTTAAAATATAAATCTAATATAATCTGCTTCTTAATGTATGTTCTTTAAAATACAGCGTGTGTTTTTTAATATATTATAATTATAATAATTATTATGTGGACATTCATATTAGATCGTTTTTTAGTGAAATATAATCCCTCCAGAAAGGCAGGAAATGCCCAGAAACTTACTTTAAAACTAAATATGTTCCCTAAAACGGTGACAGAGCTACAGACCCATGACAGCCTTACACAGGTAGCCAGCAGCTGTGACCAGCACTACATGTGCAGTTAATAAAAGGACAGGTAATGTTTGTCGCGCTGTTGCACACACAGTACGCTCGTTTGTTTCAGTTCGTCGAATTGCCACAAGACAGCTTACCAACGTGTACGTAATAAGCCAATACTCCTGTGTGCTACACACTACAGTGTACGCTGTACACCTATAGTCTGTGTCTCTGAATTAATTTGTGTTTCTCCTACAGCTCCGGACCGCAAAAAATGCGCGTGCTCTTTGTGAGCTCGTTCCCGGCTCGTAACCAGCGCGTTCTGCCGTCGAGGGCGATCATTGGTTAAATGTGATCATGTGACTGATGCAAGCCAGATCCTTTTATTTAGCAAAACTGTGATTACTAGTTAAATATTATTGTTGAGGGGCACAGACAGGACTCCGCACGCACACACACATAAAAAAATAAATAAATAAATAAAAAAAATTTAAAAGTTGCCTCAACATAAGGGCACTTTGGGCACTCATCAGGAAAGGGGCGGGTGCTCAAGCCCCTCTAGCCCCCCCCCTCTGCACGTCCCTGTACAGAAACACCAACTTCCTGCCAGATGTCCTTACAGTGGTGTGTGTTTGTATGTGTGCGTGTGTGTGTGTGTGTGTCATTACATGTAAATGACAGTGGAGACTCTGCCTGCATGAGGTAGCCCAGATAATGACCACCACAATTGTTTGTGTGAAAGCTCTTGGTGTCGGGATGAGCCGTTAATATCACAGAGCGCCTCAGACAGATGGCACGTTGTTGGAAAACAGATGTTATTTTGCATAGAAACATATCATGAATATGCATACTGTATTAGTTCATGACACCGAAGGCCTCGTCGATGATTGGCCCGCTCTTTGTTAGTTAGCAGTAAAGGAAATCTTTTAACTGTAGCATCTTTTGACCTCTGACGTGGGAGATTAAAAAAAACTAACAATGGTCATGGTTTGTTGTAACCTCATCACTGCAGCCATATGCAATACCAACCTGAGTGCCAGACAGTACCGATGATTTTACAGGTGTTCAGTCCGTGTATAAAGAAATCTGGAAGTTTGATAAACATCTTCAAGTGATTCTGCTCTGAAATTTGAATATTTAAAAAGTTAGCAGTTCCTACCTGACTTTTATCAGCTCTCATTCCGATGACAGTGTTGAATAATGCCGCTACGATTGTGTTTTAGAGCCAGAAGGAAGGGAGGTGTGGAGTAAAAACACGAAGACTTCTGCTTCTCCTTACCTGATTCTGGTATTTTAAAGCTCACAGTTGCAATATTTAAATGGAGTTAGTGGGGATAGGTTATTTGGAAACCTTAAATTGCCCATAGGTGTGAATGCGGGTATGACTGTGAGTGCAAACGGTTGTTTCAGTGTGTTAGGGAGTACCCTGCCTCTCGCCATAAAACAGCTGGGATCATGACCCTGGGTCAGTTTGCTCAGCCTTTTTTGAGTATTTTTGGACTTCAAATTTTGTTTACTTAAATATTTTATGTGATTTGTGGTTTTCTTAGTGTTTAGGTTGTTTTGTGTATATTTGTCCTCTTAGTGTACAGTTGTTTAAGAGTTTAGTTCTTCCCTAAGTGTTCTGCCCTCTTGTGCCAAGTCTCCTGTGTTAAATGTCCCCATTTAGCTATCTCACTTCCTGCCTTATTTTGAGAGTTCCTTGTGCTTTGCTTTTAGTTTTGCTTCCCTATTCTTGTCTTCTGTGATTTAGTTCAGCTTTGTGCCATTCTCCTCACCTGTCTCCACTTTCCCTTATTGCCCTTCTAAACAGGTGCTGTCACCTGTGGTCCTTTGTTAGAGTGTCTAGTGGTCTATTGTTTCTAATTGTCAATGTGGATTTTCTCTTGGCTGCAGAGAATTTACTTTTCACAGTTTTCACTGTTCCCCCTTTTTGGCCTTATGTTTGACCTTTTTTTTTTACTATTGCAAACTATCTACTAAGTTCAGCTCTGCCTGCCTCAGACTTTGCAGTTTGGACACTCCACACAACACTCAAAAGAAGTCATTCACAGTAATATCAGGGTGTCCATCGACCCAGAGTTGTTTTATTGGACCATAAAGGCAGTTTGTAATGACAGTACAATGTTTTTATTTTTGACAAATTAATTTGAGAGTACTTTGGCCTTTTTTTGTAATAACCAGGGTTTCTTTTTAATCTCTTTGCTTGCTTTAAGCTCTGTTTCCAGATTTAATTCAAGTTAAAGATATCAAATAGGTGATTTTTGTGATATCACCAAAAATCATGTTGGGCCACTGAGACTTTTCAAGTCTAGAACTGTTGGAAGCAAAATCCCATTTCTTACATTTGACCTTTTATCTTGGAAAGAAGTCCAAGGAATAAAACAAGCTCCGGAATGCTGCATAAATTACCAACTATAATTTTCCTGTTGGGTTTCAATGCTTGCAGTTTAGAAAAAAAGCTCAAGGGGCTTTTACTTTAGAAACACCTCAGCAACATTCCCAGACAGCGCTGCGCTCCAGCAGGTCAGCGTGTGACTTCATTCAGGAAAACCCAGAAAAGTGTCTGAAACCTCACAGAGCTGGTTTGGTTCTGCAGATTCTTTCACTTTCTCTATAAAAATTTTAAGACAGGGCTCGTTAAAGGACCATACCGGTGTTTTTGTCCTTTCAGACTTTATCGTGGCACTGACCTCAGTTTCTGAGGATTATTCACGCGGCCTTAGTTAATATTAAGCAGGCGATGACACGGGGGGCCCCTGTGCTCGCTCTCGGCAGGGAGTTGGCCCTATTGAAATGAGGAGCCGCGCCTTAATAATACATTTGTCCCACAGGGGCCACCCATGCTAAGACATTTCAGGAACTGCAAGGTGCTTCAAATCTCAACACGTTCAGGTCTGAGGCTGGAAGGTCATCTCTTGAATCTTAATCGCCTAGGGTTGGTTTACTGGCTTCACAGTCATAAGAATGGTGAAGCTTTGTGGGGATACCAGAGAGAGCCTCTGCTGCTCTGGATACATCTGTGCTTATCCTGTCTTTTCATAAACCCAGTCAACCTGGCAGAACTTACATTGCTCATTCCCCATCCAAAAGTCCGATTGGATTTTTTTTTCATATTTACTTAGAATTTGACTTACAACAGCTACTTGATTTGATCCAGTTTCCAGCATCTAATAAAATTTAATGTATTTAAAATCAAGATTTAAAAACAAAGTGATCTTTATTTAATAGTCTTTAATTTAGGACAAATAAAAATGAAACATTGTAAGGCAAATGTATTATTCCATTGTTCTGTTAATTGCTAATGGTGATGCCTAAGTAAATAGCTTGATGCAATTATAAAGTAATTTTTTGTTATCATAGTTGTTAGCATCATCAATCTTCCCAGTCATTGGCCCAGAGATGGATATTTTGACAACAACCAGTGTTGGGGAGTAACGGAATACATGTACCGCCATTACATATTTAAAATACAAAATATGAGTAACTGCATTCCGTTACAGTTACCGTTTAAAAAGGTGGTATTTAGAATACAGTTACTTTGTTGAAATAAATGGATTACACGGTGGTATTTTCCTGTTTCATATTGTTGCAGGTCAGGACTGTTTGGGTTTTGTTTTGCCATGGGGCCTGTTCTTCGTACCTCGCTAAGTAAGTTAGCTGGATTAGATTGTTGACGATTTCGCGTGATCCTGGATCGTTCGGTTCCCCGAAGCTCATCCGGGACTTGCTGTCATAGCAACAGAGCCGTAAGCGTAAACCTGCTCGGGAGCAGGTTCACTTTATGTAAACAGGATTAGATCGCGGCCACGCAGGTATGTCCGCTTCATTTATACGAAAGCAACAGCGATATTCCACCACTGTTTCACCATAAATAAATAACATCAATGTAACTAAAGATAAATCAGCACCTGATCCTTTTATTGATGTCACACAGATACATACAGGTCATTTCCTAAAAAAGGGAAATGTACTATTAACATTCTATTACATGTATGTGATTATTACAGATGTAATTCATATTTCAGAGTAGTAATTGTAAATTACTTCGTGTAATCAAGATGAGAGACCACGGCTATAAAAGCCAAGGTGGATTTGGGAAGCCTGTCGCAGCCATGTCCTGTCCGTTTACGCGAGCCACCCATTGAGGAAGGTGCAAGATTGATAAGGAGAGTCCTCAGAATTCAGCGTATATTGCGGGATAGACAGGATCCTTTAGCTCAGCGCGACAGTGTGCTCATTGAGAGATATCGATTTTCCCGTGAGGGTATTATTCACTTAACCAACTTGTTGACGAGGGGGTGCAGGACCACCACCTGTCTTTTTTTGCTCTGCCCTTTTCTTGGTTGCTGTTATGAACAAACAAACAGATTATTTCAGGGTCTCTTTCCAAGAGACGAAAAGCAATATAAGTGATAAATATTACCATTCTGTAGAATATTCTTATATTTCACTTTTACTTGTTCCCATGTTCTAGTGGGTCCTGTTGTGGCTCTAATGTGAAAGAGGATATAATATAACATAATGTAATATAATATAATGTAATATAATATTGGATAATATAGTGTGATATGATAAATCTACCCTACCGCCTACTGGTGTTGGCCAGAGGGGCCGATGGCGCGATATGGCAGCCTGGCTTCTGTCAGTCTGCCCCAGGGCAGCTGTGGCTACAACCGTAGCTGCCTCCACCAGTGTGTGAATGTGAGAGTGACTGAATAGTGGCATTGTAAAGCGCTTTGGGTGCCTTGAAAAGCGCTATATAAATCCAATATATTATTATTATTATTATTAAATTACTTACGAGTTTAATTTGTCAGCAACTTTCTGCCAGCCCTCTCTCCTTGCTTTTGCAGCCTTTGCAGTGTTCCCTTGCGTTCTGATTTAACTCTGAAACTCCTGAAATCCCTCACTCAGGAGTTCTTGCTCTGCTGCCGAAAAATACCGAGCCGAGCGCACTCCTTCGACATTTTCGCCGACCAATCAGAGGGTTGCCGATCACTGTTTCTGCTATCGATGCGTATCCCCTTTTACGGCACCCAGTGATCGCACATTACTTCATCCAGCTGTACTAATCGCCAACAGCAGGTGTGTTCGGGGAACCGGATTAGCGCGCTCACGGTTAGCGCGATGGTTTGGTCTTGGATGTTTCATTTGATCTTGGATGTAGTAAGCGACGTACGAAGCACAGGCCCATGGTTACAGGATGACGCTCTAACCTTCCCAACACTGACAACAACAAATATGGTCCAAGTAGCAACAAAACAAAAGGTAGATATCATTTTCACCAGAGAATGAACCCCTTACATTTTAATGCAGATCTTTAAGTTGCAGGCTTATCATCCGGGAGTCTGTGATCTTGATTTATTACAAGATCTGCAACACAAATTCATAAATGTTAACACATTAAGACCCTCATGCATTAAAGCTGAGAGACAGCTTTGACATAATGAAATCTCTCAACACGTTATTTGTTCAATTAAGCACTGAACAACTGAGAGTTGAGAGGTAAATAACTCAGTAGTTTGCAGGTTTGTTGGTTTTGTGGGTAAAGAAAGCGAGAAGAATTATGGACAACACAAAGGTCCAAACTGGAGGCAAACTACCATCTTCTTGCTAGTTACTTGCTTACTTGGGCCACAGTCACTTCTCAAGCCTCCTTAAACTTGTAGATCTCCAGAATGTGAACATTATCTGTAACTGGCATCAGCACGTTATGGTGAAGTGCAACCTGTATGTAATGGGCAAACACAGGAGACATCTGATAAAATGTCATTATGTCCTGCCCTCTGATGGAAACTTGTTATTAACACTGCATGTTGAAATGCTGATGACGGTTGTGGTATTAGAGACAATTTTAGGATTAGTTATTGGTCTTATTAACTACTAAAGTCTTATTAATTAGTAATTAGTTACTTATTAATTAGGGTTTTATTAATGAAACAAATCTCCATCACTGAAGAACTCCTTGTGCATAAATGTGACAAGAAATTGGCTTTGAGAAAACTGTAATATTTGAGGTTCTGGGAAAACAGAAAAAGCTCCACAGTTTCTTAGAGGGCACTCAGGAGAGTTCAGAATATAAAAGGCCCTATGGAGGTGTAGCTTAAACGTGGCAGTTTTCATTGAAGAAGTCACCATGAACAGAAGATGGATTGTTGTAAACTCTTAACTGATTGATTAGCATATGTTAGACAAAATAGTGTTGTCTGTTTGTAAAAACAAACAAAACAACAACAACTTAGTATTATATTTGCAAACAGTAAATTAAAATTTGGGTTTTTTCTATTTTGAAGCAAGTGTAAAGGATTAGCCGTATCTAATTATTGTCCTTTATGTGAACTGCAAGCAGTTTCTGTAGAAAAAGTCTCTCTGTAGGTCATTTCTAGGCTTGTTCTTTTTTTTTGGCGTTTACTTTACTGAGTGTCTGCTTGTGGCTGACTCCTTACTGACGTCTGATCATCTGTGGGCAGATACAAATGGAGACAGACATCCTCCTCAGCTGCCAGTTTGACCACAAGCTTCTGAAATTGATTCGTAAATTAATATTGTCTTCCAGCCTCAGCAGGCAGAGACTGAAATCTGGATGGAATTTACATATTAGTCTAATAGAAATGAATGAGGCATCGGTGAGTGCAGAGCACTATCCATCATCTGCTCTGACACCAGGCGCAGGAGGAGAGAGTCGGCCTTGTTAGACTGTCACATGAGTAATAATAACGAAATAATGCAGAGCTGTGGAGATGTGATGTGGTGTCATCGCAAGGAAAAAGACAAGAAGAGGGGCGGTGGAGGTCAGAGCAGAAGAACAGTCTCCTTCACATCAGAGCGAGTCTGCTGGAATGAGTGTCACCACTGTGATGGAGCTGGTAGTCATTTACAATATCATCACTTTGACTCAGTGTCTGACCGCACAGAATGCGGGGACTCTCACATTCTTATGATGGTGGGTGGTGTCACTGGTGGTGCATGCTAAAAGAATTTCCTGTGCAGGATTTTCAGGATTTGAGGAAACTAAGAAAAGTTAGTTTAAATGAATGAATCGGCCAACAAGCCAATGAAAAATAAACCTAGAAAAACCAACTGACATACCAAAGACAAAACAATAAAAAAAAAAATCAACAAACAATAAATCAAACCATGAAATCAATTTAATCAACTAAGAAAACAACCAATCAGTAAGCTAACAAACCCACCAACCAAACAACAAATTAACCTGAAAACCAAAAATAAACCAAACAAACTGCCCAACTATTGTAATAGACGCGTAAACTGATCAACTTACAGATAAACCAACCTACAAATTTCATCAAATGAAGATTGTGAAAAATTTCTTTCTTACTTGAAAAAGTCAGTAACATGAGGAACAAAATCTCTCCTTCTGTGTCTCTCTTGTCTACTCCAACTCAAGCTAGGCCTGTAATTTTAGAAAGATTTTTACCTGTGTCCTTACCTGAGCTGGTCAAGTTAGTTAATTCAATGAAAGCATCCTCCTGCTCTCTTGATATTTTACCTGGATCTTTGTTTAAAAAATGTCTTTCAGTCTGTTGGTCCCTGTGTGCTCACAATTATCAATACCTCACTGGTTTCTGGTCAGGTCCCTGTTTATTGTAAGAATGCTGTTATTCACCCACTGTTAAAAAAAAACCTAAGCTTGATGCTTCTCTTCTTAGTAGCTACAGACCGATTTCAAAATTACCGTTCATTTCGAAGATTTTAGAAAAGGTTGTGGCTAAGCAGCTTATAGCTGTTCTAGATAAATACACCTCCTGGGTGAGGTGTTCCAGGCATGTCCCACCGGGAGGAGGCCCCGGGGCAGACCCAGGACACGCTGGAGAGATTATATCTCTCGGCTGGCCTGGGAACGCCTTGGTATTCCCCCGGATAAGCTGGAGGAGGTGGCTGGGGAGAGGGAGGTCTGGGCCTCTTTGCTTAGGCTGCGGATGAAGATGGATGGATGGATGGATGGATAGATGAATACAGCATTCTGGATAAATTCCAATCTGGCTTTCGTAGAGCTCACTCTACTGAAACTACACTTCTTAGAGTCTCCAACGACATTTTGATGAGATGTGATGCAGAAGAATGCTCCGTTCTGTTGATGTTGGACCTGACCTCCGCCTTTGATACTGTGGACCATCATAATCTGCTAGATAGGCTGAGACACTGGGTGGGTATATCAGGGGCTGCTTTGGACTGGTTTGAATGCTATTTGCATGAACGATCCTTTTCTGTGGCTACCTCTAAGTAGAGTTCCTCTTCTACTTTTCTTGCCTATGGTGTGCCACAAGGTTCAGTTTTGGGGCCTTTATTGTTCTTACTGTATTTACTTCCTCTTCAACACTTATTGAGCACTTTTAAGGACATTTCGTATCACTGCTATGCAGATGATATTCAGTAATATACAGGGAGTGCAGAATTATTAGGCAAATGAGTATTTTGTCCACATCATCCTCTTCATGCATGTTGTCTTACTCCAAGCTGTATAGGCTCGAAAGCCTACTACCAATTAAGCATATTAGGTGATGTGCATCTCTGTAATGAGAAGGGGTGTGGTCTAATGACATCAACACCCTATATCAGGTGTGCATAATTATTAGGCAACTTCCTTCTCTTTGGCAAAATGGGTCAAAAGGACTTGACAGGCTGAGAAAAGTAAAAAATAGTGAGATATCTTGCAGAGGGATGCAGCAGTCTCAAAATTGCAAAGCTTCTGAAGCGTGATCATCGACCAATCAAGCGTTTCATTCAAAATAGTCAACAGGGTCGCAAGAAGCGTGTGGAAAAACCAAGGCGCAAAATAACTGCCCATGAACTGAGAAAAGTCAAGCGTGCAGCTGCCAAGATGCCACTTGCCACCAGTTTGGCCATATTTCAGAGCTGCAACATCACTGGAGTGCCCAAAAGCACAAGGTGTGCAATACTCAGAGACATGGCCAAGGTAAGAAAGGCTGAAAGACGACCACCACTGAACAAGACACACAAGCTGAAACGTCAAGACTGGGCCAAGAAATATCTCAAGACTGGTTTTTCTAAGGTTTTATGGACTGATGAAATGAGAGTGAGTCTTGATGGGCCAGATGGATGGGCCCGTGGCTGGATTGGTAAAGGGCAGAGAGCTCCAGTCCGACTCAGATGCCAGCAAGGTGGAGGTGGAGTACTGGTTTGGGCTGGTATCATCAAAGATGAGCTTGTGGGGCCTTTTCGGGTTGAGGATGGAGTCAAGCTCAACTCCCAGTCCTACTGCCAGTTTCTGGAAGACACCTTCTTCAAGCAGTGGTACAGGAAGAAGTCTGCATCCTTCAAGAAAAACATGATTTTCATGCAGGACAATGCTCCATCACACGCGTCCAGGTACTCCACAGCGTGGCTGGCAAGAAAGGGTATAAAAGAAGAAAAACTAATGACATGGCCACCTTGTTCACCTGATCTGAACCCCATTGAGAACCTGTGGTCCATCATCAAACGTGAGATTTACAAGGAGGGAAAACGGTACACCTCTCTGAACAGTGTCTGGGAGGCTGTGGTTGCTGCTGCACGCAATGTTGATGGTGAACAGATCAAAACACTGACAGAATCCATGTATGGCAGGCTTTTGAGTGTCCTTGCAAAGAAAGGTGGCTATATTGGTCGCTGATTTGTTTTTGTTTTGTTTTTGAATGTCAGAAATGTATATTTGTGAATGTGGAGATGTTATATTGGTGTCACTGGTAAAAATAAATAATTGAAATGGGTATATATTTGTTTTTTGTTAAGTTGCCTAATAATTATGCACAGTAATAGTCACCTGCACACACAGATACCCCCCTAAAATAGCTAAAACTAAAAACAAACTAAAAACTACTTCCAAAAACATTCAGCTTTGATATTAATGAGTTTTTTTGGGTTCATTGAGAACATGGTTGTTGTTCAATAATAAAATTATTCCTCAAAAATACAACTTGCCTAATAATTCTGCACTCCCTGTATCTCCTTTAAGCCCCATGATTTTTCCAAGCTACAGATTTTGCATAAGTGCATAGACTCCATTAGATGTTGGATGGTTGGAAACTTTCTTCAACTAAATGAAGACTGAAGTTCTTGTTTGTGCTCCTAAAAATTTTGTACCTAGTGTTATGGAAAACTTGGGTCCACTTGCTACATTTGCAAAACCGTCTATCAGGAGCCTTGGTGTTTGTATTGACTCAGCTCTGACTTTGGATGCCCATGTAAAATCTTTGGTTCGCTCCTGTTTTTATCACTTGAGAAACATTGCTAAGCTGAGTCCCATTGTATCGCGCTCCGAATTAGAAATTGTCATTCATGCATTTGTTTCATCTCGTCTGGACTATTGTAATTCTTTGTTTACTTGTTTATGTAAAGCCTCTTTGGAGCATCTGCAAGTTGTTCAGAACGCCGCTGCAAAGCTTCTGACCACGTCCTCCAAGTTTTCCCATGTCACACCCCTGCTGATTCAGCTGCACTGGCTCCCCGTTAAATTCAGAATCCAGTTTAAGGTTTTGACCTTGACTTTCAGGGCTCTGCATGGACAAGCACCAACATATATAAGTGAACGTTTACATCCATACATTCCCAGCAGGTCCCTGAGGTCATGTGACCAGGGCTTGCTTGCTGTCCAACACACGAGGCTGAAAACAAAAGGCAACAAAGCTTTTGGAACTGTGGCCCCCAGATTGTGGAACTCTCTCCCTTTGAGCCTGAGATCTGTGGACTCAGTGGTCGCTTTTAAAAAGCAGCTAAAAACTCATCTTTTTAAACTTGCTTTTGGTTGATTTTGATTTTTAGGTTTTAGCTTCTGTGAAGCACTTTGTGATTTTTTTATCTTGAAAGGTGCTATATAAATAAAGTTTTGTTTTACTTACAAACCAATAAACCATCAACAAATCATGCTGACAAACCCAGCAACCAACTAAACAACAAATCAATGTGCCAACAACCAAACTAACCAAGGACTACCCAAAAAAACTATCTATAAACCAAAGCATAACCAATTTACAGACAAGCCAACCTACTTAACAATAGAATCGCCAACAAATCAACCAACAAACTAACCTACAAACTAAACTGTTAATCAACCAACAAACCAGTAAACTAGCTATCACATGAAACAAACAAACTTGCCAAAAAATAATAATAAAAGAGCCAGCAAACCAACCGAATTACCCAACATTACCAACCCACCATCCGACCAACAAAATAACAAATAAACCTACTATTGAATCTACAAACAAAACAACCAGAACCAACAAATAAACTAACCGACATACAAAACAACCTACAAACTATGAAACAACTTTACTAAATGAATAAACTTAACATTAACTCATACGACAGAGCAACACAAGCAGCAATAACAAAACAAGTAAAAACAAAAAGGCCAAAAAACAAACTAACAAAACCAACCATCAAAACAACAAGCAAACTTACCAACAATCACATAAAGCAACAAATTAAATTAAAAAATAACCAACCAGAAAACCTACAGAAAAAAAACAAAAACAACCAATAAAAAACCAACAAATTAACAAATAGACTGAAAACAAACTAACAAACTAAGCAACAGTAAAGCAAACGTAAATTAATAACTAGAAATCAGGAAATTAACTAACCAACAGACCAATGACATACAGCATATAGGGTTTTAAAAAAATAAAATAAAATAAAACTCAGTTTCCAAACCTTAGAATAACCTGCAATTTTTAATAAAATACTCAAACTATACCATATCTAAATATTTATTTAAAATATATGGACTGAAAATGACTTTTTTCAGTCAGTGCATGAATGGAGGCCCTGTGTAAGATTTCAAAATGAGCTGTACTCTGCTGTGAAATGCACCATACAGCATTGATTTTAGCTGTTTAGCTGTTTTTTTCAGGTTACTTGACATACTCTCTCCATATTATCAACTGGTTAGTACCACGTGGGAGTTTTGTACCCGTAGTTGGGAATTACTGATGCCATCTCCGTCTTCAGCTGCAGGCAGCTTTGCTAAGGTTTGAGTGTTTGCAAAAGCTTGTCGGTCATAAAGAGCCTGTCAAACTTGGAGCCCTGAGAGACGCCTGAGAATGTAGCATTCACTGTAAAAAACATTCCTCCGAAGGTCTTTAAACTCTCTGCAGACAGGCCTGTTTGTCGCCCTACCATGAGCTCAGGCTGTAAAATGTCCACCCGCTGATGGTGCTGATTGAAGGTGACACTTGGGCACTTTTGGGGCTCGCTGTAGTTTGGACAAAATCTCTTTCCAGCTTTTGCTCTACGTACAATCTCTGAAAGATACATTTGAAGTTATTCTGGCTTTTTTTTAACACACCTTCAAGCACAACAATGTACTTTGGTTGTTACTGGATGGAAGTGTTAATGCCACTCTGGAGAATGATGCAAGTTCATGTTTCTGCTAACACCTAAAATATGAGTTTGAGGCACGAACCCGAAGCAGAATTTGTGACCTCACAGCTGTAGTTTGAAGTCCATCCTGCTCCAACAGCCAACACAAACACACACAGTGAAGTGAAGTGGAAACATGAGCCTGGACGTCCAGTGATGTAGGAGACATCTGGTATGCAGCAGCTAAAGTTTAAAAATGAAAAATGCTCCCATATACATAGATTCTGGGTTTCTTTATGAGGGAGGAGGAGCAGATGTCACTTCAAGAATTTCCAACAGTTTTGCTGAATGGCAGATTTAAGTGAAGCTGCCAGACTCATGTAATCATCTTCATTCTGTCCAATCTCAAACTTTGTTTGTCCGAGCTTTGTGTTTCTGCAGCATAATATTTTAGATAGATGGATTAAAAAAACAGACACATGAAGGGAAATAAGTCTGTGATTGACCTCATCCTGGGAAAACTGCAGATACACCTGATCAAGTCTTTAAAATGAAGACTCAAAGACTGTAATGAATGTAGCAAAGCAGCGAAATACTGGAGGAATTTGTGGAGAATTATCTAGAATTTCTCTGATCTTTAACAATTTTGTAGTAACTGTATCTATAGGATATCTAGTGTGTGTCAGATTAACCAATTATAGACTTCTGTTGTTGCATGACTTTGTTAGAGATGCAGTGGTAGCTCCAAAAGCGAGTCAGTCCCTATTGACTTCCATATTAAAATGTCCAACTTTACAGAAATAAACATATTTATAGCCTGATATAAAAACAGTTTTAGCCTCTATAGATAGTACCCTTCATAACAACTGTAAAAGGAAACAAACTAACCCATCTGGATTTTGCAAGGCACATTGGGGATGTGGCCTCTCTCACTGACAGGTAGCAGCTAATTGGAGTCCTTGAACTGGGCCTCTGGAATGTGTTTGTGCTGATGGAGCCTTTTGGAACATTTCTAATACAATTATTTCATAAATAATGTGGCTTTCAGTTAGTTAAATTGTCTTTAATTTTAAGCTTTTGATGTACTTTTCTCCTTTTATTCAGAAAGAGCTTAAAACCTTCCAACAGCTGACTAAACTTTACCAACAGAATGTGACAAGTCAATGAAATCATAACTTTATGTCCAAGACACCAACGGTTGTGAACAGAAGTTTAGAAATATGATTGTCATGGTAATTTGGGGCTTTTAATGATTTCTTCAAACTGTTCTTTTTCCAGACTGGGATGATTGTACAGCCCAGTGATGCTGGTGTTCCAGCACTTTCCAGTTAATGGCAGCCTTGAGTCTTGGTGTTTCCTGGGTTGTTCCTGAACATATTAACCAATTTCCTCTCATCTCAGGGTGTCTGTTTGGGTCTTCTTGCAGAGCTTGGCAAAGCGATGACACATCACAATAACTTGTATTTAAGTACAGTTGTTTTGAACTCATGATCTTGGAATCTGCAGTTGTTTAGAAATGGCTTCCCAATCTTCCCAGCTTGTGTAAATCTACACTGGATCTACATTAGATCTTCATTGACTTTCTTGGACTCTCTCATTGTTCTAAGTATTGATCAGTCCAGTGAGTGCCGTCAAACAAATCCTTCTTATGCTGCAAGAGAAACTAGCAAGTGTGGTCAATCATAATGACTAATGAGAAGTTAATAGGCTTTAGCATTGTCAGGTTAAAATATATTGTAGAGCCTTTTGACCCAAAAAGATCAGAGAAAATTCAAAATAAATTCAAACCCAGGTACTGTTTATTAAAGACATTAAAGATGTTTGCTGTACGATCATTACACTCCTGTAAAAGAATTCAAAAAAAGCATTAAAAGCCAAAAATTGCTGTGACCCTTATGCCCATGATAAATGGATGTAAACCTCTGACTACAGCTGTATGTATTAGATTGCAAAGATAACGACTTTAACAAAGTTAAAATGTGGCTGTCACCTTGCAAAAGTGATCAGATTATGCAGCTTAGAAAACAAAGAACTTGGAAACATTAGATTAATTAGAACGAATCTTAAATCTTAAATAACTCATTAAGGCTTAAATTAAAAACCAAATAAGAATTTAACGCCAGGTTAGGGCAGGTTCTCTGCTGCAAAACATCCCCAGTCATTGTTTTTTCCCTAACAAAGTTACAGTACAGTCATACTTCATGAGTGCTGAAACCCGTCTTTCATCTTCCTCACTCAGTTATCGCCATCAATAAATGAAGGTGCTGTTAATGCACCATCTTTGCGAGTCTTATCTCCACCTCTTGTTCGGGCCCTGGTTGTATTTCACAGCCCGGGGCTATTTTCTTTCTCACTTCACATCTCTGAGAGGAGAAGGAATTCCAGTGGCAGAAGCAATCACAAGCTCCAGATCAAACGTATCCTCGGCTGAATTCCTTGACAGACTAAAATCATTTGTTCCTCTCAGCTCAGCGCTGCGTCCCCGGCATCGCTCGCTCCTCTCAGCTGGTTTGTTTTATGTGGTTTCAGCAGCCGAGTCCTCTGGGCCGCTCTGTCAGAGCCAATATTGGAATACACACAGGCTAACTGCAGCAGCAGCCGCCGCTCTGCACTCATCGAGCCCTTTCGCCTCCTGTTAGCGTCCTTTTTCATCAGCTTACCAGTGAGGATTTACATTATGTCAAGCCTGTTCTCGCCGGCAAGGCAAGACGAGGTCAGGGGAAGTTATTTCAAAGCCGCCCCGAAAGAGGTCGTCTTAAGAATGTGTTGGCGCCTCAGCCTGACATTCAACAAGGAAGGAGTGAAGAAAGTGCGTTGTCGGCACGGGGTGTGGGAACATGGCTTCAAAGACGAAAGTTTTGTTGTTGAATTATTGAAGCGATCAACACTCCTCCTCCTCCTCCTGCAGGAAATGATCAAGGGGCGGACTGATGAATAATAATATTTACTCAGCCACAGCGAGAACCAGGAGACGACAGAACCTGCTGGAAAACAGACTGAGTTGACGCTTTATTTGATTTACATGAGAGTAGGCTTTATGTTTTTGGACTGGGCTCATTACCAGAGCAGTTGTTAGCAAAAAGGTGGAATGAAATTGATAGCCGTCCTCTTGCTGCTTCAGTTTGACAGGTGATCGATTCAAGTAAAACCCTGAACCTGAACCTTTGACCCTACATTTGTCTGCCATATTTTGGGATTTGGAATGACAGTACCATCCATCTATGGGACTACAGAACTGTGGCCTTCATGCTTACCAGATCTCAACTTGACTGAACAGCTATGGTGAAAAGTAAATGGACTGTTTCTTTTATAGCACTTTTCAAATCTACTTGAGCACGCACTTGTTCATACAACATGCCTTATTCACCCATTCACACTTTATCGTACAAACACTTTTTTCTCCTTCTAAGTGTTTTCTATCTAACATTTAACACTCCAATGAACTCATTGAAAAGCAATTTTGGATTCAGTATGTTGCCCTTAGATACTTAAAACTGAAGACTGGAGCACCCAAAGAACGACTACCAATCTTCTGATTAGTAGATGACCTGCTCTACCTCCCGAGCCCCACCCCACATGGTAGATGCTGGACCTTCCAGCATTATTGTTAAAGCACTAAAGGAGGGTATAGTATAAGGGTTGGAGGAACAGGGATCATCCCTCTAGTAGATCTCAACACTTTAGAATTAGTGCGAAGGAATACCAAAACACCTGACTACAAAGAATCTTCCTAACATACTTTAACCATGTTCATAAATTACAAACTACATAAGATTTTGAGAGAATCAGGTCCAGATCATAATCTGTGCATAAAAGTCACTGTGGACATCACTATGTTGGTTTTAGGCTAGAGTCATGTTGGTTTGAGGGTCCTAGAAGTGACTGTATATGGATGAGTGGCTGTTAAATTATTAGCTGGCTTGGTTAGCAGGATGTATTGACAAACTGTATATATGCATCACATAGACACAGATAACTGGTAATTAAGTAATATTCAAATAAAATCCTAGAAATTTATTTACAAAAAGTAGAGCACAGACTTCTTAGATGGTCTGTAAGTACAGTTAACTGCACAGGAGGTATATTATTGGTCAAATAATTCTATTGAAATGTTCCAACAGCACAAACAAGGTCCAGAAGTCCAGTTCAGGGACTCCAATTAGTTAAGGTGAAGCCTGGCCACCTGTGTCACCAACCATTTGTGAGTAAATAATACTTTTAAGCCTTAATAACATTTAAACAAGTGAGTTGTAAAAAATAACTTATGATGGCCACTTGCTTGGTGCTAATGCTCTAGACTTGCTTTATCTCTGTTTTATTATTGGAAAGCACTTTGGTCAACTTTGTTGTTTTTAAAAGTGCTATATAAATAAAGTTGGATTGGATTGGATTGGATTATCTCACGTGGGTGTGTGGGACATTATATGGTCTTAATTATGTGAACGTGAAAAGGTTAAAGACTGTCTAGTCCTATTTTGTTGGACTTCAGGGGTGGGCAATTCATTTTCCCAAGGAGCCACATGAAAAACTGGGACTGTTTAGGAGGACTAATAGGTCCACCAGTAGAGCCCCTTCACAACAACCCCAGTTTCTCATGTGACCCCTTGAAGAAATGAGTTGCCCACCCCTGCCAAATAATTGTAATGCCTTGCAAAGTTCAGGACTGTGGTACAAACCAACTTTAGAGACCATCCTGCAAAAAACAAAAGCAAACGCTTACATTAAAGCAGAACCATTTTAAAACATCTTAAACACTCCAGCCCTGAACATCTCTAGGGATTAGAGACTGTGAAAATGCAAATGTCGAAAGGAGTCACAGTTTACATCAGCCAGTCTTGTTTGAGAATGTGATCAATGCGTAGGTAAGAAGCCAGTTCGCTCAGTGGTACTGATAATGTGTGCTGCACCTTGCATGCTGTCATGATCGCTACCTTGACCAAACCAGAGTTCTTTCAGCAGTGAGAATAGGTCGGAAGTTGATTATTTTGTGCTACATGTAACTTCTCCCCACACCATCATGTGTGAAAACAGCTTAAATCAGGCACACTTTGAGCTAAATACAAACTGAGCTGGATACAAACCTTTGGTATTTTCTAGAGATATCTTGGATTTATATCTATATATCTATATATTTACTAATAAACTAAATATCTTGTTGGAATGGCTTGTGACAATCACATTTATGAGAATAAAAGTTTGACATTGTATAGCTCTGCAAACATCATAAAGACCTGGTTGGGCTCAGTTGGTTTCTTTAATTGTTACAAAAATGGTCCTTAAGCCCTACAATACACATTAAAACGACATTTTTAGGACTATCATTTATATTTTGTTGGAATATTGGATGCTTAAGTTAATCATGGCTAAAGTAATCCCAGTCAGCCAAAGGCTGAGGCTTCAGATTGCTCCAAACGCTCTGTTTCATACATTATTTTTCTACTCTTAGATCTTTATGATGTTAGAGAGAGTGGATGTCAGTAACCCAGGCAATTATAGACATACAAGCTCAATTGGCCTGCTTTCAAAGTCTTCTGTTGGGCTCAGGAAAAAAAATGCTTGAAATTGGCTTAGTAGGTGCATTTTAAACATTAATATTGCTCTTTGCATGGCATTGCATAGTGTTTCCTAAACTACAGCCAAATAGTTTTTTTTAGATACTGAAAAAAAATGTATTTCTGATTCTGCTGTGGATAACCTGGGCTGGAAGGACAACACAAAACACATGCATTTAAAAAAATCAAAGTCAATACTGTATTTCTTAGAAATATACAAAGGATATTTACATATAACGAGCACAACAAACTGTTTTCAACAGTGTAAAAAAGAAGAAAGCTTGAGTCTCTGCTCTGAAGTCTTCTCCTCTTCTCTCTGTGAGAGCACGGCCAAGTTATCAATAATTCCAGTCACAAATCAAGTCTCTGATGCCCAAATCTGAGATGCCACAGTTAATCTCAGCAGCAATGCAGCAATCAAATCACAGCTCACCACGGGAAGTGGCTGTAAACTTGATGATAGATGGAAAAAAAAGAATAGTGAACTGTTTTCTCCTTGACAAATATTAAAGTTGAACTCAAGTAATTTACAGTGTGAAAGGTTTTAATTGAGTACACAGATAATTACCTGGTTGAATTTGCACGTTTTTTGAATATAACTATACGCACAACATGTGTTTGTTGTATCTGAGGCAGGCACTTAGTAAACTGATCTTACTGCAGACCTGTACAACAACTGAATAAACTCCCTTGTTCATCATTTTTGCTACCTAAAGCAAAAAAAAAAGAAAAAAGAATGATATGGCTTTTTGAAAAGACTAAAAAAACTGCCATTTTAAATAATTCATAAACAAGACTGTACAAGGAAACAACAGGCAGGCTACAGAAGCTTTCAGCTCACAATCACATCAATTCCAACTGCAGGGTTGAAGGGTTATTCTGCATCAGGGGTTCAAAATGTCTGCACACAGTTTGAGGCTAAGACATCAAGTTGAGGAACTTGCTCTCCTCTGCTAGAGCAGTCAGCAGTGAGCTCATGTCCCCGATGGCCATGTTCCCTGTCCCCGCAGGCACCGAAGGCAACGTGACCGAGTTCCTGGGCGTCGTGAGGCGAGAGGAGCTCTGGGACAAACTCTGGAGCAGACCTGGACTTAGCGTTCCCGACACGAGGCTGGAGTGATCCCCATCATCCAGCATGCAATCAAAGTCTATTTGGGCCTGCTCCAGTGCTGTGGTACAGTCACTGGTTCTTGCCGTCTGATTGGCGCTTGAAGTGGGAGGCACCACCTTGTTACAGTTTACATTACCATTAGGCTCATATACTTGAATCTGCCCTGTGTAGTACAAGGCATTGTCATTAGCATTATTGCTGCGGTGAAGTCCTAAAACTCCAGCAGTGGATAATTCGGAGTTAGCATTAGCAGCTTGCATCATTTGCTGCGTAACTTTTGGAACTGAAGGGTTCTTGTTCAGAGATCTCGGTTCGGTTGGTGGCCTTGGCTGAAAATTGTTCTGATTTCCAACTTGTGAGGGATTTGGGGAGTTCATGTTACATATTGATGTGTCAGTGTGTTCAATTTTTATCTGCACAGGCTGAAATCCAGCATCAGCAAAGTGCAAGTCAAAGGTCTCCATGTCACATGACTCCTGTTTGCAGTTGCTCCCACTAATGGTGTTAATGCAAGGCTTATAGGTGGTGTTACCATTCCTGTCATAGGGCTGGATGCCTTCAATTAACAGGGCTTCATTGAGATTCGATGGCTGCTGGAATCCTTGTTGCTGGAGGCAGTTTGCTCCTGGCTCGGAGTTCAGCTGAATGTACCTCTGCTGCATTGTGAGGTTCTGATTCAACTGCTGGTTGGAGCTGAAATGGTTGCTAAGAGATCCAAAATTGTGGTTTTGCTGGAGCACAGCCAGGTTCCCTCGAACCTGTAGTCTGGAGTACTCCTGGGAGGCATCCATGAGTCCTGAACTTGCTGGAACATTGGATGGCGAAGGTGGACACATCTGTTGCTGTTGACCTGGACTATTCCTCGAAGTGGGTAAAATCTGTGAGAGCAGATTCACAATAGCCATCCTTCTCTGACTGAAGTGCTGCTGCTGGATAGCCGAGGCTCCTTGGAAATCTTCATTTGTCTTGTCTCCATTATCAGGGATGTGACTTGTTGTCTCCATGGTAGCATTCTCTGAAATGCTTGGTGGTCGCAGACTATAAGGGTAACGGTGAAGACCTCCATCTGATCGATGACAGTCTTGCTGAGATAAACGTCGGTGATCTGCTGCAGGAGGTGGACAAGGCTGGATTGTCACCCTTCCACTCAGCGTGCCCATGCTGTTGTAGCGGTGCAACTGCGACTGGTTTAAAGTTTCTGGGGCAACCTGTCTCACAGGGTCACTGGCTCGACGGGGGATGTTAGATGGGACTTCGTGGGGCATCAAACTTCTTGTGGCATAGCTGCTGTACTGTCTGAAAGGTAGGCCTTTGTTGGTGGAGGGTTTCTGGGAGTCCTCATACAGGGCTGCATGGGATTGCAGACACATTTGGTCCATATATGTAAGAGGTGTAGGTGGTACGCCCCCAGTGGCAGCTGCATATTTTGCCTTGAGACGGTAGTGTTGGGCTGGGGTCAGGCTCAGAGGGCTGGGAAGACCCACTGCTCCAAACACTCCTGCTCCTCCGCCACTCCCACCACACTGACTAGCCTGACTTGAACGCCGTGAGATGTCGGCAGAGATGGGGTCGTAGGAGTCCGCAGAGCTGATGTTGCTGGGGCGGTTGGCACCAAATTGTGAGGCCTGGCTGGAGCGCCGACTGGAGAAACAAGGGGAGATGCCTGAGGAGCGGCGACTGAGGGTGTAGACTGAGCTCAAGGTGCTGGAAGTGCTATCACGTCTCTCGGAAAGGTTTTCTAGTACAGTCATTTTACTAGAGCTCAGTTCACCAAAGCTAGAACCAGGGAAGGACGCCGGACCCCCACCCATATTTTGGCTCTCCAGGAGGGAACCTGTGAACAAACAGACGAGAATGAGAAACTCTAGATCTAGAGCTACTTTGTCAAGCTTGTGGAGCTTTTTTTCAGGTATTTTTAAACTCAATCGAACAAACATAAAATACTAGGAACTTGCTGGTGGACCAAATGTAGTGCGTTTCATTGAATTAGATTCTATCTGAGGGGGCAGTGGGTGTATGTGTTCATATGAAAGAAGGTGCACCTGCTCTTTCTACGTCAATTAATGCCACAAGTAATACCACATATACTTTTTCCGCAATAAAAAACAGATCAATATTCAGATAGCTCACTGGGCAGTTTCTCATTCTAGTCCATGGTCTTGATGAAAGTCCTTTGTTGTGCTCTGCAGCTTCAGTGAGTTCAGCACAGCAGCATAAACCTCCATCCTCCAGAGTAGAAGGACTACCACTCAGAACTGGAAAAGCACCTGAATAATGTGAAGGATCCCTGGGTCTGCCTTGGTTGGACATACTTGAAACATCTCTCTCAGGTGTCCAGTCAGATACTTTGGGTACCAGGGAAGGACTCCATGTAATCATGTTCATTTTATTAATCTTCTCCTAAATGACTGAGCTCATCACCTCCAAAGCTGGTCTCAGACAAAGTGCTAAGGAAGCTCAGCACGTATCCATGATCCTATTGTTTCTACCTACAGCTTATGGCCATGGATGAGGATGGAACAAAGATGGATCTAGTAAACTGACAGTTTCAACCTTCACACTCAGTTCTTCTGCACGGTTATAGGAGGATTGTCCAAGTAAAGTCCTGTCCAAGTCTATTCATGTGTGGGAAACGTTAAAGTAAAGTGTCCACCTGCTTACTAATTAGTTCTTGGATTGGAAACCAAATCACCTAAGAAAAGTGTTAACTATGGAAAAGTTTCTATATTTTTAGTGAAAGGTTGAAGTGAAGTGAATAACTGTCAAAGCAGCTTTAATCTAGACTTTCTATCAACTCACCGCCTGCCAGTATGGGTGGGAGCTTCGTCCCGAGGACCACAGGTGGTGTTGGGTTGTTGGTCCACTGGCAGGAGTCCCTCACTGTCTTCAGTTTCTCCTTCTTGAGATGCTCCAGGCGCTGGCTGGTGCTGAATTGCTTTCTAAAGCGAAGACCCACCGCTGCGACCCCACTGGTGGAATCTTCAAAGCCCAAGGACTCCACAAACGGCAGGTCATCCAGGGTGCTGAGGTCCCCTAGGCTCCCCCCGCTGTGCGCCGCCATCTCTACTCCACTGTCATTGTTGGTGGCACTGCCAAGTGGTGATGGTTCGCTGCTACATGATGACTGACCACCAGGGCTGGACTGATACATCTGTGAAGAAGGAAGAGAAAGAGAAGGAATGCAGAAAATGAGATTTTAAAAAAAGAACATGAGCAAAACAGAAAGAGACACAATAGTTTGTCCTAAAAACAGCTTTTCTGTAGTAGAACAAAAATGGGACAGTGGTTAACATGGCATGAAAAACAGTGAATCAGTGAGTCTTTTATCCTCCCCCAGCTTAATTGTAAATAATGAGTGTGTTTTTTGGGGATGGGGGTGAAGAGGTGGGGGCGCACCACAGATTACAGACTGTCTTAGTCTGTCTGTGAATTAGAAATGGGCAGGATGAAAGGCTGCTTGAGCCTGAGCCAGAGCGCCGGGCCAATCATCACAACATGTGATCACATTTCCCTCTCCAAAAAATCAACTGTCAGGGTGGAGGCTGCTCAAGCATTTAGGTGAAGCTTGTTGTTCTCTTACCTTCACAACTATATCTTTCAATGTTAGTTTTGTTTACATCAAATTCGAGTTAACAGAGGGTTTAACATGATGACAAACCTCTCCAGTCGGACTAAGGACAGCAATGATTAGACGGTGTATATCCACTGCCTGGCCTGTTTCCTTGCAGTCTCTAATATATTCGCTGCTAAAAAAGCTGTCTTGATCACAGCTTGCTGGTTGGCTCAGTTTGCACAACCAATTCCCAGTGTTTGAATATTCATCCAGGAGTGAATTTTATCATGGTCTGTGATGGGTGTTTGATAGGTCTCTGCTGTGAATGTAATCCTGTGTAATGGAAAAATGTACACCGTAGTACCATTTCGAGATAACAACGTCATGCATAAATAACTCCCTGCTTGTTTCAGATGACTAAAATCTCAGAAACTAACTGGATGCAATTAATTCCAATTTAATTATACAAATTAAACAAATCCCATTAAAAAAAAAAAAAAAACCCCAAGAAAAGCTACTTCAATAAGAGATTAGGCAATGTAGAGTTGTTTTTAATATTCTACCCTGAAAAGGATTATAGTCCTTCTTGACTTTTGGTACTTTAAACAGCTGTTACTGAAATAGGGCAGGGCTTCTCAGACGTTAATCAAGGACCAGCCCCCATGCCAGAGGTTAAGCCCAGTGCTTTGGAGTCAATGAAATTGACCTTTCCACCATGTTTGTGTTTTGTGTGCCTTTTGGCATGTTTTAGTTGCCATTATCTGACACATTTGGCTGTTTTGATGAGTGAAATTACAGAGTTTATTTTTTGGGTAGTGGCTTCATCCATTTTATATTTAAAGCCTATGGAAATGGTGGCAAATATATGGCAAGTTATAGTCTCATCAAGAAAATTACAGTGAAAAAAACTGCAGTTTTATCAATAAAATGCTCTGTTTGTCTTGCTGGAATACCAGCATTAAAAAGAAAAGCATGAGACTTAAAGTATTTCTAGCAGTATTTCAAGTTGTTTAGATTATACTGCAGTTGCTAAAAACAAAACTTCTGAACCTGACTCAACGTGATTACACACAAGTCTGTTACACACTTGCATAAATCAACGGTTTATGAAATGTGACCATTTTTTGATTATACAGTACTGTGCAAAAGTCTTGAGCCTCACATCATTTCTTTAGACTTAGCTAGGAAAAGGGGAACAACTGGACTCGTAAATGGAAATAAAGCATACGGCAATTCAAATGAGCTGGAAAGGTTTCTTGTCATTTCATTAATGACTGATAGTGCTGCACCGTGGGTTTCTTTTACTGCACTGGTAGTGTGTTTGGGATCATCATGCTGAAAAAGGTGCTTATATCAATCAGATGCTTTTCAAAAAATATTGCATTGTGGATCACAGTTTGATGGTACTTTTCTCTGTTCATATCTCATAAATTTTGACAAGATCTCCAACACCACTGAGTTATATGCAGCCCAAAACCATGACAGAGCCTCCACCGTGTTTTACAGATGTCTGTAGACACTCACTGTTGTACCTGACCACATCTGTACATACTGATAATGATTTTCACCACAGATTTTTTTATTTGGATTCATCACTCTATCAGAGCTGCTGCTGATTTTCAGTCCAGATCTTGTATAATCCAGCCTCAGTCTTTTCTCCTTGGTCCCCTTCATTAAAAATGGCTTCTTATCAGCCAAACTTCCACTGAGACCATTTCTGATGAGGCTTCAGTGAAGGGCCAGATACATCTTAATATTTTCAAGGACACACTGCACACCATGATGAGTTATGACAAGTTTTCAGCTAATAGCTCTTTGGGAATCACCTTGGTGCAAAAATTCTATTTTGTTTTGGTCTGTCTTTGGCACATAAATTATGTGTTTATGTGACAGGCAGCTCGTAATAAAGTGGCCAAAGATGCAATTCAAAATGTGTTCTTTGTTAACTTGTTTGATTCAGGTGTGCTGACACAGGGTGTCAGCACACCTGAATCAAATAATTAGTTCATTACCAGCCCTCTGGAGAACTTCAAGACATGTTGACGTCATTTAGCCATTTAAATCAGCTGTGTTGGATCAAGGACAACCCTGGTGTAGACACAACACTGTTTCTTCTGTTGAGAGTTAACAATCCTCTGGAAATGGACAGGTACAAGGAATGGAATTAAAATTAATGAAAAAGTAGCCAGTGTTTAAAAAAAAATTGAAAGACCTTCAAAGAGCCTGAACTAATATTGCTCACGGCCACTTTAAAACATTACAAGAAAATCTGGCACCTTGGAATGAAAATGAGGAAAGGAATGGGAGAGGGTAATGAGGCATAACTCAAGATGGCTTTACAACAAGAGTGGGGAGAATAAATCTGGAGGTGTTTGGGACTTTGAAGCTGCTGTTCTTTGGTCATAATGTAATTTTGGAAGTGAATCAGTGCAATGGAAAGGAAGGAAGTTGAAAGATGGTAAATAAAAAGGACTTTAAATAATGTACAATAGTTATAAGCCACAGATGAGCTCACCTCAGTAAGGTCTGTCCATAAGGAAAGTCAGAAAGGAGAGAGAAATGAAAACAATGAGGCAGGAAGCTGAAGAAAGGTTAGAACAAAAAGGCATGCTGGACTAAAAGAAGAGAAATAAGAGAAATACTTCATTAAACAAAAGAGGTTTATACTAGAGTTGTTAGAATCAAAAGCTGTGTAGTAAAGTCAGCATGCAGTACATAACTCGTCTAACTTTGTGCCCCTGTGTGTGTGTGTGCAGATTTGAGCGGTCTTACCATAGAGTTTTCTGTCTTGATGGATTTGACCTGCAGGTAGTCCTCCACACCTCTGGGGGAGCTGTTATCCAATATTTTGTCTTCCCTGTGGGTTCGCTCTCTTGGACCCGTCTCATTCTCGCTGTTCTCCCGGGGTGGCACTGGTCTGGGTGGCAGGTCGCTGCGCTGCTTCTTGGTGACGTGGGCCTCAGGGCCGTGCACTGTCTTCACGTGCTTCCTGAGAGAGCTGGGATCGGTGTAGCGCTTGGTGCACCCGGGGATCTTACATACGTAAGGTTTCTGTAGGTGCAGAGAAAAAATCATTCAATGCTGAAATAAAAGACTGAAAACTACCGAAAACTGCAGTTCCCAAATGTTATGGTGGCCACATCCATCTTTATATATACGGTCATTAGAGCCTGCATATTCACTGTGAGGGTACATAGTGAACTGTGACTCCAGCAGGCTGTGCAGATCTGCTGTCAACAGCTGTTAGCACTGAACGTTTAATGAGGAAATCAGCAGAAACAATCAGTGACTTTGGGATTTCTCAGCAGTCAGAGGCAACCTGCAGGTTTTAACTCCCTCTCTAATGCTGCGGACCTTTTTTTATTGAGTTGTATCTGAGCTGCATGTGAGCAGCTCAGTGTGACCGTGGGCTGTTGCAGCGATGCCGAATTCCCACTCTGCAGTCCCACTGAGCGCTCTGAAACACTGCCAGGATTCATTTTCTGCTCCTGCAGGTGGTCTGGCTCCTGCAGGGGCGGCAAGCATGATTCGCCCTAATGCATTGTGGGCCGTGGAGCTCATTATGCCTCCACCTCATTATTTACTCACAAATGTCTGCAAGACTTGCACAGGGGGACACAAAGGGTGCCGGCACCACTTCGTACAGACACAAAGGAACAAACCTGCTGCCCAACATGAAGCCTTCAGCTCACCTGAGGCGGAGGTGAACTGCTGTCACTACCTGCAGCCTCACATCTCCACCACTTCAATCGCAGCGCTCTGAGAGAATTTGTTATGCAGCTCCATAAGAGAGTCTGTGTGAAGTTTCAGTGAGCGGAGAAGTCTTTTGTACCTCGTTCGAGTGCGTCCGGTTCTGGTGCTTGGCCCGGTCCGAGGCGTTTGAAAAGGCTTTGTTGCATCCTTCGTGCTCGCAGACGTATGGCTTCTCGCCGGTGTGCGAGCGCAGGTGGGTTTTTAGATTCTCCAGGCGGGAGTAGGCCTTAGAGCATCCCTCAAACTGCACAGGAAGACAGGAAATAATTAAGTGACTCTAACAAACAAATGGCAGCAAAAAAATAAAGACAAAACACAGATAACTGTCTGGATAAACAGTTAAATAACCAACAGGGTAACACAAGGCCTTCATAGTGGACATCCTAATATTTGTGTGGTACTTTAAAAGTAGATATTCACTTCTATTTATACAAGTAAAGACTTTAAATCATATCGTGAGACTGATAATTATGATTAAAGCTTCAGTCACACAGGCAGAAAAACCAGTTGGAGACCAGTTGGTTGCAAAGCAGCAGTTTAGCAATTTTTTTGGAACAAAACTTAAATATACTGTTACAGGTTATAAATCCATCAACTGGGGTTTGGGTCAAAACCAGGGGTTTACAGATGTTGTGTGGGTATAAATTCTTTTAATCTGACAGTAAAATGATGAATGTTTCAGTAAGAGGAAGTGTGAAGAAATCTGTGTGTTTTCCAGATGTGTGCATATGTGCAGTTGCTGGTGTTTAGAGAGCATGAGGGGCCCTGTGGGAGCCTGAAGAGGGCGCAGAGGCCATCCGTTACCCACCGTGCACTTGTGTGGTTTCTCCCCCGTGTGTCGGCGCATGTGAACCACCAGCATGTACTGAGCTTTGAAGGGCTTCTGCTCCCGCGAACAGTCCTCCCAGCGGCACACGAACTCCTTCTTCTCTCCGTGGATGTGGTCGTTATTGATGTGCTGTGGGACACACACACACAGAGAAATGAGAGGGTTTTCTGGGGAGAGCTGTCCACTAAGAGGCTCCCACGTTGTTCCCGGTTTAATGTTTCTGTGGAAATCCATCTTATCAGCGGAAATCTCAAAGGAAGGCTGCAGCAGATGAAAGTCTAATTGGGAATACGTAGACTGCCTGCGACAGTGGAAATGAACATGGGTTAAAGAGCGAAATCAGACAGCTCACTAAAAACCATTTCTTCTTAAAATAAATCATATTTTTTCTTAGCATTTTCGACAAGCTTCATCCTTTTATTGTGAGTGTTTTCAAAATTGACCTTTTTCTCTCTTATGTGTCTTTGAAACCTCAAATTTATTCCTGCTTTAACAGATTTTTGAGAGAATAAAATGCCCTCAAAAACTCAATAGAGCCTCCCGTGGAAGGTTATTGACTTACCTGATTATCTAACCCAAGCGGAAGACAGTTTGTTGTAATATTTGCACAAACACAATTATTTTCGTGATTACAACTGCTTGACTTCCTCTTTTAAGGACCGTTCAACCCCAAAATAAATTATCTATTCTTTCCTCATGCTCTAGTTTGATTTGGTATCTGTTTTAAAGCTATCAGCTGTCAGAAATTCTGCCTTTTCACCAGTATAGTTAAAGTAAAATGCACTTGAAGACCCGATGACTGTCTCTTTTCAGAAATCACTACAGGCATCAACTATTTTTTTCTACCGAATAACATTTGCTATATGTGTCACTGTGCAGAAGGAATCGTGCATATATTTGTGTAAGGATGTCGTGTGCACCTTTAGGTGAGCCACAATCTTCCTATGTGTACTGGATGTAGACAGTGAAAGAAAATAGTTCCCACATGCTGTAGCCCCTACACAGTTGTGGATTTTTAATAACAGAGAGCATAAAGTAGGGATCGTGAACCTGTGACTGTTCTGGCTGTCTCCAACTGCTCACTTTGATGGAAATGAATAAGTCCAAATTTAGTTTTTTTTTAAGAATATCACTGCGTTTACTGGTCTGAGGATTGTTGTATTTATGACTAAAGTTGGGTCATCTGCTAATCAGAAGGTTGGTGATTTGATGATGTAAACTATGATCCCAAATTAAAGTCAAGCATTTGGTTTCAAAAAGCCAAAATTGCTGATGTCCCAAAAACTGGACGACTCACGCCTAAACTATCTAGACGGACGAGCATCACTACAGATCAGAAGAAAAATATGTAAAATGGATTTTGGGATGAATTCTTCCTTTAAATAAGCTGCCAGCAATGTTGGGAAATATGCTTGCATGATTTATTCCAGACAAGTCCCCCAAAAAACTTCCTTCAATTACATAAAGTACTGATTTAACCAAATTCCTCTGAGAAGCCACAGGACTGATATTAGTGGTGTTAGGATGAGTCACCTGCTGATATCTCGCGGTAAAGACTAGTGTATCCATCCACTTTCCACCTCCATGCTGTGTCTTTGTATGCAGATACAGCCAGTGAGCACAGGTTTTGATCATGTTACTGATCAATGGAAAAATGATTCCTCACATGTTTACCCTTGAATCTAAAGAAAACAAATGAGTGGAGCTCTGCCAGGGAGAGGATAGGATCTAATGAAGTTTACAGGAAATGTGGTCTCGATTTGTAAAAAACAAGGGCACAGCTGACAATTACCTCGACCACAGACTCATTTGTTTACAGCGCTGCGATCAAAGCATCAGAATCATGTTGAATCTGAAGCTCCGGTGTTTGAAAATGCCACACATAGCAGCTTTAAAAGTCTGTAAACGGTCACAGAGCTGGTTTATGTGAGACTTTCCTCAGATGGACAGAAGAATCGGGGTTTAATGAATGATGGACAGCAGCCTCCCAGCCCTGCAGGACCCTCACTAATCCTCCTCACTCTGCTGCCTCTTTTCTCTCTCTGCTTCACTGCAACTGAGGAATGCCTAAGACCCTTTCAGCCAAGACTCTGCGTGCTGCGATGAGAAAAAATGAAAGCGATGATGGTTTGGAGGTCAGCTCGTCAGCCAGAGGAAAAACTCAAAACAAGCATGTACAAGAACTGAATGAACACAGAGGTTGTTTTCAGTGTCCAGGTAGATGTTCACGTAGATGATCAAAGAGCTCATTCCTGACCTTTGGAACAGAAAGTCAACATTTAGTTTTTAGGAATTAAAAGATTTTATTTCCCTTGTTTCAGGGCAGATTTTCTCATTTTCAGTATCAAATTTGATCCCGAGTTGTCTTCCAGTAAGGTCGGCATTAAACTTGCAGCTTCATAATGTCAGGACCAAATAGGAGACATTACAGCACCTACGTTCAACTCTTATTTGTATCGAAGTAATGTTGCTGTTATATTTAGTTAACTTATTTCTCTAGGTAGGAGAACACAGCTAATGCAGATTGTTTTTTACAGCCATAAAGCTAACACTAGTATTCCATCTCTTGAGTGGAAAAGGTCAGCTAGCCATCCAAACCATCTGGTAACTTAGCAGGCCAAATTTCAAATGATTTATCATCTGCAAAACTGGAGACTCTCTGCTGTCCTGTGAAAAACTAAGCACAAGCTCACTGCTTCCACTGAAATTAAGTGAGAAAGTAAATTAGCTCGATTAACTGATCATCATCAAGCTAGAGCACCTCTACAAAAGCAGAGGTTTTGTCAGTTTTCTGATGTGCAGCATTCAGGTGTGTATTAACACAATACTACACAATACTACTATCCAGGAGTGGGAATCCCAGCAAGATCAGACGTGCAATACATCTCAGAGGTACATCTCAGACTCTACAGGCCTCAGTTAGCATGTTGAATGTTAAAGCTCATGACAGCACACTTAGAAAAAGACTGAACAAGCTTAGGTTTATAATGTTGCATTGAACAAAACAAAAGAGTTCAGCAACAATGTCCTTTGGATAGGTCAGACCATAATGGAGACGTTTGGTCGTAATGCACAAAACTAAACACAGCAGTCTGCACACCCTGCAGCCATCAAGTCAACTATGAACTCTTCTGTATACCAAAGTATTCCAGAGTCAAATGTGAGCCTTTTGTTTGATGGGTAAAGCATACAATGATCCCAAGAACAGCATCAAATATACAACAGAATGACTGAAAAAGACAATGATAAAGGTGTTTCAGTGGCAAAAGTCAATGTACTGAAGTAATGTTGCAAAGAAGATTGACTCCACGATGATGTGAAAGACCGATAAAGTCATACAGCAAACCATTACCTCAAGTTATTGGTGCTGAAGGTGGTTCAACAAGCTATTGAATCATGGGCAGTACTTCTCTCTTTGTCAGCAGCAGTATCTGCCAGAATGGCAGTAGTTCATGCTGTGGCATAACAATGTGTTGGATGTTCACAGGGAAACTGAGGTTTGTATATAATATGTGACGATCATAATTTTTATGGTTCTAATTTTTGTTTGGTCAGGTTTAAGGAGACCATAGTTTGGCTGCCACAAGAGGAACCCAACCAAGGTCACCAGTCTAAACAGGAGTCATTTTAACCTGTTAAGCAACAACAGAGTTTCATATAGAATACAGTTTGAGTCGCAGTTATCTATCATATTTTATATCTTCCCCCACTGAAAAAGCTATGTCCAGATGAACAGAATCAACTTTCTGGGACCTTCATATTTTACTTTTGTTTTAAATGAGTGCTTGGTGCATGATGTGTGAATGATGCAAGAAAAAATGACTAATAACATTCAGATTTGACATTCTCATTGTTGGAATTTAAACTGATTGATTTTTAACCACAACTGAGCCAAACCAAACTCTAATAGTCTAGATTTAATATCTTTATCTGAGTTTTCAGAAGCTACGTTGATCATATGGTATTTATTCAAGAGGCAGATAGGGTTTTCATTGGCCTGATTTTTATGGTTTCAGGACAAATCTTTCTGTCAGCTTCATTTCTTTTAGGTTAGCAAAGGTGTTGAGATGTCAGAATATTTATCAGTTTGCAGACGGTGTTTTTTTTGCAGTCGCACACTTACGTGGACCAGCTGGTCCTGCGTGTCGTACTCTTTGGTGCAGCCTTCCCAGTGGCAGTTGGTTTCGTAAACAGCCTCGGGCTCCTGCTTACAATCGTCCCGATCCACGTCATCCTTCAGGTCCAACAAGCCACTGTGATGGTTCTGTAGAGAATCCAGACCGAACACTGTTAAACACATGTCAAGCTGTCCTTTATTTTTCTCAATATAAATGAAAAACACCGAGAGTTATTTATTCGAACTGAAATAAGCACGTTTTCTCGCCTTCATCTGAGGGCTTGTTTGCACCAAGCACATGTGGAAGCGTTTACTGCCCAGCTGTTAGGAGTCACATTCAGCTGTTTGTTCATATGTTTTACCTGCCACGAACACCAGAGATGGTAAATTACAGATTAAAGCTCGCACCGCTCCATCATGCTTCACTGAAGTTGAAGAGGTTGGCATCAGATTTGTTTTGACAACCTCAACCACAAACACACACGCGTGACTTCTGTTTACAACTCCACGTTAGCTTGTAATTCCGCAGCGTGAACGTAAATAAACCAAACACTGAAATCTCACATTGTCAGCTTTGTGTTTCTGAGTGTGTGATCAGGCGTCCGGGCTCGTCTTCAACAGCGGCAAATCTGGTAAACCTGTTGAGAAACTGTGTTTCTCAAACAGTTCTTTCAGTTTGATAAAAGCTTTCCCTGTTTTCTAAATATCGCCTCCACTTTCCCCAGTTTTCACTGTCTAAAAAACTTCCAGAATTTCCAAAATTGTTCCCACTTTTCCTTTCACAACTTTGACAAAAATCAAAGAATGTCCCAGAGTTGTGATCAATTATTCCAACCAAATGATATATATATATATATATATATATACATATATATATATATATACATATACATATATATATATACATATACATATATATATATATATATATATATATATATATATATATATATATATATATATATATATATATATATATATATTTCGCGTTCCAAAAAATTACCAGACTTTCCAGTTCACAACTTTGTAAAAAATTGAAACTTTCCTCAGATGTCCCCACTTCCTGGAAGTGTCACTGTTTAAAATGTTCTCCTGCTCAGTGTCCTCACCAAGACAAATGTACAGGGACGCTCACACATGTCTGAGACACAAACTGACACGTAGTTTGTCCCACGTGGCTCCCGGTACACTTCCACCAACACAAAGACGCACACACACACTGACACACAAGGTGCTGACTGCAGCATGTTTGTCTCTGCCCCACGCACGCGATCTTCATCAATTCTGGTGGCCCCAAGACGACTGCGCGCACCGCCGTCCCCATGCATCACGCCCAAACCTGCCTCGCTATCGGAGAGAAGCCGCAAATTTGTCAAAAGGAAGAGGAAAAGGCTCCTCACATGACAATAAAGCCCGGCCAATATTTCATGAAAATGAAGTGCTCTGGCACAGTTTACAGTGGCCGCGGAGGGAGAGGGAGGGGGAGCCAAACGAATGGATGCAAAGCTCTTATCATGTGGAGTTTTTCTGTATCCGAGATGCGATTTACAAGAAGGTCACAGGAGGCTGTGGCGCATCAGTGGCCACGGATCAGGACACAGAGAGTGAAGGCAAACAAATGTTCCCACTTTCCTGTCCAAACTCCCACGCTTCTCAAAACAGTCCAAAAACGTCACCTCATGATCCAAAAAAGGTCCTGATTTTACAAACATCTGATTACTCATTACAAAAGGTCGTGACTTTTTTAAAAGCATTGTTAATGAGTGGCGCCAAAGTTTCTTTCAAAACTAAGTCCCGTCTTTCCACACAATGCCTCTTTCTAAAGAGTACTCACTCCTGAAACTACGTTCAGACTTTGTTGAGCAAATTATCTATTTACAGTTCAAGTCTCAGTTAACTTAAAGGTCATTTTACTCCATATAACCCTGATGCAAAGCAGTAAAACACATTTTTCTCTTATTCTTTCGTACCGGTGAACAGGGAGACGATGGCCTCAGTCCTTCTGCTTCAGGCTTGACCTTTGACCTTTTGGTGTTCATAGGGTCAACTGTGCTGCTGACGGCCGAGTCGCCTCTGTGGTTCTGAGGAGGGGAAAGATTCAGGATCAGACACCTTTAGATGTTATGCAAGAACATCTAGAACGGATTTAAATGAATTGAAGTAAAAGTTTATCTCCAGTAAAAATCCTGTTACTCCTGCACAATAATCATATTTTTACAGGAGGGTTACTGTAACCTAAAGTTCAAGATGTACGGAAGCCCGTGGAGGACAATATTACTATTTTGAGTGATTTATCTGCTGTTCTCCTTCTGTTTGTGTATATATTTATTGTTATTTATTTTATTTTTTGTTTGTTTTAATTTGTAATTTTCTTACTTTCTAACTTAATACTTTTTCTTACTGTATTTATTTATTGTTTTTATGCTGTTTTACATGTGATACTGGGTTATATAAATTACACTAACTTACTTTAAGTGCATTTAAGTTGAAATTTAACATTTTTTGCATTAATATGGTGTCACCCTGTGGAGTAGATTTAATATTATTTATATGAAATAGTGACAACAACAACAACAACAACAACAACAAGCAACCAAGACAAAACCCCACTAGAACAAAAATTAAACTATGCAAACATTTCTATATTTATCATAGAGTAATTCATATTCTCAGCTGAAAAACTCTCTAAAAAAGGCAAATCCAATTCAAAATATAACACAAGGCAAATCACCGGCCCCTGTTCCCTTCTGCAGGATCTACACGATGCCCTTCCTAACCTCTCACACAAACATCTGTAATCTGAGCCAGACTCCGAGATTAAACGACCAGATTAGACAGAGAAACCAAGTGTTGGAGTAGAGAAATGATGGGTTTGCCCCCGAGAGTTTACCGAGCATGTGCGGAGGCTGACACCGCAAATAAAAACACTGAGAGCGCCGTGACCCGGTGAGCGAGCGGAGGGCGGGATGATGACAAACAAAATCTACAGTGAAAACAAACAGCTGGAAACCGGAGCTGCAAAATTCAGGGTTCGGCTAAACAGTTATTTCAGCAGCTGGCATGGAGAAAAATACCTGGGGAACAAAAAGGGGGAATTTCCTGCAACCGCACAGAAATCAGAGGCTTCAATCATCCAGAAAGCTTTGAGTACACAAAACTCTGTCAGCTTACAGCTGTCTTAAACTTATATTATTTTCTCTGTTTATTTAAACTCAAACCAGACAAAACTGTCTTTTGTTTGAAGAACTTTAAATACTGATTCAAATATACGAGGCAGATGTTTACAGTCTTGTTTTTTAAAACGGCAAAAGAAATAAAAATGTATAAGAAATCTACAATATCTAGTAATGACAGTATTCAGATGTCGGTGTGTTTATGACTTCCACCTAAGAAGCTGTCATATTGTAAGAATAAACATTTTACGTCTGCTTAGTCAAAATAGAAAATTAACAACAGCCTTATAAGAATGTGTCAACAGAGCTGATGTTACTGAACCAGTGAAAATGTGCTTAAAAAATGACTTTTATAGAAGGAAAATGCAGCGACTACCAGAAACTGAGTACAAAAATGAAAAAATAATAATCCTTACTAGCAACAAATAAAAAGAGTTTAATGCTGAAAATCAACAAAAAATAGAAATTAGATTATTACTTCTGAAAAATGAATCCAGAACCAGGTCCTATGTGACAAGTTAAACAAAAAAGAACAAGTAGGGCTTTTTTAGCAAATTTTTTTTTTTTTTAATCTTTAAAAAGCATTTTTTCTTTAAAAGAGGTGGAAAACCAAAAGCTCTCATTCACTTCAAGATTATTTGAACTTGTTTCTAACAGAAACTGCTGCTAAATTCTGTCCAAATCAATATGACAGCATCTTCTATAGACACATATAAATATGTGAAGACTGGAAAATATACTGAAAAGGAAAAAAACTGAATCAAGTTACGGGAAAAAATTTTTTAGACTAAATTCTCAGCTTTGAGCATTCCTCAGAAATGTGGATGTGTTTAATTTTAGTCACACACCAGTTAATCAATCAATCAATAATTCAATCAAGCCATCTGTGAAGCAGAACTCCATAAAAGGTCCAGAGCACGTGGAGCGCAGACATCAAATAACATCCACACAATACAAAAATCATTTCTAACCTGCATCCTGATACTAACCTGAACCTAAAATTATCAGCAAATATGACTTTGTGTAGAAACTAAATGAATTAATAAAATCACTTGCAGTACTTCTAAAATAAAGTGCACTGGTTCTTACATTTATCCCTGTGTGATACCATATTTGATGGTTTTAAAGGTACAGAACAGCTTCCTTTAGCACAAACTCCTCTTTCATTTCTGTAAATTAGTTTTTTTCTCCTGTACTGGAGAGGACATGACAGATCACACAGGAAAGCAGGACGGCGAGGGGCAATGAAATGGAGAAAATGATGCGAAGTGGAATCAAACCCTTGCCCCTTTACCTTGGATACCAGGTCGCTGTTGTGGGTGGAGGCAGGAAGCGAGGAGAGGCCGAGGGCCCCCTGGCGGGTGGTGAAGGTGGGCGGCGGCTGGATGAGGGGCGGAGTGTGGCCGAAGGCGCTGAGGCCTCGCTGCTGGGAGAGGAGCTGCTGGTAGGCCATGGGATTGATGGGGTGAGGGAAGGGGAAGGACGGGCTGCAAGAGGAAATTTTTGTATAAAGGATTTTTGTATAAAAGAGAATCTCAGCGGTAAACATAAAACTTGATACTTATATTTACAATGAATAAATTAAACTTTGGTTTACTGTGCAGTTAACCTCCATTCTTTAATTATTTGAGGAAATAAAATTAAAAACGAAAATCAGAAAGAAAGAAGAAAAAACTTTGTGGCTTTTCCCTTCTGCAACATAACAACCAATCAGGAGAGAGAGAGAGAAAATCAGACACCTGAGCTGGAATAAACCTGTTCAGTCTGAGAAGGCGATCAAACACTGCAAGGGTTCAGTGATTGAGATAAAGAATCAAAACTTGTCTCATGAGAAGGTTTAAGTTCAGTGGAACTGAACCTTTGAGTGACAGATCCAGGTGTTACGTTATCTGACATCAGTGTGGGTGCGGATACCTGAGCCCGCCGACCGACAGGTGTCCGTAGGAGCTGCTGGCGGCCGAGCTGGAGCGTGAATTGTTGATGTATGCCACCAGGGAGTTGGGCGAGGTGCGGATCATCGTCTGGAGGTCGATGCTGGCGTCGGACAGCGGCGAGATAGACAGCGCCCTTTTCCTGCTGAGCCGCGGCGTCAGTCTGGGGCTTGAGAACCGCGACACTGTGGATGACACACAGGTGGGTGAACAGGTGATATTATCCATCACACTGGTAACATGTAGGTTAGCAGTGAGAGGAGTCTAAAGGAAAGACTCTTAAATCTAACGAGTCACTCTCCACCTGAATGCAGTCTACTTAGAATCAGCCTGTGTCTGCTGTTTGTGCTATTTTGGGGCGGAGGCATTAAAGCGGTGAGGGTGGAAGTGCATGCTTGCTGTGATGGATGCTGCTGCAGCATCGCTGTGACACCCAAAACCCCGCGGACTCACAACAGCCCTATCAATAAGTGCTCACAGCGAATATAGTAAACTATCTCTTCACTGACACAAACAGAGCCTGGCAGATATTACTGTAGATATTAGACAATAAACTCAAGCCTCAAGGATGCAGGAATTACACTGTAGAAGCAATCGTCTGGAATAAGTGACCTACATCCGACTGGATCTGTCCCAGTGACACAAATTTTAAATGGAGAAGGGTCGAGGGGGTTAGTTGTTGTTTGATTGCACAACACTGAGAAGAATCACCATGTTTTCAGGGTATTTTGCTTTACAACTCCCTACTTTCCTAAAATAAGTAAAGAACACTTTCAGTGGAGGGAGAATTCAAATAGTTGCAGGCTGGGTTTCAGTTTGTCTTTACATAGGGAATAAAGTATAACACTGATGCCACCTGGCTTTAACAGTTATGCATGCTGATGCTGATTTGCATAACATTATATGAAAACTGTCTTTACTGTACAGTCTAAGTCAGCGGTCCCCAACCCCGGGGGACCGCTACCAGTCTGTGAGTCGTTTGATACCGGGCCGCGAGAGTTGAGGCTCGGGTGTGAAATGTATGGGTTTTTTTTATCGTTATTTTTGTTAATCATTTTTATCATTAACTCGGTTTCCCTGGGTCTTTTCCCATGTGTTATGAATAAATCTTCTGTTTTTTTGGTACCAATACTGGCTTTATTTTTTTGTATTTATCCACAACACCTTAAAGGTGAAAATATTGTCGGACATAAACCGGTCCGCTAATGTCCACTAGAGGTGGGCTCCAAAACTTAAAATGTCCAACTTAATTTCTTTAGTTCCAGCAGAAATAAATGTGTTTACAGCTTAATAAAAAAAACATTTTTAGCCTATGTAGTTAATTTGCCCTCATGACAACTATACAGGGGAATAATTTTTTTTTTATAATTCACCTATTTAAATTGCATTAAGGCTGTCATGTTTAGGCTGTGTGCAGGCAGGATGAGGACCCAAACGCAAGCTCACGGAGGCAGGAATGAACTCAAAACACAGTTTTATTGCTGACGGAAGTTAAGGCGATACAAAATAATATGAAACTAAACTGTGAAGTCATAAAGGAACTGACTCACGAGGAAACACGGAGGGGCACACAGTCATGAGGGAGACACAGACATAAATACACAGAGGGTTAACGAGGGAAGTGGGAGCACACGGGGAACACAGCTGACAGATAATCGTAATGAGACAGGGCAGGAGTGAACACAACATGACGCATACTGACAAGAGACTGTCAAAGTAAAACAGGAAGTACACAGAGGTTCAGACAGGAGGAGAGAGAGAGCACGGGGAGAGCACAGACATAACGGGCTGGGGAAAACACAAGGAGGGGAAACGAGGGCTCACAGATACACAGAGGGGCACACAGGGGGTAATCAAATAAGGAACATCTTAACAGAACAACCTAGGAACCACGGCATAAATAAAGAACAAAATACAAAACACACGAAAACTAAGAATACTGGGCCAACATGGCCCAGGACCATGACATCGGCATTATTAGGTCGTGCCGCCTTGACTGACAGGGGCTTTAGCTGCTAACTGTCTGCTATGTTCCTGAATGGACCTCTAGACCAAGTTTAAAAGGATTTGTTTAATTTTGGTAATAAATAAAATCAGATCATCAGCATACAGTTATAAGCTGCGATCAGTTTGTTCCTTCTGGTGCACTTTTCATATGATCATCTGACAGATAATATGGCTTATTGTGTGGTTATTGTACTAACAGACCATCCCTCCAGTTTTAGTAAAATTCTGATTTTATTTGGCTTTTAATTAGGAAGAATCGGTGTCTGTGTTAGCTGATAACTTACCCTGTCATTCTGATAGGTTCATTTCTGTCTTGAAAAAAGCCAACACAGAGACTAAAACACTGACACTGGTCAATACCTTTAATCTAAAAACAGCTGTCATCACAATGGCACTCAATCAATTTGAGCAAATGGACAAAGGACCCCACATTTATTATGTCCATGTAGATAAGAAGCATCAGTAAATAATTTGTTTTTCTTACAAGGAAGCTAATATGCTAATAACAGGACTTAGTCCCTTGATGGCACATTTAGAACTGTAGTTAAACCATAATTTACATGCATCTATATGAAACTGTTTGTTTGGTGGTTGAAAGGTGCTGTTGCTCGGTTGATGTGTGTAATCTTTGAGTACCCAAAGTGCCTCATCCTACTGAGACATCCCTGATACTCACAGGCAGGTCACTTTACCATCTGTAATGGGTTGTATTTTATACAAATGCACTGCAATGAAATGTGTCCTTAATGGGCTGACACAAAGGTGAAGAATGAGGGAAACATATCCCCAGCATCACAGCGTTGACATGTATTTGGTGCTGTTTAAACAGTAATCAATAAAACTGACTTCTGCGTAAATCAGAAAAATTAGGGACATTTTTTAATCAATGTGTTTCTTGGTTGGATTTGGGAGAGTTTGACAGAGGTCAACATGTACTGGCTGTTTATTGTTTTAAAAAATTAACATGAGAAGGGCTTAAATTACAGACAAATACATGGTTTTTTTCCCAAGTTTTCTTTTGGAGAAAAACCCTCATTTCAATTCTCACAGGCCTTAGAGTGAAGCAGGGAATTAGCCTCCTCTGCAGCTGTCTGATCATTACATTTCACAACTTTAGTCTTTAGTCCAAACATGTGTCTGCATGAAATCCAATGCAGCTCTCACATCTGCCCACATGTGGCGACCTCATTAAGATTCAGACACGACCAATCAATCTTCCCGCAATAATTCCTCGTAATTACTCCAGATAAACATCACCCAGTCTGGGTTGGACTTCACGATGCTAAATGAGGGCAATTTACAAAGAATTGATTTCAACTGCAAGGAAATGTATGCAGAACCATCTGATCGATCTCAGCTCTGACATGTAAATTCAGACAACAAAACTCTTCTTCAGGCAGGTAAAACAGGCTCCAAACTTCCTTTTTCTTTAAGTTGTAACACTGGGCGGACATACAGAACTCATTGCATGCTTAATTGTCATTTTTTTCCTAACCAGCTAGTCCAGAAGACAATGAGAAGCACACTGACTGTATTTAGGTGTTATGGTTAAATAATAATGTTTAATGTGACATAAGTAAATAAACAGATTTTAAACGATTCAGCCTGAGACTATAGATATTTTTTTCCTATGAAGTCAGAGTGAGTCAATCCCCACAAACTGTATATAAAAGATGTCAGTAGCCACTATGATGTCACCCATGTATTTCTGGCATGGTGAACCCTTAAAGTGAGCAGACTGAACAATCTCCATGTTGGGTTTCTGAGTCAGACCACATTTGAATGAAAGGATGGGAAGAAGTTATGAGCTAATGCTGGTTGGTATAGCTTGGCTAGCAAGCTGCACCCATAAACTGTAACGGTGCATCACATAGATTAGCACAATTATTTGACAAATTACGGTATCAGCAATATTTATAATTAGCACTATTATCCTGAATGACATCTGTTACCGCTCATAAACTTTTCAATTCTTTTTTTCCCTAAAAGATCTTGTGTCAGTGTCTCCCTCTCTGCAATCTTGGAATCTCTGAGCTCTGTCAATGAAATGGTGGTAAACTCAGATATGCACGTTATATCACGTTTCCCTGTGAATTGGATTAAAAAAACAAACAAAAAAAAAAACAGCCCAATGCTGAAGACAATACTTCAAAATATGAGTTAACAAGCTCATGGGTGACATCATGGTGGGTATTACCATGTATAGAGCTAAGCCTCTGGGAAGATTCAAATACGTTTTCTGAAACCCTGGTAATGACTACAATGTGGCAGGTTAATCTGGTCTTAATCTGCAACATGCTGTTTTTAGGCTAGTCTACATAGTGCACACAGCCATATCTGTTTGCTGCTCAAAAACAAATGGAAGCCTTAAAAGTTGCCCTTTATTTTTGCACATCAAATTACCAAATAATAACAGTGAAAGAAGCTGGTATCTTCCTCAAAGATGGGAATATTTAAAAAATGTACATTTAAAGAAAGAGTTTATCCATGAGTTTTCCACCACTGACGGTGGCTCTAATGTTCTCAAAAACTGAGTTAATTAAAGCACATTAAAGCATTGTATTGGACACCTGACACTAAATGCTGCTTGGAAAAGGGCTGTTAAGATAAATGTTAAAATCTGTCCTTGTTCCTTACAAAGAAACAGTTGGGGGGACTCCTGGAGCACATCTGGTTCACTTCCTGTCACCAAGGCTCAGAAACTAGAGGCTCTGACGTTGAGCTTTTCCTGCGACAGCGAGGAGCTCAGCAAGCAATTAATTCTGCTTTGTTTGCTTTCACTGCCGTGCTTATTAACGATGGGGCTCAGAGGGTCTTTCCAAGTATGTCCTGCAGCATATGTTACCTGTTTAAAGACTTGAGGAGGAGGAGGAGGCATCTTTATGCTGGGACATATGGAATTTGAATGATGATCTAACAAATCCACAGAAGAGGAAAAACATTTCCTCGATTCTCGAGGGACATCTTAGCTCTGGAGGTTTGTTACTGTTTGAGGGGCGGCCGGTGTTGCTGGATGCTAATTTGGACATTTAACCAGACGAAGCTCAGATAAAGCCCAGGTTGATGCTGATGCTGATGGTGGTGGTGGGGGTGAGGTTTTCTTTTTTTTCCTACTGTTATCGGTGATGGCGGCAGCGGCTCGTATGACGCCGTTCAGGACTGGCAGCCATATTCATCTCTGTTACTTCCTCTCACCTCTGGGGAGATGTGTTTATTAATGTGCCACTTCCACTGATAAATGGACCAATGGAAAACCCCGGCTCGACTCGCTCGCCGCTGCCACTGCCACCTCCCCCACTTCTCCATTGTGATTTATATTAGAAGCTGCTTTGGGGAGGGGGGGGGGGGGGGGGGGTGAGGTGTGTTGAAAACATTTTGGGGAGGGGGGGGGCTCTCAATTAAAGGAAAGTCATAAACTTTAGATAAAAATCAATAAGCTGCTTAAACTTTCGATTATTCTGGAGTCAAACTTTGACATAAGCACTTAAAAAAACTCACAAGGAGTCTGTCAACTATGACATCTGTTAATTTTAAATAAACATTTAAGCAAAAGTGACTAAATGATAGCCAAAAATATTTTCCTTATGTGAGCAATAAATATGAGGAAAACCAGTCAAAGATGCTTCCCAGCTAGAAGCGAATGTTTGGCCCAGATGTGGCCCACATCTGCAGTTTTCTTTGGCCTTGAATGACTGCATAAACATGGGGTTAGCATGGCTGCCACAACGCAGCCAGAGGTCAAGGATGTTCTGTTTTTGAGAAACGACACTCGCCAGCACGACAAGTGCCAAAAGAAGCCCGGATTAGGCCCAGATGTGTCGGCTCTCTGGGTTAACTTTACATGATTGCACTTTGCACATCTCTCATTCTGGAGCTAATAAAAAGACACCAGACCATCAACCATGAAAACGTGTAACAGATGAGTAAATTCGATGCCTAAAAAAAAGATGACCTTTTCTCATGAAAATAAAGATGTAATCACTATAAAATAAAATCTCATGTTATGACTTTGCCAAGTTTCTGTTCTTTCACCTGCAGCGTGAGACTGTTTTATTTGTAACAGAAAGTTTTTAAATCATTATAATATAAACAAGTCAAACTGAAGACAAAACTGATCTGATGGTGTGAAAGATTACGTTCAAAAACATAAAAACTTCGAGCTTACTTATTCAACATGAAACTACCACAGATGGTGTCAAAGATAGGGAGACACGAGAGGAATTGTTCACCCACACACACACACAAAACTGATTTAAAGATCTTAAAACAGAAATTAGTAGATCTGCTGCATGTGTTGAATATCTCCACCTTGAATCTTTACTCAGCTTTAACAAAGCCCCAAAACAAACCAATCAAAACCTTCTGATACCAAAAGCCTGGTAACAGATTTGCGGAAAACTAAATATTTGTAGGACTGAGTGCAACCACAGAAGATGAATATGAAGAAAGCATCTTAGACAGCATTCCTGTTAGACAGATACCTTATGTGTTGCTTCTTTTGAGTAGTTTTTCTCAAACATCACCAGCTTTCCTCCCCTCATTTCTAAGAATGGAAATATTTCACCGTGTTTGGCAGGTAGAGTGATCTTGCTGCTCCCTGCTCACAGTTTCAGTGAATATCTTAACAATGACATTTTGGCGAGACGGAGCCAAACGTGCTTTCCGTTTGCTTTGGCTCCTGCGCCTGCATAGTGTTTCGGGACGGCTGGAAACTGAGTTATGACAGCTTTAGTGAGCGCGGCTGGCCGGCTTCACGCTGCTGGCAGCCTGCCTTAGCTCTCAGCAGCACAACTTTGGCCTCCAACACCATAACACAGCGAGCTCATTCACAAGCCTGTGGGGAAGAGTTTAACCCACGCTGACGGCTCGTTGAGCGGCTCAGCAGGCAACCGTATCACTCACTGTAAAACTTGGGGTGAGGCCTAAAGTCACCAGTTATTTTGTACATTTATATATTGTATTTTTATATTTAATTTCAGATGTGCTCTGTTTTCAGTGTCATTGTGGACCTCATAGATTGGTTGCAAGTTACAACCTGGAGTTCTCCTTTTCATTTTACAGCCTCAGGATACTCCAGCAAGAAACCACATGTAAAGGTTTTAGAAATGTAAAGACCTAAAATTCCCACGCAAATGTGTTGTTCTGTCCTTTAAGCTCATTATAGTTCATTTATAGAGGAAACATCACTGTGCTTTCTTCTATGAGTTCAGACTTCCTGAGCTGCTTTAGAATTTACATATATTACTGGAAAGAAGAAGGTGAGAATGATTGTTCCAAGCAGACAGCAAATATATGCAGCAGTCACACACGACCTGGTTACTTAAAGGTAGACTTTTAACATAAGTGTGTTTACTGTTTCAAAATACTTTAAAATCCAAATCATCCAAAATTAATGAAAGACATCTATGTGTTGACGAGAAATCAAATGGAAGCTAAACTGGTGACAATCTTTACTTTTGTATAAAACCAGTTAGTAGCACAAGATGTTGCAGCGAGTAAGTATAACCTTTACTTAACCAGGTAAGTCATGAAACACACGAGGTCCTGAAGAATCCTTTAAAACCCTTTTGAGCAAAACATGGTGGATGGTTAAAATGTGTAACTAGTGCTGTATAGAATATTACTAAAGAGTGTATGAACAGCTATGCAGCAATGAGAGACTATCCAATGTCAATGAAGGTCACCAACTTCGCCACATAGCTGTTGGAATTATCAGTCCCATCACTGAGGCAACAAATTAACAATAAATTAAAGCAACTTCCAATGGAAAAGTATCACATGTGACCGGGTTACCAAGGCAACCACTGGCCTGAAATAAGTACTGGAAACCAGCTACCAGCTGAAAAGCAATGCATAAGCTTATTGCTTTGATGAGTATAGAGTAAGCTGCTTTTGTTTTGTTTTTTATTTAAACTTTAATTGAAAGGGAAAATTGCAATATTAACAAATGTTGCCTTTTGATGCATTGCTGCAAAGTTAGCTTAAAGACAATTTATATATGCAGTCCCTTGGCAGGTTACAAATGTTATCCATAATTGCACTTCAGATAAATCAATCTAAATCCATGAGTAGCATTGGAATAACTTTTGAGACTTTTCTGAAGCGTAACATCAACTAGTTTCTCAAGGTTTGCTTATTAAGCATGTGCCTAGAACAAAACCCAATAAAAAAGCAAAAAAATAAATATATACGTGCATCCACACCAGACACGAGAGTCAAAAACAGGCCAACAATAATATTTTTTTAAAAATCAACAGCTCTCATACTCTCACACTCCAGTTTTGTTTTTAACACTTCCAGCACACCTGCTCGGGATTATGACCAATAAAAAATATATATTGATGGGTACCCATAACTTTTTTTTCAAAATTCTGAGATTAAAGTCAGATTTCTACTAGAAAATTTTAGATTTCTGACAGAAAAAGCCAGATTTATGAGGAAAACAACCAGAATTCTATCTTTCGCCTCACAATTCTAGAAAAAGTCATCTCTTATAAAGATTTTTTTTTCCAGAGGAACCTAATTCTCTCCCTGCTGTGTTTTTATATGAGTCTTGTGGCACACAGTAGTTATGTAAAGCACCTAGAAAAGCAAAGGTGAGTAAAGGATGAGCAGGAAGATGGCCATAAATATCCTACAACCCAGTTAGAAATTTACTGTATGAGAAACACTAACAGGAAATGTCACATCTGTGCAAGTGCAGAGGCGTTAAGCTGGCAGGTATTATCACAATGACTCAGACAGATGAAGTTTTCTGGTGTTCATCACCAGGACTTCCCCTCCACCATTAGTCTCACTCTCAGACACGGGTACCCTTTTAAGGTGCAGAGCAAAGCGCCGGATCAAAGCAGGCATCCATTACATTAAATATACCTACTGCAGCCAAATGTGCCCCACAGTGGAAATATCACAGCACCACAATAAGTCCTCCATGTTTACGGAAAAGTGCTGGTGGAGGCCTGGTGTGGAGGCGAGCTGCTCAGCACATGTCCAATACCTGAAGCCCTTCAGATGTTTGAAGATGTTTGACATGAAAAATGTACACAGGGCTTTTTTATTTATACACCTCTCCTGTGATCTCTGTTTCATCTCCAACGTGATACGAATTTCATCTCCCTAATCGGGGTCAAAGCAGCTCATTGGGTAGAGCCGGGTGGGCTGGTGGGAAAAGAGACCTTTCTACAGTCCGCTTTAGTCAGCTGGATGAACTGACTTTTCACGTGATACAGGATTTGCCACCTGAAATAACGCTCACAACACGGTAACACCCCAAATAACCTATAAAAACACATAAGATACACAGATACACTGTTTGTTATCAGAAGTATATACAACTCAGATTAGATACACTTGTAGTTTGTGATTCATCTCCCAAAGAAAAGACAAAACAAATAAGATAAACTTAGAAAAACTTAACTGAAATGTTGGTTTACTTTTTTTTTCTATACATTGGATTGGAAAGTCAAAATCAACAATATGAAAAGCCAAAAGAGGTTCAAACGTAGGTTTTATTTCAACTTTAAAACTGTTTCCACACATTTTCACCATTTGCGTAAAGCATACGGTGGCGTACATTGTCACTCATATCCTTGATATTTTAAAGCCCCCTTTCCTTTCTTTTTTTTTACACCCAGGTGACCTGTTTGGGGCAAAAGGCCGAAGTTAAATAGAATGTATGGGTGCATCACTGCTGTAAAGCTGGACATTGTAACATGGCAGTCTATGGGGACCGACTCGGTTTTGGAGGCACCTTCCACTGGTAATGACAGAAACTGCAGTTTCACATTTTTTCATTTACTGTCATCGTACTATGTCTGAACTTCTTAGCCTAAAAATCACAGGAATCCAGAAAACCAAAACTAGGGGCTTAGAGAAGTTAGGAAACTGCAGCTGGAAACCTTTCAAGTCAAATCTCAGAGGTACTCACCATCAATGGGAGCGATGTAGTCAGACAGGTGGGCCCCCGCCGTGGACCCGGCCCCTTGCATGAGCAGCTCGCTATAGGGGCTCCGGTGGCTCGCCATTAGGTGATAATACTCAGCCGGACTGGCTCCAGGTGGAGGAGGAGGAAGTCCAAACAGCCCACGGTCTTTCAAATGCTCGTGGGCCACTGCAGGAGCAAGCAGAGAGGGTGCGAATGAGCAGAGTTAAAGAAAGCTATGAGAACAGGAAATTAGGACAGGGAGAATAGATGGATGCAGGGATGGAGTGAATGGCTAAACAGGAGGAGGGAGGGAAGGGGGAGAGGGGCAAATTCCTGGTGCCTCACACTGAGGGGATCTCTGAATGGGGAGAGGGGCCAGTGGGGTGGAGCTGGATCGCTGATGTGCAACAGCCCGTGTAGGTGCTCCCACCCACCAACCCCCCATTTCTTCAGTCACACAAGGAAAACAAGTCTTTATGTTGTTGGTGTATGTTAAGGTCAAAGACTCCGGAGTGTAAATATTAGTTCTGATTTACTGATTATTTTGATGGACAGTGGAGGAACTTTCACATCATGAGTTTAGTTACCTAATTTCACTACTTTTTCTTCAGTTTTTAAGGTGGTTGCAGCCACTTAATTAATCTGCCAATTAATCTAGTTTATAGATTTTAAAGGCAGCCTACAGCTACTTTATAATGCAAACTCGTGAATCGTATTGGTGTTAACATCTGCACATAGTAAGATCCTTTTAAATGTGTCAGCACCTCAAAGTCTGAATTATGAATCTGTTTTTCTCCTCCACGTCCTCACATTGTGTCTTGCTCCCTTTTTTCAGGCTCTCTACCTCCTGCTCGAGTCCTAATCGATCTTTCAGACGACATCAGGCCTCTGGGCGTAAAAAAGAGCAGACGCCGTGCTCGTGCTGACTTCATAGCTGAAGTAGCTGCCCTTAATTCGCCCTCACAGGATCACATTTCCACCTTAAAAACTTCTGAATGATGACCAGAGAGCTAGTTAATCAGATGAAGCTGTGGGAAAAGAGACGCAGTGCAGGAAGAGAGCCAGCAGGTTAAAAACTGCAGAACCTCCGAAAAACAAAAAGATGCTTATTTAAACGGGCTCCAGTTGACTTTTTTTCACATATTACATTTCTTTGTTGCCAAAGTGTCCTTTAACAGCGATGTGAAAATAACAGGAAGTCACATCTCCATGCTGAGGTGAATAAAGAGGTCACCTGGAAGGCTAGCAGTCTTCATTTCCAAACTCAACACCTTGTCTTTCAACAATCTTTTCTCCTTCGGTGCAGCTTTATCACGGGCCGATCTCAGGCGCGGCTGCTTATTTCACATTAAAAGGTTTGCCACATTACCACTGACAGACTGTAAAAGAAGATTTATACCCCGTCCCACCACCGCGCTCCAATCTGTTATTGTAATTCAGCGCTGAGGAAAGAGTTGTCATCACGTCCGGGTAGATTTTGAGGAGGGGTGGGGGGTTGTTGAGGGTTTGCCAGCACTGTTTTATCAATTTCAACTTAGTGTTTCTAAAAGAATCCTCTTAGTATCAATGTGGAAGGATGAGGAGGTCAAGGTTTCCCTGCAGAAAGACCCCAAAACATGTCACCAAACACTTCAAACCCAGACTGCCGACTGAGTCATAAGTAGTTCCTTCTAAAATCACAATATTACTTAACGATGCTCCAAAGGAGTTTTCAACCAGTGGAAATAAAACCATAAAGTTTTATGATAAATACAAAATATAACTAGCCTAACATGCTTGGAGGTTATTTGGCTTGAAGGTTAAAGATATGGCTTCATATCTTTGGATTTATTCAAAAGAATTTAAAATATCTACATTTTTAAAAAGATACTTCTCATACACTAGTTTTTGGCTTGGTTATGGTACATTCAATTGGTATACTTTTATTCATATAGCTCCAGCTCACATCAAAAGTCACCTCAAGGCACTTATATTGTAATGTTAAGAGCCTGCAGTTTGGTTTCTTAGAAAGAAACCAATTAAAAATGTATTATTAGTTTTTATATTTGGCTTTTAGACTGGTTTTGTCCATGGTTTTGAATGGCATTTGACTGGATTTTGGAGTTGGTTTCACACTTGGATTAGATAAGCTTCAGTTTAGCTGGGATTTGTTTTTGATTTCAGCTTAAAGACTAGTTAGACATATTAAAATGGTTACATGTATCCACAATTAGAAGGAGACAAAGCAAATATCCTCCTCCAATACCTGATAATCTGCAGAGATCCTCCAATAAGTGATTTGTCCAAAGCGTGAATGAATTATGAAAATGCACAAAAAAATATTAACTGACTCGTATTTGTTTTGTCTGCCAGCTTGGGAAGATGGCAGTGAAAAACAGTTATATAAAAGTAAATAAGGATTTTAAGGTCCTGAAGTTAAACTAAGGCAAAGATGGTAAAATGTGTAAATGATGTATAAAGCTTAAAAATCCATTGAAATAATGTTACATTTTACAACAATATAGATTGAATTTGTCCCCTGAAAACTGATTGGACAACGTGGAAGAGTAAAAGCAGACAGAGAAATAAATGTCTTTCTTTGTCTCATAGATAAAAAAGAGAAGATGGGTGAACTTACAGTCCGCAGGGCTGAGTCCTCGGGCCGCTGAGATCATGGATAGGGTGGGGCTGCTGTGCACAGAGCGCAGGTAGTGCTCCATGTGAGGGCTGACATAGGGGTGAGGCGGGCTGAAGGGAGAGTCACCCGTGGCCACTGCAGCTGGCGAGAGGCGAATCAGGGAGATGTCGGAGATGACGGGGCTGCCGGCCAAACCTGCAGGGCTGGAACAGAAAAGACAAATTATATGCAAACTGCTGCATACTGCAGTTGATCTTTACACTTCTTTAACCCAATCAGCAACCAGCTCCAGAGGTTATGTTCACACTTTTGTAACAATGGAGCAAAGACGAATTGGATATACAAACATAATACTTGTTAGCTTCCAGATTTAGGATCTCCCCCCTTAAAAGCTGCGTGCCATCAACATGAAGCACGCTTTGACACGACCACCTGAAGCGCCCTCGCACTCCACAAACTCCTGCGGTGACGGTGAGTAATCCACCTGCGAACCCAATCCTCCCAGCATCCACCTCAGTGTACACAGAGTGTTGAGAGTGATATCACGTCTAACGCGGTTCCTCTATCGAGCTTTTGATCTGGGAGAGGAGGAGGAAGGGGTGAGATCAGGGTCATGGGACGAGCAGACAGTGGGGGAGGAAGTGCTGCACGGCGAGGAGAACAGCCTCTACAGATTACACTTGTGTCCACGGGGCATTTTGTGGGCGTCTTTCACCTGTGTAAGGTTATCTGGAAGACGGCTGATTCTGCGGTTTTGGGGAAGATGAGCCTGATAAAAGAATGCAAAGCTGACACCTTTGTCCTGAATCTGTGAACTTCAGAGTTACACAAATATATGCACAAAAGTATATTTTTACTAAATGTGAAGTGAGCAAGCTTTGAAAAACTGGAGATGTTCTCAGAGTTCTTCTGTCAGATTTGCTTGTCACAGATCAGGGCACGATTTTTGGATTGCATGTCTGTACTTGGTTTTACACATGCCATACACTGCTTTTGCACTTGGTTTTAGACAAGCTTCCACTTTGTCTTTGATTTAAGATACGTTTCAGACTTTGTAATGCCAGGTTTTATTCTTGATTTCATATTTAGGTGTTAACTTGGCTTCAGACTGCTTTGTGAATAGTTTAGACTGTTTTTGACATTATTTGAGGTTTTTTCACTCTCACTGTTGTCTTCGGTCTTAGTTTCATACATTTTTGACTAGATTCATTCTAATTTGGACTTTGTTTTACACTGTGGTTTGAACTTGGCTTTAGATCAGGTGTTGGACTAATTTGTTTATCTTATTTTATTCTTCCTTTTTATATGATTTCTAACATGGCGTTGCACTTCATTTCGAACCTCTTTGCACATGGTTTTGGATTACATACGGACTTTTATTTTAGGTTTTTCAGCTCACCTTTGGGCCATTTGGGACTTGGCTTTGGAGATTTTTGCTGGGTTTGGCTAAAACAGCTGGATTTTCAGCTGTTTTAAACTAGTTTCTTGACGTGTCTTTGGTCCTCACATACTTTTAGCCTGGTTTTGCTCCAGTTTAGAGTTGGGTTTTAGACTCATTTTGGAGTTGGTTATCTTATAATTTTATTTTTGACTTTGTATTTGGTTTAGGACTTGACTGCAGATTTAGTTTTGAACTTCATAGTTTTAGGACTGGCTTTTGGCTTGATTTCACTTTATTCTTCACTTCGTCTTTGGATTGTGACTCAGGTTTGGGCTCATTAGAATTCCACTGGTTCTGGAGCATTTTGTATAAGTTGGAGCAAAAGTTGTATGGATTTGTTGAAGCAGAACTTCCTCGAACAATCAGAAAACAGTACTCACTGGATGCACTTCCAGTTCTGTCAGTACATGTATAGCTCTGTAACGGGCTTCATTGTGTTGAGTTGCCAGGCTTTTTTCTATGCTAGGTGTGGCTGTCCCTGGTCTATCTTGGCTATGTCCTCAGTGATAGTATTAAACATATCTATAAAATAAAATACAGCAGGTTTCCAAAGTGCTTGGAAGTCCAGAGGGGCTTTGTCAAAGTGGTAAAAATCAATGAGTAATTCAAGAGAAAGAGAGAGTTCATAGTTTGAAGGTGCACTTTTTGATTAAACCATAGCATGTGTTTTAAAAAATAGAAATTTTATCCTGAAAGCCAATGGTTAATGGAGAACATGATGCAGGAAGAGAAAATAAAAGTTCTATCATCAAGTATTAATTGAACTAAAATGTGCTGATCTCATGTTTCACCACGACAGCGGAATTTCAAAGAGTCGCTGCCAAAGTCAATCATCGGTGTCAGCAAAAACCTCTCGTGAAGGAGGAAAGTTTCTCAGCTAGATGAAAAGAATTCTTTTATTTCTTATTAACCACAGACTCAAAAGACCTTTCGGGGTTTTGACCAATTTCAAAGTTAGAAATGTCAATAAAACTACTGAACATTTAATCAAAATGAAAAAGTTCTTATCATTATTCATTCAAGTGGTTTGAATCTGAACCCACAGCTGATGTTTCAGTCAGTCATCTCCACATCTGTGCGACGACCTCTGCTTAACGTTCACCAAATCTTTTCTATCTCTCACATGGCTGCTTCATTAAAAATACACTCTCTCCCTTGTCCGTCCATCCAACAAAGACTTGACTGCCTCACAGCCAGAGCGTTGGATTGCATCACGACTGAGGCAATGTTTTTCTGTCTCCCCATGCACACGATAAAGATCAGATTTTCCACCCAAAAACATAATCAGCCCCTCGGTCTGTTTGAAATATTAACACTCTCGTTATGTAACAGCCTGAGGCCTGTCTGTCTTTGAATCCAGCCTAAGTTGGGTTGTTTACCATGATAACAAGCTCCTCCAACAATCACAGTCTGAATCAGATGAGAATATAAATATTTCTCTCTTTAAATCTAACCTGAAAGCTTTGTTTAAGAACACTAAGAGCTAGTCATGTAATATTCAGATGTTCAGAAGGTGCCAGCAGGCTGCAGGTTGAGCACAATGCTCCACCTTCGAAGCGTGTCCTGGTTTGGCGCCATGCAGCAGGCTGAGACAGGAAGGAGCCGCCCGGGAGAGGCGGAAATAGGTGGTGGTTACAAAGAGGATCCCTGTCTTCTGTCTCGTGAGAAAAAAATGTAATCTTATGGTATACATCTCAGTTCTTCAAATTATACTGAGCGCAATTTGTTTTATGCATCGGGAGACTTTTTTCATCTACTGTTACTTCTTTTACAGCTGCTTTTCTATCTGCAAGCATTCAAATCTGATCTAATTCAACTTAAATGTACAACACACATTTCTGAACTCTCAAAAGTTTTTACATCACTGCATGCAATGAAGCGGCAACTTCTTCAACTGAAAAATGCAGCGCCGCAAAGAAGTGCAGTTCCTCTAATGGCCACTTGAAACCGGCTTTAAAGGTAAGTTAGTGCTCACAGATATTAAAATGTTAAATTTTACAGTAGAAGCAATCAGGCCATTAACTGCAGGCAAAATACACTGCAGTGTCATTTTAACCTGGCAAAGTTCATAAATTTGACTTTTATGTCTGATGATTTCTGAGACTGTTTTTGCAAATCTAATGCTTTCTATGTAAAAAATAATCTAATTTTAATTTTAGCACAAATTAATGACTTTAAACTTGAAATTCTGAATGTTTTCTCTGATTATCACCCCCTCTGCTCTGTTTTTAGCTTACAGTGCACTATTATGCATTATTATACACATTAATCTTTACCTAGCTAAAGAACAGAAGTATAGCAGGATGTGGGACACAGTGCAACCAGCATGTTTTTCTTATCAACAAAGACTTCAGGTCCATTTAAATGCTCTCTTAGAGGAAATCTGCCAACCAGTTCTTTTACCGGATAACGGCAGATTCAAAAGGCCATATCAGCAGCAGCCATCTAGGTTGTTTTTTAGGCCTACTCTATATTAGATAAACGGCTGTGATTGGCCTGGTTTGAACAGGAGGAGGGCCAGAGGCATTCTGCACATAAGCTCTTGGATTCGTCTGGTTCCCAAGTTGTTAGTGCTGCTGATGGATCATGAAGTTAGACAATAAAAAACAGCCGAGCCGTGATTGCTCCTGTGTTTTACAAAGCTTTTAAACTGGAGGTAACAGACTGGCAGACAGACTCTGAAACATCAGTTTCACTGAGTTGATCTCTAATGCTATTATGACTCATTTCTGCTTAATTTTTCACAGTTAAACCTCCACATGAACAGCATATCTTCATATCTTGTCTTTTGATCCTCAAAAACTCCTGTGCAGTAAAAGATGCATCTGAGCTATATGGACTCTTCTGCATCCTTCTGTTTATTTTTGTTTTATTTGTGAGTGTGTGCGTGCACATATACATGGATGACACCAGAGATGAATTACAGTGTGACAGTGACTCTCGTCTCTGGTGTCGGGCCCGGCGAGCTCTCTGATTTAGATAAATCACGCCGTGCAGCAGCGCGCCACTGAATAAACTTCCACTGTAGGTTTATGAGTCTGCTGCGTGAAGCAGACCTCTCAAACTTAACAGGCAACAATGCCCCCTCCACCTCCTCCACCATCGCCAACCTGAAACCCCCAAACGCCTCATGAGGTAAAAGAAATGACCTAGATACAAACAAACAGAAGATGGGGCTGCAAATCACGGCCTGCTTCAGAAGTCAATTCATCATTTCATCCTCAGTTTGTTTTCTCTTTAAAGCTTTGAGGAGATTTATTTTATTTATGAGCGTTTCTAAAAACCAAATTTTAATGAAGTATGGATAAGTTTAGAAATTGAGTCTACACACTGATGTGTAGAAGTTGTGTTTATTGTTAAATAACATTTTTCTGGATGTCTTTCTATTAAATATTAAAACTGTGTTTTCCATTTGACATGTGAGGCAATGACAAATAAATAATAGAAATCAATGTTAACAAGCAGATGTAAGCCTAGCTTTAAATTGAAATTGAAAAAAAAAAAACTTTGAGAAGCTTTTTTCTGAGCTGAAAAATTGTATGGACAGAGGTACCGTTTTAACATGAACATTGTATTCATTTTTGTTATATAGCTGTGAAACTGTGTCTCTTAGGTATCTGTTAGTTGTGGTGTGCCACAGGAGTCTGTTTCTGGGCCACATTTATTTTCTTTATATATGTTGTGCTTTCAAGTAATTTGAGTTACTGCTGAAGACACCCTGATAAACTATTGGCTCAAATTGTTGTCATAAATATTTTGTACTTGTAAATCAAATGCTTAGTTAGTTTTGTAACCTTGTAAACCAAAATATCTGAAAACTTTACGTTCGTGCATCTATAGATGAGAATTTGTGTGTGTAAAAAAATTTGTTTGTGAAAAATATTTGCAGAAGTTACAAATTCTTTTTGTTAAGGTCTGGTTACAGACACAAAGCAAAAAACTACTCTGCGCTTCCCTGGCTGTGTGTGAGTTTCAACTTACGAGTACGAATTTTGACCCAATTTTTCTTCCTTTCAGCTGATTGGTCAATGTCATGTCGATCACAAATTTGACAAATTTACAAAACTCAGTTCTAAGCTGGATGGACAGTATTTTTTTTCCAAATGAACAGACTGAATCATCAACATGAAATTAGTCACCTGAAACTAGCTGAAACTTGCTAAAAAATACTGTGTTTAACTACTAATTACAAACTGTTATCTCAGATGGTGAAAGAGTTTCAACAAGAATCTTTTGGAACAATGGTAGTACTAGCTTAACAAAGAGCAGGCTATTATCTCACTACAACTGATCACAAATGAAGGAGGGAAAATCTGAGTCGAATTTTTAACACACATACTGTTAGCTCATCAAGAAGACACTAAAAGCAACAGGAAGCATTTAGCTTAATTTAACACAAAGTCCATGTCTCATGAGCTGCTGTAACTCCTCGCTTATCTTTTTCCAGTGTATAAGGTATAGAAGGGAAATTTCTTGTTGGGTTCTAACTTGAAAATCTCTGTCATTAGCTGGTTCTCTGATAAAATTATGACTTTTGGAAATCTTGGTATCAGCTTCAATATTAATTTCAGTTTTGTCCAGCACATCATGAGTTTAGCATCTACAGACACAAAGGCATCTAAAAAAAACCATCCAATCGAACAGAACTGAGATGCTGGGCTTTTAACCAGGACAGAAAGAACTGAGTTTAGTATTTTACAACTTTCATTACTCTCCATTGCTGCAGAAAAAATCTATTAACAAATGTCTTGGAACAAGAATTCTGATCTTTTTTTCCATGTTGTCTGAGATCAATTTCCCCTTATTCTACTTTGGCTCCCCTGAAGAAGGCTTTCCATCTGTCCAGTCTCATACATACTGATGCATGTCCATAAAGTGGAGATTTTCTTCATTTAAACTGGAAAAACTTCCCATCTTTAGCCTGGATGGTCTGGAAATGGCAAGATGTTAATTATTTCTAATGCCTTAAATGGCATGTTTTCTAGCTACATCTCTGAGAGGTTTGTAGTTTGAGTCAAGCAACCAGCAGAAAAATAACAGGACCCTAACGTCTGGAACGATCTCCAGGAACTCAGATTGGTAGTGTAAAAACTTACTTTAAAGTTAAAGGAAAGTTGATCTTAAAAGCAACTTCTAGGGTAAAGACTTTCCTGATTTTGCTTGAGTTTTAGTCTTTTGTTATATCTTTCTTAAGTTTTATTTTCTTGCCCCTGTGAATCACTTTGTAATGTGGACTGTGTCAAAGTGCCGCACAAGCAGGTAAACTGTAGAGCAGGAGGAAAGTGTCCTTCATTGCCCCATCTACAGAACTAAAAATGTCTTCTCAAAAAAGTTACTTTGTTCCACCAAAAGTTTCAATATGTAGATCTGATCCCTGCCTTATACATGATGCTGTTTGCAGACTCGCTCCGTCCGCAGAGACACCATCACGGAGGAGGAAGTGTTCCTCATCTGCAACCTTCTTGCCTTACTGTCATCTGCCGGCAACAGCGAGGGAAGAAAAAGCGTCCTGTGCATCCGGTGGAGGGAAAAAAAGAAGAAGCTTTCCCTCGGCTGCTTTTTATGACAGGCCTGACAAAATAACCAGCCCTCTCATTACGGTATATGCAAACAATGATAAAGGGGACGGCGGCAAGATGTCATGTTAGACAATCAAGGAGGGGACCTCTGACACGCTGCCACGAGTGTGTAATAAAGTGCCGCGGCAGGCGACAAATGACACCGCACTTAATTTGCTGCGCAATGTTCCTGTAATTAGGTGAATTTGGCACAGGCAGGGGGGAGCGACAGCTAGATCAAGGTCTTGATGAATTAGGGGTCCACTGTCAAGATCAAATCACATTAATCAAGGTGGCCGAGTCCGCGGACAGCCATCCCCTCCCTACCCCCTCCCTCCCTTCTCCCAGCCGGCGTGATGAATAGCCCTGCTTCCGCCAGGCGCGAAGTATGCATCACCATCAAATCTGTGAATTTAAATGTAAGAGTACTATTTGGAGGATTCTATTGACTTTTTTTGTCCCGCCGCCAGTTTTTCTTCGGTGATAAAGTAACTCTGAAGTCTCCTCGTTGTTCAAAGTGTGCCACGAATGCGGCAGCCCCCTGCCTGATTTTATATAGCTCACTTTCTTAAAAGTTTACAATTAAGACGTGCAGTTTCTGTTTGTTGTTTTTGTTAAAATACTTTAAGTTTTATTATTTCACTACAGGTTTTCTAACACTAGCAGGCCTTCACTCCTGCTAACGATGTATTTTTTTGGGAGAAGACATTTGTCCTTATTCTAATTTGGGACACAGCAGGAATACTCCACTTCAGTCTTCAAGAGGCAGCACAAACCAGTCAAGTAATCATTAATCAAACTCTGTTTCTTTAGCATGTTTCATGCAGATCAGTGAAATTTAAAATGATTCAAAATCCAATAATTAAAACTAAATACAATAAAGAAAACACACACCTATAAAACAGAAAACACATTACAGCTACTTCTGAAACAAGTATAAACCTCTAATGTGTCAGGATTGGTTTCCCATTTTGGCTTTTTTACTAGCTCTTTGGGGGCAGGGGTAGGAAAACCATCTTTAGTGTTTCAAGATTGTCCCATTGACTGTGTATAATGTCTCTGCTCTAGTTTAAAGTCAATAAAACAAATACCCTCCTCCTGGTTTCTCTCTTGTTTTAATTGGGATTGCCAGTGTAGCTGCTCCTTACATACAAATTCATTCGAAGAGACCAACATGAAATTATAGTGATGGATTAAATCAAACATAAATCTTCCAATAATTATGAAATTTAATGCAATAATGGGGAAAAAACCTGCAGAACCACCTGAATGTCACTAATCTCAGATATTGCCATCTATCACCAGACCCTTAATTAACCTTAATGCCGTTTACATATTATCTTGACAGTTAATGTTATGAAGTAGCCATCACCAGACTCATATACTTCATCTAAAGGGTAGTGGGCGGGTCCCGAGTTAAACTTCAAATCCTGCAATTAAAGTAATTACCAATAAGAGTGAATCATCATAGTGTTGCTTACAGATGATCTTATGATCGGTGGGGTTTTCTCTCTACCTTACTATACTAGATACTAGAGTACCTGGAAATGACTGTTGTTGTGAATTGATATTAAATAAATAAAAGTGAATTTAATTTTAACAAATAAAAATACACTTATCTGGGTCAAGATACAGGGATAGCAGTCTAAGCAGAGAAGCCCAGACCTCCCTCTCCCATCCCCAAGCCAGGCAAGAGATATAATCTCTCCAGCATGTCCCGGGTCTGCCCAGGAGGACATACCCAAAATCCCTCACCTAGAAGCATCCTAATCAGATATCACTTCAACAGACCTCAACCACCCCAAGAGACCAAGGCATCTACGGACAGACAATCAATGGAACATGTTAGCCACATGGTCCAACCCTCTAGTGGACCCATCATCCTTTTAGAGGAAAATCTAATAAAAATCAGAAACAGAAACAACGCTAAAACCTAGATCAGTGAAGTATGTATCTACATATAAAATATGTTGAGTCAAAGGCGGTTTGGACATGGATGATGGTTGACTTCACCACTTGAAAGAGTTCTGTTCCCCATTGGGGTTAACCTGACATCTCAATGACTTTTCCCAAATAGCTGGGAGGTTTAAGATTCCGATAGAATTCGTGGCTCCAGTTCCTGTGGGATAATGGCTTTATTGTAAAGTTTCTTTAGAAGTCTTTTTGGAGTTTTAAATTGTGTTAAATGGACCTCATCAGCAGATTGAGTTTGCAAAGCTGTTGTGAAGTTCATTCCTGACCTTGCAAATGACTCCAGCTGCTGATGAAACTCATGTATTTTGATCAAAAGCTCTCCATAAAAGTTGAAAACGTAAGGAGTGACTTTCCTAACCGCTGTTTTGAGAACCAACTTTAAACCAGACACATTTTCAGAGTCTTTCAAACTGTGAAATGAAGTGAAACCAAAGTCTCATTCAGTCTGCTGCACGGTTATAGGTTTTGGAGAATTCAGAGGAAAAATTCTGGTTTGACTTTTAAATAAAAGCAAGAACAAAACCGACACTGTGTTTTCTCAACAAAGTGAATTTCCCTAGAGAAAATAAATGGGATTTCATCTGCGACTGAACCTCACTGCAACCCAGAAGTCGGACTCACCACCAGCACTGAAGCCTGTTTTGTGACCTCTATACTCCAGGAGTTTAATTACGGTGCTAGCTCGGGGGCAACACGGCCTGCACCACACAGATTAGCTCCACAACAAGCCATTAATGAATATAAAGAGGTGCTGGGCGGAGGTGGGGTGTATTATGTCATCAGTGATGGATCCGGCCCTGCCGATCGCTGCTAATGGAGCGAGCTGCAGATTGACACCATCCAACTTAAATTTTATTTAACTTTTCACTTAGTCAGAAACAGAAAGGGAAATAAATATAGCTAGTAGTAGCCATAAATGTAACTCCACTCAGACACTGTGGGCATGTTTATTCTTATTTTTCACTGGTAGACCTGATCTGATATAACTTATTTCTTAAAAGGAAAACATCAATCTTTAAAGAGCTTTGCATTTACATAAGAAGTCCGTAAATCTTGTATCAAACTGAGGACAAAAACTTCCAGTGTAGTAAAACTTTAATACTTTCAACACCACTGAAAACAGGGAACCTCAGTTAAAGCTGGAAATCTTCGTCCTGCTGGTAAAATGCCTTGCTTAGTGGCACCTCAGCTATTAAAGGAGAATATTTTCCTCTCTTCTCAGTGAGATTTTTACCAGTTTGGATCCGAGCAGCTGAACTTCAGACTTCTCAAGCATCAGAGTGTTTCATCCCCAGACGGCTGGAGCCAGAAGAGCAAAGCTTGCCCACATAATCAAACTGTATCGGAAACAAGGGCTGTAGAGGGGAAATTTAGGAACTAGCATTGATTATTCACTTTGGAAGTCAGCATGTTGTCATCTGCTTTTGATATTGAACTTGGCAAACGTTCAGCTCTCATCAGCTAGCGTGCTATCACAGCAAATCCTCCAGAGTTAAAAAAAAAAAAAGAGAAAAAAACAACCTCTGTACTGTTCTGGAGTAACTGAATATGAAATAACTATTTGCATCAAGAAGATCTGATGACTTGAAGCCAGTTTAGTGAAGAAGCCTCTTTGGAGATAATTACCCAGAAAGAAGAAGAAGAAGGCGGTCACTTACCTGTGCATGGCATGGAGTGCGTGAGGCTCGTAGTGGTATCGCCCCTCGTGATGGCGCATGTCAATCGGGATCGGCGTGTGGAAGGTTGGGAAGATGTGGTGGGGGGCTGCAACAACAGAGAGGCAAAGAAGAAGAAGAAGAAGAGAGTTAGCCGAGGAAGGCAGAGAGGGAGAGAGGAGACTTCAAAAAAAGAAGAGAGAAATTTCAAAGGCAAAAGGGCTACAATAAAGCAACATGAATTTCAGAGCAAGCTGAGCACTTTCGTGTAAAATATTGGCACTATCACACAAGAGAAGTGGAATAAATAAATAATCAAAGTTGTCCTAAGAAATCCTACATCTTGAACATAAAAGATATCCAACTGGGCTTTTGACAAAGACCTGCAGCTAGACGGTCTTTGAACTAGACGGGATGATGGACTGTGTGGAGGGAAGCTGCAGCCCCGACTCAAACTGGGACTGACAGCGCCGGGAAAATGCTTTCTTCTACTCACGCTCTTTCCATCCAAACAGCCTGAGTCTCCTCTGGAGCTCCAAACAGGCTCATAAAACACAGCTAAAGCCCTTAACTGACTCAACACAGAGTCCACACACTCCCCCTGTGTCGGGTGTAAACACAAGTGCATGTGTCTGACTGATTATTGGTTGTTTTTCCGGACATAATTACTGGAGGAGGAAATTGTGTGACTGTGCTTTCTGTTTCTGGGATTGAAGAGCCGGATGCATGGTTCCTGATCTGTGTTTGTCGGCTCAGTGTTGGGATAAATTACTGAGGTGTAATTCCAAAAACTTAAAACAACAAAGACCAGAGTATCTGGACTTTTTTTTCATCCGAGGCATGAGTCAAGCTCCAAAAACGCTGGAGCCTACATTTCCCATAAGGCAATTAAAGCTTTGGGGCCCTTGATTCTATAGTACATGATGGATGAATACCTGCTATCATCCAGGGAAAGGAAACAACATTCAGCTGTCCATATGGGAAGACACCTGAGTGAACATGCTAAATTGTTCATCAACACAAAGTGATGAAACATCCTCATCTCAGCCACAAATCCAACCCACACATCTCACTTCAAACTGCAATACAATAAATGTTGTACTCCTGCAGTCCAACCTGAATGACAGTAGTTGCCATTAAGACAAAACCTGTTTCTCAAGCTCTTGCAACATCTCCCTTTGTATAATCTAAGGACCTCTGTATCATTCCACTGGTTTATCATTAAAATGACAATAGACTGGTGTCTTCAACCTGGCCATGCTGCATGCTTGAGGTTCAAAAAATTGAGAAGTGAATGGTGAAACAACACCAAAGCTAAATGATTCAGGAGAGATTTGAAACTGTTAGTAAGCAAGACAGCCTGAGCTGACAAAGTGATTTTGTAGCAAGCTTTGGCTGTGAAAGAACAAAGAAAGGCATTAGCTAAAATCTCTAAGGCTATCCACAATTGTAGCTAAGCTACAAACAATGACTAGCTAACAGAAAATCTAATTTTGATGTCACAGAAAGTCACAAAATGTTGACTTTGCCCACAAAAGATAAGTTACAAACCAGCTGCTGATTGGTGTTTTGTTGCATTCTAGCAGAGCCATGCTAATGGTTCCACATTTCCAGCCTTTATGCAACGCTAAGCTAATAACTGTAGCAACAGATGTCGTTTTGTTTTAATACAAGCAGAATTTCCAAACGCATCTAACTTTTTCCTGTAAACTCAGATTCCTCTTACATTAGATAAAAACTGTTTGTGTCAGATAAGCATGAAGACAAAGCCCAGGTTGTGTTTAATAAAGGTGCATTCCTGCTTCTCATTTACCCAGCCGTTTGTTTTTACAAGCTCTGAGCATCCTTTTAATGGCCCTTTTTATTTGTCATTAAGGCGCTGTTTTCCTTTCATGGGTTCTTCTCGGATCTGGGAAGTTTACCCAAAACATCAGAACTAATTAGCTGTTGCGATAACACGAAACCACAGAAGATGTCGTGTCTTTATTTTACCACCACATAAACAGAGCCTTTTGGGGGGTGGCTCGCTCAGCTTTATGGAGTTATGTTTCTTGTTAACATTTTTCTCAGGTTTTTAATCTGGAAAAGCTCCACGAGGGCATTGCCTGACTCTCTCTCTACATGGTTCTCTCATCGTCTCCTCGCTCGTCCTCGCTGCAGTTTTCACGTCCTGCTAATTGCATCCTGGTGTGTCTCGACTCCGGGCTGCCGGATCAGAGACGAAGAAGACAGAGAGCGAGGAGGAGGAGGTGAGCCAGCTGATCTCTGGATTGCATTAAAATTCTTCCTGTGTGACACGTGCGCGCGCGGGCGCTCTTGCGGGCGCTCTTGCGGGAATCTCTCAGGGTGACCTGGGATTTGGGAGCGGCGGGGTCAGGGCCACGGATCATTATCTGCTCTCCACCGAGCGGGATAGGGATAACGTGGCCTCCTGGGGCCTCTAGGGGCCTCAGACCTGAGTGAGTCAGCATTCCAGGTCCATTCCTCTCACTCTGCCCCTGACAGCGTGACGGACAGCCCCGGTCCCTGAACGCCTGCAGAAATAGCCCACTTTACTTCATTTTTGGCCAGCCGCGGGGGGCCCGCGGGGGGCCCGCAGGGACGGGGGGCTGGATTCCTTCAGGCGACCAGCTCAGCCTTGTCACACCATCGTTTGGGCCGTGTTTGCTTTGGAGGAAGACGCGATTCAGAGGCTCTGCTGAGGAGGGAGCCGGTTTCCTGTCGCCGACAGTTGGAACGAGTGACTGCTTTCACTTTTTCAGTGTGGAAATGTCTCTGAATGAAGTGCTTGGGTCATCGCTGTCACTCATCAGAGCACGAGGGGGAATTAAGAAAGACGCTAAATGGGTTGTTTTGGTGCTTTCGCAACTGACCCGTTTGTTAAATAAACTCAGTTCAGTTTATTTAGGCGAGTGTGAACTCTGGTTATATGGTGAGAAGGACTGTGATATGGCTTCATGCAACTGAAACTCTGAATCAAAGGAGCATTAAACTTTGGAATATGGTTTTCTGGCAAATAACTTTTATTTATTCCCTTAATCGAGTCCCAGGGTTCTTGAAGAGCAACTTTTAGTTCAGCAGTGTCTCATTACGATGAAACAGCGCAGAAAAAAACAAGAAAGTGTTTCTCTTTCATTCTACTCTGTTGTAGTCATCACGGAAGACTAAACCCTGCTTCCTGACGTTGACAAACACATCTGGTATTAATAAATGCAAATGCCACAAAAATGACAGCATGTACCAGTATAAACCGTCAGCTGAGCTGAGACATTATAAACACAGAGAGTTTAATCAAATGCTGGCTTCAAAACTCAGTGGAGAGCTGGTTTAGTCTCTGATACGACAAAAAACAGCAAAATAAAGTCCACAAGAACTATAAAAAATCTGAGGTGATGCCTCTTTGTTCAATCAAGAGACCAAAAAGCAAAGAGACACAAATGGCAGTGAAGAGAAATGAATCGAAAGCAGCAATTTTCTGATTTGAACTCTGTAACCAGAGTTTTTTTTAATTATTTTTTTGTGAATCACACTCACATACAGTGTTTATATTAAGTGTTGCACTAGAAATCTCTCAAGTTCAAGGATGATAAAACATAAAGTGATTTAGTTGCATTCAATTCGTATGTAAGCAAAATTAAAAATAATAAGTTACCACAAATCTTTTTTTAATTTAGTAGAAATTGAAATGTTTGTCAGTGGGTAAACAATTAGTGTTGCTCACTCAGAAAAAGCAACTTATTCTTAGTCCTGTGTGCTTGCAATGAATAAGTTGTCCTAACGTGGTTATCGTAAATAAGCTTTACTTTGTTTTTTTTATTAGAATTGACAGTGCATTAGAGGCTGTGGTTACTCTTCTACTGATATTGGATTTAAACGTGATGAACTCACCCAGTGTGTGCGGGGCAAGGTCATATAAGCTCTTATAAACAGAACAAGCAAACTTGAATATTTTAACATTTTTAAAACTTAAAAATGGTATCATATTTCTGGAGTAGGAGACAGTAATGGACGGAAAAATGTTTTCCAATTAAATGAGGAATCAAATCGATAATTGATATCAATAATGGAACCGTATTTTATCTTTATCTTATCAATTCCCATCCTTAATTACTCAAACCAAGACTTCTTCCTAAATCAAACTAGTAGTTTTCCATGCCGAAAGTCATTTATATTGCCTAAACCTATACTGAACACAAATTTAATAAAGACATCTTAGTTTCTAAGCCCAACCAGGAGCTACAATCCAACACATACCACTGCTGTCCCACCAACCCCCTAACACAGACTTTGGAGGTCTAGGACCCGTATCTGTGGTGCACATGGAGGCGTAGACACTAAATGGGCATTTTGAAGTGAAAAGAAATGAAACAGCATTATGTGAAACTCCAACATGGCGAGGCACTGACTGTTCCTACATTTTATTAACAAAGAGAGAGTGTGACCAAACAAGACCGAGGTCTTTATGATATACACAAGAGAAGATGAAGAAACGTCAGGAACAAAGTTCTGCTTCAGTGTGGCATGAAAGAGACAAACAGGTTTTACTTACAGTGTTAAAGATGTTTCTGTGGGATTTAAGAGCAGTTTGATAATGTGGTCAGTAACACCTGTGTTTACCTAATATTTCATGTGATGATGAAGATGAAGCAGACCTCAACAAACAAGCCAAATCTAATGAACCACAGGTGGGAGAGTCCTACTTTTCCTCCTCTTCTGAAAAAGTTCTGATGGTTATTAGTTTTTTATTGATTGGTTTCAAGTTGGATTTCAAAAAAAAAAAAAAGTCTTTAAATGGGTGAAACTGATCTGTGGTTAGCAGTGAAGACGCTTGTATCTGTTCCTGTGAGTTCCAGTCATGACTGACTCGTGTTAAGGGCGAAGCCGCCCCTTCCTCTTCCTCGCTGTTTGTCGTGGAAAAAGCCCCGCGGTCGCGTGTTTTTATTGGAGTGCTTCACATTAATTAAAGGCTCCAAACGTGACATTCAAAAGTCAGACGGCAGCAGCTGTGAAGAGGACGAGCAGCGAAGTGCTGCAGAGAGGTTACACCAGTAAATAGACCGATCCCCGGCAGCACGTGGTGGAGCGGAGAGGAAACTGTCAGTGTCTTTGTTCATGCTTTATTGATACCTTTATTGATTTCTACTGATCTCTATTTAAAGGACCTCTGGAGCTCTTCAAAAACACTGAAATCCTTCCACAAATGTTATCTGTATTTATGTTTTTAAGTCTTATGTCTGTTTTGAATTTCTGTTTCTATTTTCTGTTACCATTTGCAGCCACCACAGCCACGAATCAACTTCTTTAATCATCCTTCTGCCTAAATTTACTTCCATCTGCTGTTTTTATTTATGTCACTGTTTAACTCGCTCTATATCTTGACTCTACAGCTATTTTCAGCCATCTCTATATCCAAATATATCTCCATGTTTATTTATTTCATTTTCTTCTTTTTCATTTGGTCTTCTTTTATGTCCTTGTATCTCTACAATTCCTCTGTATCAGTTTTTCAATCACAGGTTATCTCTTTTCTTGTCATTTTTATCTCCGTTCACAACATTATAAACTCTTCTTTTTTTGATCCTTTGTTTTTATTTGTCTACCTCCTGTCAACATAACTCAGACTTCCATTCCTGTGGTAATCATCTTCTCCTATCTCTGTTATATTATCTAATGATGTCTCATTAGATCGTTGTTATTTAGGGACACCCCTCTTCCTGTATTTATCTCTATTTAGTCTTTAATTAACATCATTTTATCCTTCCATTATCTCTGTTCATATTGCCAGTTTGATGATATATTAATTTTATATTCTTTATGTCCCTTCTAATCTCTTTTAGCTCCATTTCTGTCTCTATTTCTAATCTGTTCTCTCTGTGAAACTCGTCCCGGAATGCTACTACGCAAGTAACCCCGGCGGAAGGGGCTACATGAATAGGATGAGGGACCTATGGATTCTTCGATACCCAACATCCACAATGACGGCGAAACAACTAGTAGCTCAGTGTTCCAACATTCGAAAGAAGGGACTGCTCTCACAGCTAGAGATTGACGAGGTACAACACAAATGCTACGGCAAGGAGGAGTCAGGACGCCAGGTCAGGGGGGAGATATCATCACCCCCACCCGAGATTGGGTACATAGCCCCAAGTGCGATAGGAGAAGGATCGTTGAGTGTGAGAGGAACTGACCTGAAAAATAGGATCATGGCCAAGCTTGAAACCTGGATCCCCCGTAGCCGGTTACCAAGATTACGTGAAGTACCCTCAGAAGGTCTGCTAGATGATGTTAATGCAGCACTACGGGCAATACCTACAACCACGATTACCGACACTAACAAGCTGATCTACAATACGGCAACAGTGATCAGTGAGATGCTTGGCTACAAGTTGAACAGCCACAAGGGGCAGTACCCTCCATGGAGAAGGAGGCTAGAGGGCAAGATCAAAGTAGCACGGAGGGAGGTTAGCCAACTAACAGAGTTGCAGAAAGGTGCGACAAATAAGGTGCCTAAGAAATACAGCAAGCTGTCCATACCTGAGGCCTTGGAAACTGCCAAGCAAAGACTCACAGCCTTGGCCAGCCGCTTGAGGAGGTACACCAGAGAGATAGAAGGCAGGAGAATAAACCAGCTGTTCTCCACAGAACCAGCAAAGGTGTACTCTCAGTGGCAAGGGAACAATAAGAGAACAGCACCACCAAGGCTGGAGACGGAGCAATACTGGAAGAGCATATGGGAGAAGGATGCAACCCATAACGGCAATGCTCAGTGGCTAGTGGATCTGAGGGCAGACCACAGCGACCTCCCTGAACAGGGTCCAGTAACCATCACAGTGGCAGATATCCAAGAAAGGGTCTCCAGTATGAAGAGTTGGACAGCACCAGGGCCCGACATGGTTCACGCCTACTGGCTGAAGAAGCTGACTGCACTCCACGAGCGTCTGGCAGCACAAATGAACCAGCTGCTAGTTAACGAAAGACACCCGGAATGGCTAACCGAAGGTCGGACGGTCCTGATCCCCAAGGACCCCAAGAAGGGAGCGGTCCCCTCCAACTACCGACCAATAACCTGCCTCAGTACTACATGGAAGCTCCTGTCAGGCATCATATCGGCTAAGATGAACAGGCACATGGGTCAATACATGAGCGGGACACAGAAAGGAATTGGCAAGAATACCAGAGGTGCAAAACACCAGCTACTGGTAGACAGAACAATCAGCCGAGACTGCAAGACCAGACTGACCAACCTGTGCACTGCCTGGATTGATTACAAGAAGGCCTATGACTCAATGCCCCACAGCTGGATACTGGAATGCCTAGAATTGTACAAGATCAATGGGACCCTAAGAGCCTTCATCAGGAACTCAATGGGGATGTGGCGTACAACACTAGAGGCCAACTCCAAGCCCATAGCACAAGTTACCATCAAGTGCGGGATCTACCAAGGAGATGCTCTGTCCCCCACTGCTGTTCTGCATAGGCCTGAACCCCCTCAGTGAGATCATTAACAAGACTGGCTACGGATACCGACTACGGAACGGAGCAGTTGTCAGCCACCTCCTGTACATGGATGACATCAAGCTGTATGCCAAGAGTGAACGAGACATCGATTCACTGATCCACACTACCAGGCTATACAGCAATGACATTGGAATGTCGTTCGGACTGGAGAAGTGTAGTCGGATGGTAACAAAGAGAGGGAAGGTAGTCAGAACTGAGGGGATTGAACTACCAGAAGGCAACATTGCAGACATAGAGGACAGTTACAAGTACCTGGGGATCCCGCAGGCAAATGGGAACCATGAAGAGGCCGCTAGAAAGGCTGCAACCACCAAGTACCTGCAGAGGGTCAGGCAAGTCCTGAGGAGTCAGCTGAATGGTAAGAACAAGATCCGGGCCATCAACACATACGCCCTGCCCGTGATCAGGTACCCTGCTGGGGTAATAGGCTGGCCAAAGGAGGAGATAGAAGCCACTGACATAAAGACAAGAAAGCTCCTGACCATGCATGGAGGGTTTCACCCCAAGTCCAGCACCCTGAGGCTGTACGCTAAGCGGAAGGAAGGGGGCCGGGGACTGGTGAGTGTCAGCACCACAGTCCAGGATGAGACAAGGAACATCCAAGAATACATTGGGAAGATGGCCCCAACTGACCGAGTGCTCAGTGAATACCTCAGGCAGCAGAAACCCAAGAAAGAGGAGGGAGACGAGGAACCATCATGGAAGGACAGGCCCCTGCACGGTATGTACCACCGGCAGATAGAGGAGGTGGCTGATATCCAGAAATCCTACCAGTGGCTGGACAAAGCTGGACTGAAAGACAGCACAGAGGCACTAATCATGGCAGCACAAGAACAAGCTCTGAGTACAAGATCCATAGAGGCTGGGGTCTATCACACCAGGCAAGACCCCAGGTGCAGGCTGTGTAAAGATGCCCCAGAGACTATCCAGCACATAACAGCAGGGTGCAAGATGCTAGCAGGCAAGGCATACATGGAACGCCATAACCAAGTGGCCGGCATAGTGTACAGGAACATCTGTGCCGAGTATAACCTAGAAGTCCCGAGGTCAAAATGGGAGATGCCCCCAAGGGTGGTGGAGAATGACCGAGCTAAGATCCTGTGGGACTTCCAGATACAGACGGACAAAATGGTGGTGGCTAACCAACCGGACATAGTGGTGGTAGACAAACAGAAGAAGACGGCCGTAGTGATCGATGTAGCGGTTCCGAATGACAGCAATATCAGGAAGAAGGAACACGAGAAGCTGGAGAAATACCAAGGGCTCAGAGAAGAGCTCGAGAGGATGTGGAGGGTGAAGGTAACGGTGGTCCCCGTGGTAATCGGAGCACTAGGTGCGGTGACTCCCAAGCTAGGCGAGTGGCTCCAGCAGATCCCGGGAACAACATCGGAGATCTCTGTCCAGAAGAGCGCAGTCCTGGGAACAGCTAAGATACTGCGCAGGACCCTCAAGCTCCCAGGCCTCTGGTAGAGGACCCGAGCTTGAAGGATAAACCGCCCGCAGGGGCGTGCTGGGTGTTTTTATATGCACATTAGTGTTTATTTCTATTACATCCATCCTGCTGACAGTGCCATTTATCTCTATTCTGACTTGTAACATTTGAATCCATTTTTATTTCTTGACCTAATTTCTCTTTTAATTCTTTCTTTTCTGTCACTTGTTATCTACCTCGATGGCTCTGCATAGCTCTCAATACCACCGGCTGTGCCTTTATATATCCCAGCCTTCCTATCTGTAAATGCCTTAAACTCTTACTTGTTTCTATAGTCAGCTCCTCACATAAATCCTAACATCTGCCTAAACATTTATTTTGAAACATTTATATATCTTCCTCTGTTATCATTTTTTCTCTCTCTATTCCTATTTTAATCTTTATTTGTCTCTGTGTGTCCTGCATTTTCCTCCCTTATGCTGTAACCTCAGATAATGTTTTCATTGCTATGCTGTCTTTTCCTATCTCCGGTACCCACATTTCTCCCTGCATTTGTCTCTATTTGTTGATTGTATTTTTATTTCTCTCACTGTGTTTTCATTCTTTCAATGATTCTTTCTATTACAATCTGTATTATCTGTTCATGTGTCAGTCTGTCACGTTGTTGCCTTTTCTTGTCACCTTAGTCATTACTGTATTTAATTTTCTTGTCTTTATGTTACCTGTAAACTTGTTTATTTTTGTTTATGTCTCTATTTCTGTATTTCTCCTATCTGCCTCTATAGCTCTCCCTTCCTCTCTGCTCTCTTTCTCTATTTCTGTCTCTCTCTATAAGTCCTACACCTCTATAGCCATCTCTGTGTCGACACCTTTCCTTCCCCCTTCTCTATCTGTACTGTTATTTCTTTATATAAATGTATTTCTGTCACAATTCAGAGAGAAATTTCTCCAATTTTTCTGTGGACTTCTGCTTTGCCTTTCTCATCTTCATTCTTTTTCTTTTCTATTTCTCTCCCTCCTCGTCTCCCTGCTTTCTGTGACCGCCCTCTCCGACTGTCCCAGACATCCCTGGCTGTAATTTGGCTCGCTCCGGTATAATTACCCTCTGACTGACTGCACGAGTACAGCAGCTCGGTGTGCATGCGAGAGAGCACTAAAGGGCCCCATTGATTGAAAGAGCAGCTCGAGTTAATGCCCCATTCATAACAGTCGGAGGGTGAATTGTAAGAGGGGGTCAGCGAGGGGGGGCAGGAGGAGGACAGGGGAGGATGGGGGTGAGACAAAGAGCAGCTAAATCTGGGTCACCAAAACAGCACGGTCAGGGGACGAGGTCTTTTTAATTCTACACCACTGTAAGCAACCGTGGAAGACAAATAAAAGCCCCAATGCAGTTTAAGACTGGAAAAAGTAAAGAGAGAGAGGAGATTAAACAAAAGAGGAAGAATGAAAGAAAGTAGGAAGAATGGGAAGGAAAGTGCAGGAGATAAGAAAAAAATATAAAGACGCAAAATGATCAAAGTTGAAAAAAGATGGTTGTAAGAAAGTTGGCTGCATAGAGTAAACTGAGCATCACACTCATAAATATCCTTTGAAAACAGCAGGTTTTGTTTACAGCAGCACAAAAAAGGGAAAATTAATCTTTACTTAGAACCAGGTAAAACTTTGCCAAGTGTTTGAAGACATGCAAAACTAAACTGGCTGAGATTTAATAAATGTGCTTGAAAGGTTTTATGCACTCCGAGCTGAGTCAAAGCTAAATTGACTTAAATCAAGAGGTAATGACTTGTTTCTAGAAGAGTTTCTAGCATAGATTTCTCCTCTTCCACCTTGGAAACATTGGACTTGGAGGAAGTAATTCAGCCGGTCGCTCTGTCAGCTTTTCAGCCATCCACACTGAGGTTTCCTCTGCGGGCCTGGGCCTGGGAGTCCAGGCCGGGGATTGACCATGCAGGCTTATTCCATCACCGAGACAGCCCCATTGTTCTGCCGCCACAGGAAGAACAAAAGGCGAGTGCTCGTGAGAGTTCAAGAGGCGCGTTTACCTGATTCACCGGGCCCCGATCCCCCCTGGGCGTACGCAGCGTAAGGCAATGCTGCCGCGCCCCCGCTCGGGCTCTAGCCATCTATTAGTCTTTGCTTGGTAACATTTGTTTTAGCGGCTGGTGAAGCGCCGCAGAGGGCTGGCTACAGTTTTTCATAGTCAGCCTCCGTTCAGCACACACACAGCAGAAACGCGGCTTTCTGCTGTTAGAGTGAAGCACGAGCTAAATTTAGTCGCAAAACTGCGAGGAGGGCTGGTGATGACCGTGCAGAGAGAATATGTGCATATAACCAGTTTCAGTTAACACCACAATTTACTTCAAGGTCCTCTGAGCAGCAATTTCAGAGCCTCTGCAGGAGAGTTTGCTCAGTTGTACAGTTGCAGATGTTCATATTTGCATTTTTGTCAAAGTCTTAATTTTCTGAATCCGATCCTTTTTTGGCTTAAACATGCTCTTTCTGCAGCCAACAGTAAAGTCAGGACATGTATTTCGTAGAAGTTTAAAACATGTGGCCTGTTTTGAAATGTCATCAAATATGTCATGACCAGGGTATTTCTGTTTCTTTTTGTTTTGTGTGGAAACTGTTTTTTTCCTCACTTCCTCTGGAGAGGAAGGGTCTGCCTCAGGGTGGAGTCTGGAAGTTGGATGCTTTCCCTCACACCTGCACTGCATCTCTTCATGGAAGATAATATTTACATTGGTATGCTGTAATGTCTGTAATGACATGGAATATTTAAGGGTGGCATGTGTGTCAGGTCATCGCCAAATTATCTTAACCTCTTCTGTGGTATTGAGGTTCACCTACTAGTGGTCATTTCTAGCCTGCCAGCTGAACTCAACAACACTTCTCCCAAACTGTAACCACCTGCCCATTCTCCACCGAACTCCCCAGTATCCTGGACTGTAGTATGGACTCGTCCCTCCCAGTTCTGGAACCCCCGTGGCTAAGACCAAACTTTCTGACCCCCCGATTTGCGATCCATTCACTACCTCTCACTTACACTCTCTCTCTCACCCTGCAGATCGCACAGCCCCACCCCTCTGAGTCATCCCCCACCCAGGTGATCCCTGCCTTTGCTTAAATGAAGAAATATTTTGTTGTAGAACAGTCCACCAAGTCTGACGTCTCATCGTCATGACACAAAGGTCCATTAAGTGCAGCCTTAAGTAGTGCGTGACCATCACCAGTGCTGTAGGAATGATTCACTCAGCATTCTGTCTAAAGTATTCTGACTTCACAAGAGTTTCTGGCTGGTCAAAATTGTATTGAATTCATACTGCTTTGACTGGCAGCATGTCTAATTGAAATTGGTGGGAATTAACGTCAACTGACTCATTTCGGCAACGATCACATAACACATCTCCACTTTAAATGGGCTTTACATAAAGATGTAGGATGAATATGATATAGCTATATAGGAGGATATAGCTTTTTGTAAATCCTTGACTTTGCTTTTTGGCCATCACCACCTTGCTTTTTTAGAACCCTTAGTTGCTGTATTTGGACAACAGCATGGACCAGTAACTTTACCAGGCCATTTGCAACAGTTCAAACAGTTCATTAACACCAGTTAGCTAAGGGAGAGTCAGCTTAGCCCTTACTTATGCATAAATTTAGGTTTAATAAAGTTTAGATACATGAGTCTATCCAAAGGGCCAGATTAAAGACTGGATTAAGCATAAACCATCCCTACATGTTGATGATGTGATTCTATTTGTTACCAAGTTCTATAAACCATTAAAAAATAGGCCAGACATCCAGTTTAGTGAGTTAACTTAGCTGAAGTTGGTACCTGCTTGTGTCGCCATTCACCTGTCAAAGAAGCCACGGCCCTAATATTTTAAACTTTAGGTCAGAAAACAATTAAACAGATAAAGATTAGAAATAGTTCACCCCCCTACACAGTTGTATGTAGACATGCTAATGCAATGTTTACAGACATAAAATAGCCTGTAAGCATGCTTATTTCTGCCATAAAGGGACATTTTAATATTGGAAGTCTATGGGAACAGGAAATCAAAACACCTGTTAATCCAGTCAGTGACTTTTTGAAGCTCCACTGAGACAAAAAATCACTAGAAACGCCACAAAAATTACAATTACCTCAAATGCTAAATAAAATCCAACTCTGAGGTTTCTGCCTCCATCCCAGCTCAATGGAAACAACACAAGTTTAGAGAAATAGTGAAACTGGAGTTACTGTCTACCAGACACATAGTCCTCATGAACAAAGCTGATGGTTGTGGTAGTTGGGGGTGGTTTGGGACTTTCCATCACCGTCACCTCCATTGTGTTGGAATGACTATAGACATGACAGACTTAGGCAAAAATCTCAAAACCTGGACAAATGAACCCAAACTGCAGCCATAAAAATGCCATTCAGTGTAAACATCACTTTGCAACTTTACAGAAGCTTGACGATAAGCAAGTCCTGCTCTACAGAAGCAGAAATGTATTAGTATTTTTGCAAGGTACAAGCAGTTTACCACAGAGGGAATGAGTCAGGCCTTCAAACATGTCTGTCTGTTTCCAATGTATTTCAACACCATCTCTGATGCCCTCTCACTTTATGTTTCACTGGGGAAATTTCTCAAACTGGAATAAAAAATTGATGCTGCATTGATCCAATCAATCTGTGAATCTTCAACAACAGTAAGATAAGATAAGATAAGATAGAACTTTATTAATCCCTCGGGTGGGTTCCTCTGGGAAATTTGACTTCCAAAAAAAGCACAGTTACAGAATTGTTATATATATATATATATATATATATATATATATATATACACACACACACACACACACACACACACACACATATATAAATACAGAGACAAATATAAATAAAATATACAAAGGGGATAAATAGAATAAATAGGAATAAAAAATAAAAATACAAGTGAATTGCACATTTCAAGTATTGAGTCTATTGCACTGTTGACTATTTACAAAAAGTATTGCACAAGGTATTGTACAGTGAGGTGAAGAGGCACTACAGCTTAGTTGTTCCCCCCTCCTTTGTCCTCCTGTTTCCCCTCCCTCTCCCCTCCAGAGAGGAGTTAAACAGTTTGATGGCGTGTGGGACAAAGGAGTTTTTAAGTCTGTTAGTTCTTGTCTTGGGGAGAAGCAACCTGTCACTGAACAGACTCTTCTGATTGTTTATGGCCGTGTGCAGAGGATGCCCAGCATTGTTCATAACGTCCAGCAGTTTCTTTAATGTCCTTTTCTCTGCCACTGTCACCAGAGTGTCCAGCTTCATGCCGACCACAGAGCTAGTAAAGGACTTCACATAGAAGAAGGAGTTGGTTTTGACCTCAAAGTTAGCTTTTCGCTGCTGCCATGAAAACAAAATGCTGTTCTGACTGAACCGGACCAGAAAACAAACGTTTTGATTTTTGCAGCGATTATCTTCTTGTAGCAGTCCTGAAGAACTCTCAACATGGGGGTCTCGCAGGTCATTCACTGCTTCTGACCATAAATCAGTCATGATTAGCCAATTAATGTAAAATAATGACATTGAGGGATGGTTTGGGGTTGGTTTCCTCATATTTTCACTGATGCCCACATACTTTTGTCTGTTAAATAATTTGTTTTTTCTCTTTGATAACTAAATTTAACTCAAAAAATAGAGTTTTAAGAAGTTTTTGGCATATCCTGTGGTCACCCTGCTGCGTATCAGTGTATTCAACCTCAGGCAGACCACCACCAGTCCCTCCATGCAGGACTGTGTGGAGCATGGAGGCCACGAGGGACAGAGTTACTTATCAGCCTCGGACAGCTGGGCTCAGGCCATGTGCTAATAACCTCCATGCATCAACGGGCTGAAGGTGAGGGCGCGGCGGCAGGCATTAACCAAATGAAGCAGGCGGCGGGGGCTGACGGGGCCGTCCTACAAGCAGCACGTTGTTAGCATGCTGTTTGTGTAATTTAGGTACTTAAAAGACGGCGAGGGTTCAAAGACTGATTGCACCGTCGAGTAATCAGCCACCTCCACTGCGCGCCTGATTTATCACCCCCTCGCTTAATAGCACTGCTTAACACACAGGTTTGTCCAGATTAAGTAATTACCTGAAAGCAAAAGTTTATTATGTGGTGCAACGGGCTGGTGATAAAGGCCTGCTGTCGAGAGGAGCCACAGAGAGGCCTCGGAGCTGCTGAATGAGAGCGATAATTAAAATACAATGAATTAAATTGTCGCTTCTGGGGCTGTCACCATGCTCCCCAGCTAACATCCATATTACCCCGCCGGCACCCTCGCTAGGGGGGCGCCTGGGATTATGCCTCACCCCGGACTGGTGGAGCAGCTGAGAGGGAAATGACTCCAATGGGCCATCTGTAAATTAAACAAAGACCTAGTTCCTCTCCGAAAATGAGTGTGGAGGGTGAGAGGGGAACAAACCTGAGCTATGAATAACACCTGAGCGCACATTAGCTCTGTAAGGTTGTTGTGCTGGTGTCTTAATGAGGCGGAGGCCTCTGCAGGTACAGATGTTGGTGAACAATGAGAGGGAGGCAGCACGGGGGAATCTTTTGAGTGATGCGCCTGTGATGATGAATGTCTCGCAGGTGGAAGCAGAAGACGTCTTCTCTGTCTTCACACCGCTCTCCAAGGAGGCCCCGGACCTCCGGCTCGATCTACCAGAATAGATGGAGCCTCCGTCCTGTGGTGTCAGCACCCGTCCACCTCCCGTGTTGATAAACGCTCTGCCGCACGTCTGACACAATCTGCTGAAGCAGTGTTGTCTCTATTTTTTGACCCAGCCACTCCCCCGGCTCCACTCTCTGAACCGATTTTATTTGTTTGACATTGTGCTGCTGCGTGTGATGGAGAGCAGGCCCCTGGCTGACTTCATCAGGCCTATAAAGATGAGCCAGGAGCTGCTTGTCTCCAATGAACGCCCTCCAGCAGGCGCAGACAGGGCAGAAGAAGATTTGGGTTACATTTCTGACTACAACTGGAAATCAGAAGAAATCAGAAGTCTGATCTAATACAAGAAAATGCCTTAGCATAGACACCAGGGCTCATGGTCACATCGTAGTCTGTATATGAAAGATGGACGGAGTAACTGTGACATCACCCATTCGTTTGCAAACATCCATTTTGAAGCCTGGACTTCTGGTCTTTAACATGTTGGTTGTTGGGACCAGAAATGACCATGTTTGGACAAGAAGGTCACCTAGAAACAGCTGCAAGAAGCAAAGCAACAACTGCTACGATCACAGACTGTATATAAAAAACTGTGATGCCACACATCAGTTTTTGGACTCATTTTGGAGTCATAATATTAGAATTTTTGCCATATCAGGTCAGTTCAGCCAGAAGTGCCCATGTTTGGACAAGTGGGTGCAGTGCTAAGTTAGCAGCTAATGCTAGCTAGCTTAATTAGCAGAGTAAATCCATCACCTGGCATAGATATTTTTCAAAATTTAGTTTTGATGAATCTTTTTTCAAAAAACAAACTATTTTAGCTCCAATCTCTGTAAGGTTGCTTAATTTAGGCTCACTAAAAAGTCAAATTTTTCTGATTGGCCAACTTCAAAAGGGCTGGGTAGCTAGTACTAGACTTGCTAATTGTGTTCCAGGGGTCCAGTTTAGTAACTTGGAAGTGAAGCAGGCAAGTAGGAGCTTCTAATTATACAAATTTTAAGCCTGAATATTTCTACTTATGAACATTTTACCATGGAAGTCTGTGGTGGAGTGACTCACCTTTGGAGCCTCTAGTGTTGGTTAGAGGAACCACAGTTTTTTCCTTTTGAGTCTGGAGGTCCCCGTCTTGTTTAATCACCACAAATTTTATCCAGCGTGAGTGGTTATATGTGTTCAGCTCTGTATTAAACAGAGAACCTCTAATGTAAACTTTTATGTATAAACTGATGCTACAGAAAAAGAATGACCCAGTCAGATTGTTCCACTCACCACCATTGTGTGACCTCTGTTTTCTTACTCTTGACACTCCTCACACAAACTCTCTTTAGACACTTCAAACTCTCCTTTGGTCCTTCCTTTCTGTGTTAAACAGAAGCTTGTGGGAGAAAGGAGTCAAGAAAAGGAGACAAAGCTGCAGGGAGCTGACTTTCTAATCCTGATTAACACTTTCCCACTGCTTCAGGAGCCACACACACTCAGTGCAAACGCTGCAGGTCAGGAAGTTTGGATTCACACAAACTCCAACAACTTTGCCTCTGATCAGTGTCTTGAACACACAGAGGGGGAATTACAATGCAGAGCAGAAAATTACAGGACCCAGACGTCCACAGCTCGATGACACGTTAGAACGCCCCCCATAAACCACTCCCTGACTTGAGTTTAGTTTAGAAGGCCTGCTTGGCTTGTAATCGAGCAAAACGAAGCAAAGCGTTTCACAAACTTTGCCATGAAGCTTTAAACAGAGGAAAAATTACACCCTATGAGACCCGAGCATGCAGGAGGACCCGCCTGCATTCACTGTCTCCTTCTCTTCGCTCTGACTTTACAGCACAAATCAGCCTGGGTTTATGGCTCAAAGGGAGGTGGGCTGATGTTAACATTTTGGGTAATTTTTCATCAGGTTATATTGCTTGCTAAAGCTCAGCCATCTACATGTAGTGTCTCAAGCATGCTTCCCCAAATCAAACTGCCTGTTGCTACAGCTGAAAACATTCCCAAAATGTTCATCATTTAACATATCCCACATCTCATACATCTTAAAAACCCACAGGCCTTTAAAGCTTTGAAGATTTCTACCAATAACCCAAACCAGCTCAAAGACTGTGGTGAAATTTTTGAGGAGAATGGCTTCCAGGAAATTTCAAAGCAGGTGATTCCACTAAACTGAAAATTCATTCATAACTCAGGGTTAATCCCAGTGTTACTTAAGTCCTGCTTCAGAGCGGATCCCTCTGACCTTTTTACCTTAATAGTGGATCTAAAATGATCTTTTACGATGGGAGTTCAAAGAAACCGTTGCGTGAAGAAGCCCCAGGTCACAGTTTTTTAAATCTGCAGAAATTTGATGTGTATCAGTCAGAACTTTGACCTGATTGGATAATCTGATATGCTTTGACCTACAGACGTGACACAATGAAGAAGAAAAAGAAGAAGAAGAAGAAGAAGAAGAAGAAGAAGAAGAAGAAGAAGAAGAAGAAGAAGAAGTAGAAAAAGAAGAAGAGAAGCTACCAGAAGCAGCTTTATTGTGTCTGCAGTTAGGTTGCATGCCAGCGCAAATCCCCGCTGTCATGAAGCTATTTGTCCGTGAGTAAAGACAGCTGCTGGATCACAGAAGGATGAGAGGGAAGGTTGGATTTTATGGGGAATGAAGAGAAGTTGATTAAACATTTGTTCTGGATAGATTTTAGGAAGAATAAAAGTCACGAATCTCCAGCTGAGAAAGGCCAAACTGCTTTTCCTCTAACCTGCCCTGCATCTCTGCATCACCTAGCGGAGCTCACAGTCAGAAATCAGAGTTCATGATAGTCAAAAACGGCCAAATCTCATCTTTGTGCTCTTTATTTTTTTGGTTATTCATCACAGTTATCGTCTTGTCATTAGCAACTAAAACTCTGAGCAGGTGCAGTAATTTAGTTTTCCTACTGGCTAAATTACATGAATTTATGAGCATGTGAGTCTGCAGGAGGAGGTCGGGGTGGATGGTGGGTGCACAAACCTAACAAATTCATGCTAAAGATCAGAGTTCAGCTCTTAAAGTTGATGTGCAACAAGCAGATAAAATCACTGGTAAAACTCATCATGTTTGCTGACAGATGTAAGTAAACCAGGCCAATACTGATGCAGTAACAAATAGTCCTGTAGTAACTGGTCAGTTCCAAGTTGGCTCGCTTTTTGAATAACCCGGCAAAACAACTGGAGTAACAAACCAAACCACTACTGATTTTAGAGGACGATGATAGGTACACAGCTATCAGTCAACAAAGCCAATATTTATCCATTACCGATACTTGGCCATTATATCAGTAGATCAAAATCTAAAATTAAATGAACAATACGTATATTTTTTTATTTAATTTATGATTCTTGTTTTTATTTACTTTCCCTTCTGCCTCAGTTTTTATGTATATATTCTTATATTTATTCAGTATTTCTTAAGAGTAAGAAAGATTTAGTTACATATCTTTATTATTTTTTAATACACGATTCATTTATTTTTATTTACTTAATTGCTTTATTTGTTGTTTTTTTATTGCCCAGTTTTCATTTTCCTAAACTTTATTTCTGTTTAACACCTTCAGAATGCCACTGTGGAGGATGTCATTTAAAGTTAGTCATGAAGCAAATTAAAGCATTTCAAATGTCACATTTTGAATTAATTGATGCCATGGGTGATGTTTAATGTATATCTTTGATGTGTTTAAGGAAATTACACTATTTTCATTAAGTGTTTTATTTTACTTTTTGACAGCTGTATTCTTTCATAATTGGTCATTTTTTAAAAGCTGTCAAATTGTAGTAATTTCACTTTCCACAGCTGGAAATGCTCCTTCAGCCATGTCTATTGACTAAACACCCAGCTAGATTAGTACCTAGGATGGGAATCAAACCTGTGACCTTCCTCTATCAGAACAATGATCCCACCGTTCTTTAATAACTGACTCTACTGGATGCACTCAAACAGCTGCAGTAACAATACACCGAGCTCCTCAGCAGAGTGTAGTATTGATCTGCATCAGGCCTCTCCCCCTCCATCTCATCCCCAGTGGGCGACCTCTGACCTGCACAATTCAGTCTGCTGAATGGAAGCTGCGTGCTCCACAAAGCCCAGCGAGCAGCGCAGTGTGTAAAGATAAAGTGCCTAGCTTAGAGGAGGAGAAGAAGAAGAGGCCGCCTCACACAATGAGAGCACAATTAAACGCTGACTCGCACCTCATCTCGACCTGCCTCAGCGAATCGTAACGGGACAAAAGCACGGGAATTGGAGGGATCAAGTGCACCATTTCAGACCAAAAAAATAGCTCCTCTTTAAAGCATATGCAGACAACAAAAATTTTTTTAAATCATCACAGTGATTCATCTTAAAAGTCCTGACTAATGACTCATGTTTGGACTTATTAAAAAAGAGCTCTAATCTGCATATTTCCTGACCTTATTTCAGGCCCAGTTTGGCCTGGTTTGGTGGCTAATTAGCTTGAGAAAACACCACCAATGGTGAGAAGACAAAGCACATCAGGACAACAATTAGTCCAAAAAAAAGCTTCCTGAATAAATTAGAGCCAGAAAAAACAGATACAGGAGAGGGTTACAAACTTCACCTTTTATATCAATTTTGATGAGATTAACCTCAAAACACTGTCATTAGTGTCAGCTAGGGTCTAGTATTACACTTGGTGGATGTGAAGAGGTTTAAGTTTTCTGTAAAAGTGGAGGGCGGTGAAGTTGAGCTTTAACATTCAATTTCTGTGTGATCACAACAGGAGAGAAGAGGAGTTAAGTCAAGCAGGTCAATCTGCTCCCACCTCCAGCTCCGGGAGTCTAGGGAAGCAAAAGGGAGCTAAAATAAAAGACCTGTTAACAGGTAGAGTACCATAGTTTATGAGCAGCATCTGAGCCTGTAGATGACAAACAAATTCATGCTAAAGATCAGAGTTTAGCTGCTAGAATATTGTTCATGATGTCTGCTGATATTTGACCGATATCAGTAAAGTGGGCCGATATTTAGCCGATATCAATACAGTGTCCTTCCAACAAATCCTCCAGATGTTAATCACTTACAAGTTGATTCACTTTTTGAGTAATCCTGCCAAACAAACAGAGAACCCAACAACACCCTGCTGAATTGTTTAATTTTCTCAATAAAAGAGGAGGATGGTGGGTGTACAGATATAAGTCAACTAGGCCAATATTTAACCAATACCCATATTGTTTTTTATATATATATATAAATCAGTCCATCTCTAGCAAGAAAAACACATCCAAAATCAACAACAAAATAAAAAAAAACCCAAATGACCAAATTTTGAAATAAGTAAATTATTAGACCAAAAATTCATTCATTTGATTAGTCGTCATTAAGTGTGTGCTAGTATTTAGCATCACATGTGGCGGATGTGAAGATGTTGAACCTGTAGACATGGAGAATGGTGAAGCTGAGTTTTAACATTTAATTTCTGTGTGATCACTACAGGAGAGAAGAGGAGTTAAATCTAAACAGTTTGTCATTCAGGAGTTAATCTGCTCCCACCTCCGGCTCCTGGAGCGCAGGGAAACAGCAGGGTGGGTGTAATGGCATGTTTCTTACTGACGGGGAAACTGGATCATGGATCCTCCTGAAAGCACCGCCAGCTCGGGAGGAAACACGAGCCTAAGTGACCACGAGGGCTGACACGAAACCACTGCATGCAGCCTCCCGCCCACGTTCACAAAGAGGCCTCCCCACTCTCCCCAATCCCCTCAGGCGAGCTCTCGTTTCCTAATCACGGGCTTCCCCTCCGTCTCTCAGATTGCTCTGTAAGTCCCTGAGCTTTGCTCTGCCAGGAGGATCAATCAGGACGATCTATGAGTGATGACGGGCTCACAGAGCTAATAAAGGTTGTCTTAGCAGGCGTGATTTTGGTAAATTTTCTTCGTCTGTTAATGCTTTTTAAACACAGGTGGTTAACATATACAGGGAGTGCAGAATTATTAGGCAAATTAGTATTTTGTCCACATCATCCTCTTCATGCATGTTGTCTTACTCCAAGCTGTATAGGCTCGAAAGCCTACTACCAATTAAGCATATTAGGTGATGTGCATCTCTGTAATGAGAAGGGGTGTGGTCTAATGACATCAACACCCTATATCAGGTGTGCATAATTATTAGGCAACGTCCTTTGGGTCAAAAGAAGGACTTGACAGGCTGAGAAAAGTCAAAAATAGTGAGATATCTTGCAGAGGGATGCAGCAGTCTCAAAATTGCAAAGCTTCTGAAGCGTGATCATCGACCAATCAAGCGTTTCATTCAAAATAGTCAACAGGGTCGCAAGAAGTGTGTGGAAAAACCAAGGCGCAAAATAACTGCCCATGAACTGAGAAAAGTCAAGCGTGCAGCTGCCAAGATGCCACTTGCCACCAGTTTGGCCATATTTCAGAGCTGCAACATCACTGGAGTGCCCAAAAGCACAAGGTGTGCAATACTCAGAGACATGGCCAAGGTAAGAAAGGCTGAAAGACGACCACCACTGAACAAGACACACAAGCTGAAACGTCAAGACTGGGCCAAGAAACATCTCAAGACTGGTTTTTCTAAGGTTTTATGGACTGATGAAATGAGAGTGAGTCTTGATGGGCCAGATGGATGGGCCCGTGGCTGGATTGGTAAAGGGCAGAGAGCTCCAGTCTGACTCAGACGCCAGCAAGGTGGAGGTGGAGTACTGGTTTGGGCTGGTATCATCAAAGATGAGCTTGTGGGGCGTTTTCGGGTTGAGGATGGAGTCAAGCTCAACTCCCAGTGTCACGGACCCAGCTCTGGAGGACTCGGGGTCCGTGAGCAGTTTTGACTGTTGATATTGTTGTTATTATTATTTTGGTGATGTGTGTGTTTTTCTGCACTGTGCTGTGTTAGTCTGTGTCCCACTCATATGTATAGGCAGGGTATGGGTGTGTATGTCTGCGGGTGTGGCTGGAGGATGGAGCTCAGCCACCTGCAGGCCTGAGGGGTGTGGCCCTGCGGAAGGACTGGCCACACCTGAAGTTCATGCCACACCTGTTGGTGATCAGGGCTCGTCGGGGGAGCTACTTAGGAGAGAGTTGGAACTCCCACCGGCGCGGGATCATTAAGCTAAGACTCCAAGTCAGTGTGTAGCATTAGGAAGTGCTGATCGTGTGTGTGCGCGCGGGTTCAGTGTTAACGGCTGCTTCTGTATTGTCCTGCAGGTGAAACGAGGGACCAGAAGGGCAGCACGCACAGGGTGTGCAATAACACAACAGCGGGGAGCACGAGCACGAGCACAGACGTCGGAGGGAAGCACGCACACAGGGTTCGAGGGAGCAACGGGGAGTTATTGTGTTTACAGCTTTCCACTGTAAATAAAGAGCACTGTTTGCATCGCAGAGTCTGCGTTTTGGGTCCTCCTTTCCCCACATCCCCACGGTCTGCCAGCGAGACCGTGACACCCAGTCCTACTGCCAGTTCCTGGAAGACACCTTCTTCAAGCAGCGGCACAGGAAGAAGTCTGCATCCTTCAAGAAAAACATGATTTTCATGCAGGACAATGCTCCATCACACGCGTCCAAGTACTCCACAGCGTGGCTGGCAAGAAAGGGTATAAAAGAAGAAAAACTAATGACATGGCCACCTTGTTCACCTGATCTGAACCCCATTGAGAACCTGTGGTCCATCATCAAATGTGAGATTTACAAGGAGGGAAAACAGTACACCTCTCTGAACAGTGTCTGGGAGGCTGTGGTTGCTGCTGCACGCAATCTTGATGGTGAACAGATCAAAACACTGACAGAATCCATGGATGGCAGGCTTTTGAGTGTCCTTGCAAAGAAAGGTGGTTATATTGGTCGCTGATTTGTTTTTGTTTTGTTTTTGAATGTCAGAAATGTATATTTGTGAATGTGGAGATGTTATATTGGTTTCACTGGTAAAAATAAATATGCCTAATAATTATGCACAGTACTAGTCACCTGCACACACAGATATCCCCCTAAAATAGCTAAAACTAAAAACAAACTAAAAACTACTTCCAAAAACATTCAGCTTTGATATTAATGAGTTTTTTGGGTTCATTGAGAACATGGTTGTTGTTCAATAATAAAATTATTCCTCAAAAATACAACTTGCCTAATAATTCTGCACTCCCTGTACGAGTAACCCTTTCACCTTCACTGCTCCACTGCTTCACTTCAGTAAGTAGGTTAAAGCTTCACAAAAGAAGGAAAGAAAAGGGCATTACTGAGAAATAATCTGATTTACAGAAAAAACAGAGGCTAAGAACAATATCTTGACGGCCACAAGGTTAAAGTCAAGGCTTTAAAGCAGGACATGGCTACTGCAGTACTAACGGTTGCATTTTACCACAAAATACAGTGTTTTCCTAAATGTAACAAAGCAGTATTTAGTAACTAAACCAAACCAGTGAGTAGAAAGCCAGTTACATCATGTGTGACCCCTCCTTTAGGTCTCTAAAACTCTCGGTGGCCAATATTGCTACGGCTGACGAACCAACCGCATCTTCAGGATGAGAATGGATCCAAAAAACTAGTAAGTGTTATATTTAATCAGCATCTGAACCTTGATTCTAATAGCTTGACGGGGTCGAGTCCTCTAGAAGTCTATCAGGAAACATCCAAACTTCTCACTCAATTTATGACCACAGAAAAGTGTTTGCTGATGAATTTTATGATCCCAGTTGCATTTAGATCATAAAACCAGGTGATTTTGTGGGTTTGGAAATCTTGTAAGAGAATCATGTGTCTCTCAGTTTCTCTGGTCTGAAAAGATCTTGAAGACTTTTACATCCTACCTCTACAACCCCCACCAGTGTCCTCTGCATATTTCTGTTGGCGGGGGCCTTTGCAGCCCTACAACTTCTACAACTTCATGTTCTGGCAGCCTGTGCCTGTTCACTGAGACCATCCTGTCAGTCCACGTCTTTTTGAACACGATCCTTTAAAGAGTCATTTCAGAGTGTTAGAACTGATGTCCGACTCCAACAAAAAGGCCTCTTAATGAGGCTCTAATCACTTTCATGGGCTTTCAGCGTGTAAACCACTTACTTCAGTGCGTTTACGAGGGAAAATATTCCTCAGCGTTGAGCGGAGAGCCGCGTCATTTGTGGCGTGTTTTTTAACGGTCGCCACAGCGCTAGTGCTAAGAGGGGAAAGTTTGTGAAACGCGAGCCGACTCGCTGTCTCTCAGACCGGAGCTTTAAAAATCCATGAAAGTGACAAGCTTGTGCTTCATAAAGATTTATAATCGGCGGGCAAACACCAGACCGTGTGTTTATCCTCATGTGCGAGCTTTGATTTTCTGTGCAGCCCTGCTAATTAGCTGTTATTGCTAATCTCCAGCTGCTTTCTGCAATACTTACAAGGCAATTAGCGTGCCTCTTCTCATTTCACTGTAACTGTGTAAAGAGCGCCGGAGCTCAGTCGGCGGCTGCCTCACAGGACAGAGGTTGTGGCTGTAGGCCCGTCACTACACTCTGTCAACCTGACGTGTCAGGCCTTCACTAACATGGAAAACATGCTTAGCTTTAGCCTGGAATAACGTGGAATAATTTGATTTTTGTTGATAGATAACGAGGGTAGCAGTCCACATTGGTGGGCAGGTAAAGGTTTCAGGCCGCTGCTGTCTCCATGAAACCTGACCTGAGACGAGCTGATGTGAGGACATGTGGAGGGTGTTTTAAGGTTTACTTTATGCGGTTGGTGTTTGTTTTGGATGGAAAGAGGTCCGGGGATTTCCATCAGCTGGCAGGGAGGGGAAGAAGGGGAGGAAAATGTTCTGCATCTGCAACGTCTCCAATCCCCTCTGCTTTCCTACAGTCACTGTCCCGGTATTTGCATGGTTCTTTACACCACTCTAACCAAAGCACATTTAATTTTTATGGGTTTTAGTTTAGAATCAGACTCTCTGCTAAAGATTTAAAGCACCAGCAGCAGCTAACAGTTGCTACATGAGTTCATTGGACCTGTGGGAGCAGGCTGATTTAAAGACAGGTCAGATCAGCAGCACATGAGCAGTCTGACCCTGAGCGTTGCCCCGTCGTCTCCTCTCAGGCCTCGACAGAAACGAGGGGCGACATCCGGCTGTGAAACCTTCAACTATAGTTAATGACTGTATTACAATATAAGCAATTGTAACTAGTATAACAGCTTGTTTGGTCACAGCTGAAGTGATTTTAGGAGGTAAAAATAAACCAAAGCATGAACAACATGGTGAGAACACATGCCTTTCACCTTCAGGACGTTGTAGGTTCAGACTTGTGTCAGAAATGAGGCTGAACAGTGTTCTGTATGGAGGAAGGAGTGATTTTTAGATTTATACTCATGAAACAATTCTGAATAAAATGCAGCTAAAATATAAAAAAATCAAAGGTTTACTTTTTTATGATAATTAATCGTTATGAACAATTTGGTTGGTATACACTGAATGCATACCAATCAAGGTATAAAATTTAATTGGTATGCATAATACTTTTAGCACTTTGGACGTAAATATTTTCTTGAATATAAGATTACCTGACCACAGCTCCAGCTTCCTCCTGTTAAAATGCAGGGAGAAGAATCGAGAGCCTCAAAATTCAATTCATATATATGCCAGTTCACATCAAAGCTGTCTGAAAGAACTTAAATAGGAACACGAACAGTCCTCAGTATTACAGAGGACCCTCTAACAGTCAGATGATCCGCTGTGAGCAGGAGTGAAGAAAGAGACCTCCAACCACCAGCCTCAGCCATCTGAAAGACCTCAAACACAAAATGAAGCAAAGAGAAGACTACAGTTAAAGTCCTGCAGCAGTGGCATATAAACACATGCCAGTGGCTCCTGTTACCCAAAGGAGGCTCCTGCAGTGGACACAGACAAGTTTCTGCCGTGCTCTCAAAAATGTCAGAATCACAGTTTCAAACATAAAGATTTGATTTAATGATCTGATGAAGCTGCAGAAGCATGTTCCTCCTGCCTCATGTTTCAGAGAAACGCCAAAAAAGCTTTTCTGGAAACTATTCAAGTCATTTGGATCATTTTTGAAACGCTAAGACTCGAGGACATATTTCTCAAAAGCCAACAATCACATGTGCATGAGTGCAGGGTTGGGGTCTGCTGGATAATGAGGATTTGTTAATAACTGTATGCTGTATGCTCTCCCCCGGCTGCAGCATCACTCCACTTGTTTGTTTTGGCGGTTTACTCAGCTCGCTCTGATATCCATGGTTTAAGAGTGCTTTGCAAATATGGCCTCCACAGTGACATTTACACTGATCCCTCTGTTTGCACTGGGGGTCACAAGTTAAACTAACACACACAAGCAGCATTTCCACATGTTTTCTGTCTGACTTGTGCAGATGTGCCTGCAGTAATGAAAAGAAGTCTGGGTCTTCATCAGCAAGTCCACCGCTACGGCCTGTTTATACACAGTAAGATGGCCCTCCACCACCACCACCACCAGTGTGTTTAGAGGGGATCTGTGGTCAACTTTAGAGCTTCGGAGCAGCTCTGACTGAGCTACAGCTCTCTAGTCTGTGGAGCCCTGGCTTCCTCAGCTGCCTTTGAGAAGGTTTTTATTAAATTAGCATCTAGTTTTACTTTTGGAAAGCTCAGTTTCTTCCAACTTGTGTTGGACTGAATGCTGTTCTGATGAAGATGACTTGTTCCACTGGTGGAAAAATGGTTCATCCCTGTGAATCAAAGCCTCAAACCTGAGACTGATGTAAACACTCAGTTTCAGACAATTTTTTTCTACTCTTGGCTCTGCATGATCTCACAGAGTGGGGGAAATAACTAATAGGGTCACCTCAGACACAGAAGCTCCTCCCATCCTCCTCTGTTTAGGAGTGTCAACCAATCAGGGGGAAGCTGGCTTAAAGTGTGAGGCATTTGAACTGATTTTTTATTTTTCAGAAACAGACAGTGGAGAGTTCAGATGATGACATATTTCTGTGTGCCTCTAAGATTTAAGATCTTAGAGGCACACAGGGAAAAAACTGGGTTATCTATACTGTAGCAGAGACTTTTGCTGATTTAAATATTTTTTTTAAGTAGCATTCAGCGAACCAGAGAACAAATATATGATTTCGTGTCTTTATGTTTTCATTAAAATCAGCGTTTCTGTTTTTGGAAAAAGTCTAATTTGTCTAAAACCCGCCAACATCAGCTTGGTCAGGACCGCTTTGATCAAAAGAAGGTTTTATTAATTCTTTCAGCATCAGGATCAATCACCAAAGACATGACAGGAGCAGCTATGGTGGAGGTAGGCTGTGTTTAATAGCTGGATTAGCAGTCTGCATTTACAGTTTGTGTCAGAGTATAAATGCACAGGAAGAAAATAATGGTGCTCTCATACTTAGCATGGGGTATTAATGCAGTCACACTGGAAGCCACCAGGATGACAAGAGTCCAGCTGATAGCTGTAATCAAGTATTTTCAGGATTTACCATCAAGTCATCTCACTGTTCTCCAATATGTGCATCAATACGCTCCTCCTCTGTTTCATATTGGTGTTCATGTCAGGAGGATCCCAGCTTATGTGTTTCTGTGAAGTTTAATCAACTCAGATTTGTTCGCATTCACCTGATTGCACAGACTTTGCATGTGTTGAAAGTTATGGCAATGATGAGTCAGTAAGCCTATAGGTGCTACTGATGCTCGTGCAGACTACTTTGCAACCCTCCTCCACCATTCCTGCTCTTTCCATGCAGTTTCGTGCTATAATCAGCATCATATTGACTGCAGATATACATAAAAATCTTTTATGACAACAGTGGTCCAAACCAAACTGATTTTCGTGGCTTATCTGTGAGAATTTTGACAGTTCTGCACCTCCCAAACTCCAACCACGGAAGGCGACACATACATTTAGTCATAGCTCTTTCAGCTGAATGGTGACAAAGCGGCTGGTCCCCATGCAAGTGTCTGTGTGCTGAGCCCAGACAAACCTGGGACCTGCCCCCCAAACCTCTAAGGCCACCTCTCAGAGGGGGCGGAGAGCTCATTTGTAGTCTAGTAGATGGGGAAAGGAGGGACACCATAGAGGAGGAGGAGGCGGTGGTGGTGGTTGGGGAGTTTTGGCTTAATCCTCTAAAACATCCATACATCGCTCCCAAGCGCTCACTCCCCACAGTTGTAAATCTGCAGGAATGCAGCCTGTTGTTTTTGGATCCAGTGCAAGGAAAACCTCAGAGTCTCCAGACGTCGCCTGAAGCCTGTGGTTGTATTTTTCAGGGCCGAGAGAGCCTCAGTTACTTTGATCCTCAAGCCCAAAACGCCACTTTCTCAGCTCTGGTTGTGTTAATCTGGGTTTCTCTTTATCTACTGTTTTCTCTGTTAAAAGGAAACTAGACAGGAGATGTTTGATCATCTTTAAGGTGCCAGGAAATGGCCTAAAGAGGAGGTATGAGGCATTAAAAGTGCCAAAGTTTGGTATGGACTTGCCAGATTCCCAGCAGATGTGAGGTGCCGTTCATCCCGTGAATCTAGGCCATATTTTTACAAGTTTCCTTAATGACTGCTCGCAAGTCTGAAAACAACTAACAAGGAAAAATAAGTGCCTGGAAGTAGAATTTCTTTTTTTCTATCCAGCAATCTGTACCCGCCTATAAATAGATGAAATTTGAAAAAAAAAAAAAAATTCTGCTTTTACTTCAGTTCGTTTAATCTCGAGGCTCCTCAGACCAGCCGGTCCCCAGAGGGAAACTTCAGATCAAATGGTACGAGGGCATCTTGGAAAGTCATCAAGCTAAATGTTTACAAAGAGCCGCAGAAATGTGTGTGTGTGTGTGTGTGTGTAGGAAGCCCATTAGCCTCGATGATTGTATACGCAGCGGGTTCACATGTGGAAATGCAGAGAGCCACTGTGATTACTGGAAACTGTACTGCACTGAGGGGCTGTGCTCAGGGGACACAGAGCCAGATTTGAGGCTTAAAAAGCACGTCTTTTGACACAAATCTGGGAAAACTCTAGAAATTTTTCACAGCTGATCCTGTGAAAAATACCGTACAGAACACTCCTGTAAACACAATAAGTAAACACTCCTGAGTGTCAGAGCAGACACATTCAGGCTTAATCTGAGCTCAGCCCAGCAGGTAACCGTACATTCGAGGCTCTTGGCTCCTTAAAACACATTCTTTGGTGTTGTGTTGGTCATTTGTTCATCTTTTCTTGTGGATTTTCTTTTTGATCTAGTGTTGCTTTTATTCTTATTAGTAACACACCAAGTTTTAATTGAACTGTCTCTTCCATTTGTTTCAATTTAACTTGAAATTTGTCCAAAATTTGTCTAATGTTTATCTCTCTGTATTCCCTGTCACAGCATGTTGCTTTAAAGCTGTGGTATAGACATATTAGTTGAGATAAAGCTCTGGAAAACGATGTGTAGTGACACGGCTGTGACCCAAAGATCCAGAAACACCTGTAATCTGCCCACAATGACTGTGATTGGTCTGTTTAGTTCCAACACTTCCTTATGTGCATTCCCAGCTACTGGTTCTTCTACTTTTACTTGGCAAGTGCAAGGTTGCTGGTTCAATTCCAGTCAGAGACACAATTCCCCTTTGGGTTACATCAGAAGGCCATCTACCTGCTAGAAGGAGCTTCTTCATTGGTTCTTCTGTTACGTTTCAGGTCATTCTCCATAAAGATTCAATGTGGAAGTATAAAGTACACTTTAGGTGTAGCAGCCACATCTGGGCAGCTTTCTGCTGTGGCTCACATCTGTACAAGACATTTGCTGTTTTTGACCTTTTTAAAAGCCCACAAACCAGCGCTGCTGCGTCAGGTCATTATTTTGATGTCAATGATGCCTACAGTGACAGGATAAAGTAAATTGTACTTATATGGTGTGTGTGTTTCTTTTATCTATTTGAGTAACTGCTTTTTTATTGCAAGCCTCATTCACACAAGCACCTTTAACATTCACACTGATGGATGCATCGGGGGCGACTCCTGGTTCAGTATAGTGTCCAAGAATATTTCAACATGTGGACAGGAGGAGCTGGGGGATTTGATCAAGTCATCTTCTTCTTATTAGACGACAACCTAGATCACAGGTCCTTCAGAGAGTAATGGTAAATGGCCTGCATTTGTATAGCGCTTTTCTAGTCCCTAGGGACCCCAAAGCGCTTCACACTACATTGGTTGTAGCCCCTGTGCCAGATGTTTGGCATCCCTGATCTGGATGGATAAAGAGGAACGTTTTTGTAAATAAGTTTGATTTTAAGGGTCACTTTATGATGAAACACTAACAATGAGCTTAGCATGAGCGCTCAGTGTCAGCTCAGCTCATCTGTGCAGTAATCCAGATCTGATGTCAGGGGGCTCTTTTTCTGGCCTCCCCGGGCTGGGCCTCATTTAGACAGAGGCAGAGAAGGAGAAAAGAACTGCCCCCTATTCTTCTTCTTCTTTTGCCTCCTCCTCGCCGTCTTCTCCTCCTACTTCTTCTTCTTCTTCTCAGGAAGATTAGTGGCCGTCCTTTTGGAGTAGGAAGTGGACGCTGAGTTTTTTTTCCCTGTCACATTTTTCTCTGCCAGCGGGCCTGACCCCCTGAGCGCTCCCCGTGCAGCTCGCTCGCCCGCGGCGGGGCCCCGCGCATCCAGCCACCATCAATTACTCACTGTCCACCCGGCCCGATAAAGAGATCTGTCCTTATCACGAACCCCGGCTCGCTTAAAATACTATTTACACAGCCCAGCCACGTCGCCATTCATCTAACGGAGGGAGCTCGGCGTGATCCCATTGTTTCTGCCCAACTCCAGTTTGACTCTGTGACACCCGAGGCAGATGTTTGTATTTGTTAAGCATCTCAAAGGAGGCCGGTTGCTGTCACGGCCAATCAGAGGATTAGTTTAAATCCCTAAAAAAACACACCACTTTAGTGAGGACAAAGAAAAAGTGGCAACTAGTCCCACATTAGTATTGTTTAAAAAAAAAGAGCAATTTTGGTGTTTTAAATCTTAACATTTCTTTATTTTGGCTAAAAACCCAGAAATAACCACCTGCATCGATGTAAAACAAATAAACAATTATCATTTTTAGCAAATTTAAATACATTTCTAGCTAAAAACTGGTTAACTGATCATTTTTCCTGACAGGCTTCCAGAATATATGTGCTCAGGAATGCTACAGCCTATTTAGGTGTGCTGCCCCCTCAACATCCCCCCCCCCCCCCCCCCCCCACACACACACACACACACACACACCCATCCTGCCCCGGGGAAGCCGAGGAGGTGCTAAGTACTTAGGCTCCTTCCCGGAGGACCAGCCGGGCTCAGCAGATAGACCTGGGAGGGATCGGATGGGGTGGGAGGCGGTGGGCGCCGACCGCGGCACATCAATCTCCCTCCCGAATGACAAACTCACTCTCTGTAAGATGTATGTCAGGAGCCGCCGAAACCAGTTAATCAAATCATTAGCGGCACCCAGTAGCTTCCTCTGGCCTAGTTTAGCGACACAGACTGAGAGGAAGCGGCGAGCTCCGGCTGAATGCTGCGAGAACAGAGAGAAATCTGCAGCCGGTGAAGGATTTAAAGGTCACATGGTTTTCACGTGTAATAACTCTGGTTTCAGATCAGCTCCGGGGCCAGATAAGAATAAACTAATAAATAAGTACACAACCACCGGGATATGCGGCCTCCATTTTTCTCAGAGCATGTAAAAGGATTTCATACCCACGCTTGCTTTAAAAATGCTCAGGTTCACTGACCAATCCCGACCCTGGAAACAGCAGGAGAGGAGACTGATGTTAGATCGAAACAGCCCTGGAAGAATACTCTAAATACACCAGGAGGAAAAACGGCATTTCCCAAGAATGAACTTTGAAGTCAAAGCAGGAAAAAGTGGCTTGAAGTGATGGATGATGTGGTATCACTGAAATCCTAAGAAGCACCACTAAAAGGACATAGTGGTAAGATTGAATTAGGTGAGCATAGCATCCAGAAAAACTCATCTCAATGGCACGTCCAGCCACTGGAACTGCAGATTTACAAATACTGTACTGCGAGGAGCATAAATACTGTCTGTATCGGTACAATGACAGCTCATAACCGTAGACAGAGTGTCAGAGTGGGTAAGAACACCTCTTCCACCCTTGTGGTCAACACCGGTGCCCCTCAGGGGTGTGTTCTGAGCCCTCTGCTATACACTCTCTTCACCCATGACTGTATTTCCTCCTGCGCGTCCAATCTCATTGTTAAGTTTGCAGATGACACTACAGTGCTCGGACTTATATCCAACAATGATGAGACAAACTATAGGACAGAGGTGCAACAACTAGAGTCATGGTGCCACGACAATAACTTGGTCTTAAACACCAAAAAGACCAAGGAGATCATTGTAGATTTCCGGAAGAGGGGTCATAACAACCATCTGCCTCTCTTCATTGGCAGTGAGGCGGTGGAGAGGGTGAGCAGTTTTAAATTCTTGGGGGTAACTGTGACCGAGGACCTGTCCTGGGGCAACCATATCACCTCAGTTGTACGGAAGGCCCAACAGCGCCTCTACTACCTGAGGAGACTGCGGAGCGCACACATTCCCAGATTTCTGATGTTGAACTTCTACAACTGTGCCATCAGCAGCGTTCTGACGTATGGATTTCTAGTGTGGTTCCCCAGCTGCACCAAGGCCGATGAGCAAGCACTCCAGCGGGTGGTGAAAGAAGCTGGCAGAATTATTGGAACAAGTCTGCCAGAGATCAGTAATATCTTCCCCACTCGCTGTCTGAGGAGGGTGCACAGTATCCTGCGGGACCAACATCACCCTGCGCGCCACCTTTTCCATCTGCTGCCCTCAGGGAGAAGGTACAGGTCTATACAGGCCAGAACATCCAGACTGGCCAACAGCCTGTATCCACAGGCTGTGAGGCTCCTGAACTCTCTGCCCCCCTCTCACGGACAATAACCATATCCAACTTCTTAATAGCAATGAACTGGTCTGCATTGGTGCATCATATCTTTATTCTCTTCCCCCTCCTGCCCCCCCCCCCCTCTTTCTTAAATAGATAACTATCATATCTGATATCATATCTCACAGTACAATAATATTGAATGGGTTGCATTGTTGTATTTTGTCATGTTTCTCAGGTCTTTGTCTGAATTTCTACGAACATTATTGCTAAGGATTGTCTTATTGCATTGGAGTCACACTGGGTTAAATATGTACACTTGGGTTTTAAGGGGTATTTTTTTTTTTCTTCTTTTTTTTGGGTTGTATGGAAGCCCCAAACGCAATTTCATTGTTCTTGACAATGACAATAAATAAATAAATACTTAAATACTTAAATACATATGTCGAGGTTTTTCACATTATGTCAGGCTCACATTCCTCAAGAGTTGTCCGCTACTTCCATTCAAACAATGGTTGCAGCTGTATGCTAGCGACCAAAGCAAACACAAGGAGGTTCTTTTTGGTAGGGCTGTTCGATATAACGATATATATCGGATGACGATATAAAAACGTCTATCGTTTCATTTTACGCTATCGTTTGTTTCTTGGTGTCGCAAAATAAACTGTTTACGCCAATATTTTTTCATCGTTTGGATGGTCACTGTAGTGGCTATATTAATTTCTTAAAGTTCTCTCTTTCTCTTATATTTTATATAACCACACTAAGGACGGACATGCACCTGTTTTTATGCGTTGTGGTTAGCAACAACGATGGTAACACCATCGCATGTCCGCTTGTTTATGTTCCACATAAACCTTTCACAATAAAGCTCAAGATCCTGTTGAGACTTTTCAAAATAAACAGAATCACGTGAAGAGCAGATTATTTACGGATGAGAATTAAAAAAGAGCTGCCAGGTGCTAAAAAATAAACCTTAGACTCAAATGTTAGAACAGGCTTTTCCCCCGCAGCACGCCGTGTAATAAATACTCACAAAGAAATCGGCGGCCGTCACAACTTATGTCTAAAAATGTATAGTTTCATGCATCGGTTAAAACACTCGACTCCAGGTACATGACGCGCAGCTGGAAACACTTCCCGCAAGTCGAGCTGCCCGAGATTCACATAATTTACAGAAAATGTTACATTTTTGTGATTTATATCGTTATCGGGACGATAGAATTCTTATATCGGGATATGAGAGTTTGGTCATATCGCACAGCCCTACTGAGTGGTCTGTAGGCCACTCTTGTTTGCAAGGAAAAACCTGTCCTATGGGCATGTTCTTGGAAGCCATTGTGTACCTACTTTTTAAATTCTTCATAACGTATTTCGTGGTGACGTACGGTTACATACGGTTACATGCGGTTACGTGCGGTCATGTGCGTTTTGTGGCACAAGAAAGAAATGCAAATGGGGAACATCAGCAAGGCTGCAAGGCAGAAAGACTTCTGACCAAATAATCTAAGTACTGACATGTGACACCGTTGCTAATACGGCTGCACTGGCTCCCCATTGAATTCAGAGTCCATTTTAAGATTCTGGTTTTGCCTTTTAGAGCTCTTCATGGACAAGCACCAGCTTACATTTTTGAACTTCAACAGCCCTATGTCCCTCGCAGGTCGCTGAGGTCATGTGATCAGGGCCTACGGCATATCAGGCTGAGAACTAAGGGAGACTGAGCTTTTGCCACCGTGGCCCCCAGACTGTGGAACTCTCTGCGTCTAAGCTTAAGATCTGTGGACTCAGTAGTGTCTTGTAAAAAACAACTAAAAACTAATTTTTTTAGAATTGCATTTGGTTAACTTTATATCTGTTTCATGCAAAGTTTGATTTAAATTGGTTTAGACTCGTTAAGGAAGCGAGCTAATTTTAGCTAGAAATTTTACCTAAAAATCTGAACCGATTGCAGCAGCTAGCTAGGCTGCAATCTACCCAAATTTGCTATGGAGCCACATCAGCATTAGTATTTTTGCTCTTATGTGGAGTCTTATCATGCTTGGAGACAGTTGTTTGGTGGCATTAGTGATTAGTAGTCTGCATTCTAAGCTATTTTTAGCTAGTATTGCTAACAGTTTTTGAATACCCTAAAGGCATAAAGGTGTTAAAAACAATGCACAGAAGTGTATGTTATGTATTACGCATAAAACTCCTTTTAATTTTAAATGGAGTGTTATTAATGTAGTTAACAAGGTAGGCACTGCTTGGCTCCTTTGATCCTAATGGAGGTTTTCCAGTTTATATTCACAAACTGGCCAGACTGGATGACTTTCAGGTAGTATGGGAGCCTTTATGGATCAAGTGTGCCTTTAATGTGTTTCCTCGACTACCTGAAAAAAGGCAATAACTCTAAATTTAACAAAATCACATTTCAGCTCAGCCTTCATAAAATGTCTCTGAACATATATGTATATAAACAGGCGGGGGGGATTTTACTCCTAATCCGGGGTGACTTTAATCCTCCGAGGCCCGCGTCTACAAACTGACACATACATCAATAAAAGCTTGGTGGCTTCTTTGTCATTTTCGCACATTTCTTAGTAATATTTCCCCCTCTAAATACCTCCAGTTATGAGAATGGGCCTGAAATCATAGAGGTCCCAGAGTTGGCGTAAATCTGCGTGCCGTGGCCCGGCCTGTATGAGCAGACAGATGCGTGCTGTCAAAGGAAATACAAGCACTCATTTGAATCTATTAACTGGGCAGCAGAGCCTCGGGCTCGGCCAGGCGAGGAGAGGGGAGTTCAGATTTTTTAAAATTATTTAAAACCCCGCTGCTGGGGCCGAGTGTTGGTAAATGACAGCAAACTTTGGTCCAGGAGCCGCCATGCCAGAGTTTTATTTTATGTTTCACTCTAAAAAAAACAAATCTCCTGAAGGGGAAGGCGAGGGGGTAGGGCGGATCATCAAACGGAGCAGATAGGAGCGTCTGGAGCACCTGGGTCCATCCTAATTGACTCGGAGCGTGGCGTCCCCACTTTTTAAACAAAGTGACTCTCACTTGAGCTTCATTATATGCGCACCCCATTTCCATAGGCCTCTGGGAACGGGACCCGGGCCGCTCACGTAAAATAAATGACCGCTCCATGATAAATGGTTCTATTAGCAATCCAGATTGTTAAACTGTGATATAACAGATCGGAGAGGGAGCGCGGGGGCCCATTCATTTTCCTCCCTTCTGCACCCGTACGTGGCTGTAAATAGCTTGTTTTTATGTGTAAATAACATATTAAAACTCGGCATTAGCCATGTCCTTTGATAGAGAGGAAATTGTTCTAAATAAATAACGCGGGACGGGAATATAAAGCAGGGCGGGCTGTTATGGAGCCGAGGCTCAGAGGTGGGCATGACTTAGGTGACAGGAATGCTGCAGACAGCAGTAAAGCATACGCTGCCAATAAAAGATGCCGAACAGCAGCCGTATATCCTCCACTTTTCCCAGCTTTGTTTGGAAATAAGCTCTCAGGTTCAAGGACCTCGGCTCATCTGCCTCCCTCTCATGCTGCATATTGACTTATCAGGAGCTGGCAACAGGAATAATAATGCATATTACCACGATAAGTAATTGCTCTGTCCCGACACAGTGGCAGACGGTTGTGGTTTTTAGCACCGAGGCTGGATATCTGATTGGTGGAGACGGGCAGCGGGCTGGAGAATCGAAGCTTCTTGTTTATTTAAGATTAAAACACGAGGCTGATAGGGAGGAAGAGTTATGGAGAGGCGTTTTATTTTAGGTAGGAAGAAGATTAAAAATGGCTACATATAAATATACAATAGTGCAGGCTTATTAAAGTTCAGCTAAAGCTGTGTTGAGGGTCAGAGGAGTTCATGCAAAGCGGGCTTATTCTGGATGAAAAATGGAGCTTCTCTTTCATTTTTCTGCAGCAAACTGCAGCTGTACCAGTAATCTTTCTCGAAGACTCAAAGTCGATTTTCTCTATTTAAGACTTTAATCTGACAGATCTTTGAACAAAAAATAATAATAATCAAAAGACATTTTAGAGCAGGGATGTCAAATACCCACTGGGCCAAATACAATCTGGCCCAGTGGGTGGCTCTAAAAAATTAAAAATGCAAAGAAATAGGACATAAATTTGGCTTTTCTCATTAACAATGAAGTATGTTGAGTTTTACAGCTTTCTTAAGACCCCATTGCTTTGAGCACCAGTGTTGATGTCATCACACAGCCACATCCATTTATACTTGCAGTTACCATTCTGTTGTACATTTACAATGACAATAATGAGCAAGTCTACTCGATTCTATTCTATTCTATTCTATTCTATTCTTATGGTGCTTTTGTGGCAACAGCAAAATGCTGGAGGTGACTAAAATCAAATTGGAGCTTGTACCAGTAGATGTGATGTCGTTTTTGTTGTAAATGTCAACAAAATAATAATGACCTCAGTCACACAGGCCTAGAGATCAATTCGCAACTATCTGGCAACCACTGGTCATGAGGGAAAAATGTTTTTTTCCTGAATTGGTTGGTGACAGGTTGCTAGCAGTCACATACTGAAATTGATTCCAAAGAGGGATACGATGCGGCACTATTTGCTTCTGTCGGTAGTAGATTGCTACGGTTGCTATAGTTTGCACAGAAGATGTCAACTTGTCTAGAAACACTTGCCAACTGGTCTCTGAGTTGTAATGAAACTGAAAAGTGGAACACAAAATGTTCCACTTGTTAGGTTTGCAAACTACAGGCTGGCACAGCATCCGCGCTAGCAATTGTAAAGAGGTTTCTGGTGCCGCAACTATTCACCTTTCCTCTTACGACTGATGGCTGTTTAATTGGTCGGGCTTGAAGTGGTGATTTGTGTGGTTGGTAAAAGCTCCTAGTTGTTGTTTTTTTCACTTTAGATGAATCGCCATGTATCAGAAATGTCCTGTTTTTATACTCACAGTCCACAGTTAAAATCTGGACATATTGGAATTATAGATTATCATTGTAGTTTTATTTATGGGATAATGAACTGCCAACTAAGCTAGGTACTGTTAGCTGGGAACTCGCTGAGAACTGCAGTCTTTCATCAAATATGCTTAAAAAAAGCAGTAATGTCACAGTGGCTATGTTCATGTTTTTACTTTCAGTTTCTGGGTCTGACATGCAGTACGATCCCCAGTCTCCTGGGTGAAAGTCCGAGAGTACGTTTCCTTAAGTGCCCAGATGCCTACCCTACATGTTGAAAGAATAGGCTAAGGGTATACCCAGTGTGTAAAAATGTGTGTCCAAGTGTTGGCCATAAGAAGAAAGCGTGTGGTTTTATTAAAATATTAAAGAAGTCCACGTCCAGAAATGGAGCGCCATTCACTTGAACCCAACATGTAGTCTCATATGAACAATTAAAGCTGTATTTCTTCATCATTGTGGCAGGCCACCAAGTTCTCCATTAATAAAGAGAAGAAATGTCACCAAATCACTGGCTGTATTTACATTTCAAACGCGGCCCACTCTGCATCCACGTCAGAGCTGCTCCACCAGGCCTTTTTTTTTTCATCCCTTTTATACACTGGCGGTAAGAACAAGGTCTTTTAACCTCATTATCGAGAGCTTTCATCACACGTTCACTGACATCTTTAAAACATGCATCTCTTTCTGCCTCTCATGTCACTTCACGAGACATTCATCATGAAAATACCTCAGCAGGTGGTTCATGTAGTTTAAATGTGGCTCAGCTGAAGGTACTCACACAATTTCATCTTCTTCTTTTCCTTATTTTCTGTCATTAATACAACGTTGGATTAAACATCACTGAAGCTTCAGAAAAGCAGATACATGTTTCTAAAAGTAACCATTGTTATTTTTACTTCTGTAGTCAGCCAGTCAGAAGAAAGCAGGTTTTTAGGGAGTTGGACCCTAAAGATTCATGAGATAAAATGGCTTGTCTTATAAGATGAAGTTGAACGCCAGTATAAGCTGATTCAGTTAATAACTGCCTCTGCTGCTGTTGGAGGTTGGAAACTGTACTACTGTCGGTCGAAGACAGAGGAAGAGGAGAGGGGAGAGGCATGTTAGGAGATAGTGAGAGAGAAGGAAAGGCAGGAGTGTGGAGGTGAGAGTAGAGACCCCCCAATTCGAAAAGCCAAAAGATGATTTCCAATTTCATATCTAAACCTGTAGCTATACTAACTCATTCAATCTGTTTTATACAGTCTGGGTAAAATGGCTCACGTTTCTATGGCCAGTGAAACCAAGATTTGAGGTAATAATTGAACGTCTCTGCAAATCTCAGTTACTTTAAGCTCTAAAAGAAAGTTAGCAAAGTGGAACTGTAACAAGGCTGAATAATTTTATATAAATATAATTAAAATGAAAATATTGATTGATTTTATGCATTAATGGGACCCCCCCCCCCCCCCCCCCCCCAAAAAACAAAAAACAAAAAAAACAATAAAAACAATAAAAAAAAAAACAATCTGGCTAGTAAAAATGTCCAGCTATCACCTCATCCCAACTCACTCAGCTTTGCTCATATCCAGTCTTCCTGCAGGGACCTGTACACATTAATACAGGCTGAGCATAGACTGTGGTTTATGAGTTATTAGCAGATCCACATTATATTATAAGACAAAAGTGAAGTGCAGTGATTCTGCTTTCATCCAACAGGATGTGACTGCAAACAGAAGTCTCATTATTAGACGTCTATAGGAACGTGAGCCTACTTCTCACATTAATTATGAGCTCAGTAAATATTTTCCGGATGTCACTCAGGACCTAATAGTCACTCAGACAGGAGCAACTCGAGGTTCAGTATTTTGCCCAAAGATACTTTAACACGCACAGAGAAGTTGGGGATCGAACCACCATCCTTCAAAATACGATTACCGGACAACCTCCTCTACCTCTTGACCCCATCCAGTTTTAGGTTGTGTTGTGTTAAAATATAAGACGTACGAAATAAGTAATACAATACAAACACAACAATTAACTTACTGTTGAGTTTCCTGATAGAAAAAACTTGCACAAAAGGTTTTGTGCTTAGTTCTAGTTTGTAGTTTAACCCACATTCACTGCAATAAGGTTGGCGTGACCAAGGCTTTCAGTTTGACCTCGGATTTGTGGTTTAAACTGGTTTAACTAATCATTATTATTAATTTCATCAAATTATTCCTGATAATCACATGAGTACAAATAAAGCCCATTTTCTGAATGGGCTTTATCAAGTCCATATAGTTGCAAAAACACTGTGAAAGGTAAGGCACAGGCAGGTTAAACACTTAATTCATTGAATTATTAAAGATTAACTGTTGGAAAATGATAGGAAACCAACTCCATTTCCTCTACGTCTCTATTCAAACAACACACTGAGTTATAATATCCAATAAAACTTGACAAAATACAAGTTGTACTAACTAGAAAATCCTTTGTGATTTGGCGAGGTGCTGACTTTTGGGCCGCGTTGCCAGCTTTGTCGCCTCTTTACCAGTTAATGAGTGTTTCTTTATAATGGCAGGCCACCAAGTCCTTCATGAATGAGTAAAAATGTCACTAAATCACACGTTTAATTTGCATTTCAAAGCCAGCCCATCGGCTTGCATCTTTGTCGATCTCTGAAGCTCCGTGTCGTCAGCTCCACTTTTTTTTTTGCCTTTATACTCTGGAGGTAAGAACAAGGTCTTTGAGCCTCATTATGCCAAGCTTTCATCACACGTTCGCTGACATCTTTAAAACATGGGTTCTCTCTTTCTGTCTGTCCCTCCCTTGTGAGACAGCATCGGTGCTACTCTTCATTTAGTTCAACAACACAAACATTCACCTGCCCCAACACCCCCTCCCCACCACCACCACCTCTCTTGTTATCCACTCATCAGCGTTTACAAATGGTGCCACACTCCTTGACTGTAGACACTGGGCCTTGATGCCCATTAATGATGCTCATCTGAGCATTGTCTACTTAGGATTCCTATCAGACATCTACTGTAAGTCACCTCTGACTGCTGCTAGTATCTAAGGAGAGCCACGAGCATCAGCTCCCTAGTTGGCGCCTTGTCTTTGAAATGTATATTTCATCACTTGGTTTGCTCCCCTCTTTGCCCCCTGGCTGAACACTTGGGAGACCTCAGTTCACAGCGTGGCGAGGCCTGATGCTGGGCTCCAAACTCAAATTCAGTCACTGGTTTAAGGAGAAAGTTTTAAGAAGTGCCTTACCTCTGGTCTCTGAGGGTGAGGGTTTCTTTGGGAGGTCGGTGAATCCGCTACCGTCCATTTTGTCTTTTTTATCTGTGGCTCTCTGTGGTGAAGTCTCCATGGTCGAGAGCTGCAAAAGCAAGAGGAGACAAAAAGAGGTGTTAGAGCCGACCAAGTTGAGCACACTCGAAAGAAAGTGTTCATTTAGGCCAGGAAAAGGACACTCCACAAACACTCTGGAAGCACTTAAGAGTACTTAGAGGTTCCTGAAAAATACCCAAAGAGAGCCTTTTTAGGCCAAGACCTCAAAATGGAACAGCAGCTATATTAAATAAATCTTTTAAAGTAGTTTTAATACATGTCTAACAAGTTAACCTCTTTACATCGACCAACATAACCAAGTTCTGTTATGGTTCTGTTAATATCAACCTCTTTTTTTATGAAGTTTCCACCTCCAAGCAGAAATTTCACTTTAAAATCAGCACAAATCGACATATAAGATATTATTTGAAAGATAACCCATTCAAAAAACTCTGGACTCTTAATTTCTGAAGATGTTTTTTCAGCACCTTAAAGCTTTGCCAGCATTTTGGTTGGACAGTACATTTATAATTATATGGAAAAAATTACTCTGAGGGGGGCAAATGCACAAACGCACTGTGCAGCCAACACACTGTAACTTATGGACCTCCATCGATGACCCTGACAGGGCTGTACGCCGAAATGCATCAGTCAAACAATACAGTTCTTTGACTTCTGACTCTTCACTGAGTCTCTTAACCCGTAGTTGGACTGCAAGAAGTGATCGTAATACACAAATCAAAGCTCACTATATCATCTATAGTTTCGTGAATTTGGGGAAATATCATCAAATATTTCCTTGAAGAAGAAAAAGTTGTGAATGATCTGTGAATGAAGGTGCTGCTATAAAATCTGAACATAAACCATCAGCTAGTTCCACTTGGTGCTGTGATTGGCTCAAAGCCAAGCACCATTCGTTAGTCACCCACGAAGGGGTGAGATAATCTCACAGAGCACCAAGCAAACATGTCAGAGGATTTTACGATGAGCAGCAGCTCACTTCACGAGATTTTTGTCTTTTCGCAAACTCTCGCTATTCACGACTCAATCTGCTCCACTGCCACAAGGAAGGGGGGACTCGGGGGTCACCATGGGGGTCAGTTTGTGGGTTAAAGGGGTTAGAGGATAAGGAGGTGGGGGTCTTAGCTCGCATGTCATCAAAGTTTATTTGACTACTGACCTTTCCACCACTGCTATTCAGAGCTGCTGCGTGGTTTAAAAAGTTGGAACAATACAACTTTATCTTCAAAGTTGAGATGGAGATGAAGAGGACTCTTAATTCAGCTTCTATAGTGTGACTGGGATTTTCCTTTAAGGAGGAAAAAACTAAACATCTGGGAACCTGATTTCCTCCTTCTGTTTCTTTAATAAGCCTGGCAGATCAGATTGGACTGGATCCAAAACCAGCAGAAGTAAATCTGGTGTCAAACAATGGGCACCACTGGCAACAATCCCATGCATTTAAAGATGAAAATACGGATAGAAAGCGATTTACATGACACGAAAGAGGGTCAGTGTAAATTAATTACACAGACATCTGATCATTTAAGTTGTTTATAAATTTAGAAACCTGATAAGAGTTTGCCACATGCCACCTACTCAACAAGAGCCAAAACAGGTAATCAGTTAGTACTATGCTGGTATATCGTTCTAAAAAAACATTTTTGGTCTTTTAATATAAAACAAAGCAATATAAGTTAAATAACTTCATTTTCAAATTACTTTATCAGATGATGTTATGCACTAAACGTCGCTAGACTGGTGAGGCTAACTGACACTTAGCTGGCTAAATGGTATAGCTTATTAATATTAGTATATTTGCTTATTTTATTAGCAAAACCGTATCACAGTAGAAATGCTAGTTCAGGACTAGCTTGCATCAAAACCACAACAAATCTTTGGATTAATTCAGTTTTTTTTTTAAAATGAGTCTACATATCAAGAATTGACTGAAAGTCGTGTAAAGAAACCAATGAAAAATTCTCTCAGCTTAATTATTCAGGTTCATAATGTTTTTCTGACAACTTAAAATTGCTGATTTTTTTCAGTGCTAAAATGCACTGTTAATAAATAAAAATGGTAATAAGATTAACTTTATCATTAAATGTATATACTGTAAGTTGTTTTAAGTCTTTTGCTTGTAAGCTTTTTACATTGCAGTATTGCAGTATTGCAGTATTGCATTGTAGTTCTGTTACTGTTTTGGAGCAACTGTAACCCACATAATTTCTTGAGGGATTAATAAAGTATTCTGATTCTGATTATTTCCACTAAAGTACATTTTCTGAAAACCCTAATGTTTTTACATGATAAACTGACATATGCAGATTTGGTCCCTAATAGAGTCTTTGGTCCTGCCCCATGTATAATATCTTCTGTATCTTTTTAATGATTTAGTGGCAGTTTCAGAAGACAGACCTCTGACCTTTTGGCTCCAACAACAATCTGGCTGCTGTAGGTTGCAGACTTTGATAAACCTTCAGTTCACTGAGTTTGTCAGTGACCAAAAGTCAATTTACTGCCTCTAGTGAAAAAGCAGGTAGTCTGACTGACAGGTGTGCCTGCTGTCTTCAGGATGAATCAGTGTAACAGGTGTGAGAGGACAGCAGTGGAGCCTCATGGGAAGCTCCTCACCACACACAAACCTCTTTTAGTTGAGGTGATAAATGAGGCACGTAATGGCAGCCTTTCACGCCTACAGCCCTCTGATGTGTCCTCGCAAATCATTATTAGTCAAGCTTAACATTTACTGTTCACACATTTAGCTGTGTAGGCCTCTCAGAAAACATTCGTCTCTAAGAGTCACAGTTCTTGGCCTAAAAAGGGGATTAATTACTTGGGAAATTGTTGTAAAGACACAAAGGCAGAAATACCAATTGCTAAACTTACAAATCTGACAGTTATTTAATTTTATAATGTAAACTTCTAACATGATTCAGAATTTTCAACAATACATTAAAAAAAAGGAAATAGAAATGCATAAGAGGAACTGACAGCATGGTAGTTGTAGGCTGCGCCAACCTGAGGTGTAGTTACACTTTCAGGGGCGTGCATGTCGGGTTAATCTAGATCTATGTAACACTGTAGGGTTTCAGGAGGGCTAACAATGTCCGTACAGTATAGATTCAACACATTAGTCTGTCAGTCACCAGCTAACACCACCTAACTTGATTGGTAAAACAAATATACCTGCTAATTAATTGTGAGCATCAGACTAATAACTTATTCAAATTTCACTTAATAAAACCTGAACTGAACTTTTTTCCCTGCGCAGTTCCAAAGATACAATTAGTTCGTTTCATAGTGACACAAGTTGCAAAAGTGACCATATTAGGAAAAAAGGGACATTATCAGCTAATGCTTGCTAGCTTTGTTAGCTAATTGGTGTTGAATGACAGATTAATAAAATACCAAAATTTCACTCACTAAACTTTAACCAAAATCCTTTTTTTCCATTTAATTTTTTATATCAGGTCTATCTCTTGCTAGCTTAGTAGCATCTGTAAATGCAAAAGTGGCCATATTTGGATGACATGATGGAGTCATCAGGTGATGCCAGCTATTTATTGGCTAAGAAGTGCTGAAGAACTGCCAAAGCACTAATTTTCTTGATAAAAGATGAGCTTGCACCCTACCATTTTTTCTCTTTAGCTCTAAAGACATACGATCAACTTGACTTGCTTTACTAGCTAATAACTTATAGCTAGTAAAGTTAGCTAATAACGTTATCTAGCACGATTTCTGTTGTGTAGCTGGAGGTCACATATGTTTGTTTTTTTAATTCCTCAAAAAGTCTACAAAGTAAACTATGGTGAAAATTAAATGGCGAGCATGGCAGTGAGCAAAAGCATCAGTGAATTTACTCGTGGGAGTATCTAACAACCACGTTAGCAAGTCAACAGTTCAGTCAGTGAGGTAATTAAGCGTGGCCTCCCACTGTTGTCTGTCGGTCTTTTCAAAAACCTCACAATGATTCATTTGAGTGGAAAAGCTCAGAAAGAGAGCCCTGCAATGGGGTTATTTAACGGAACAACAGCTTCAGAGCGTCCCTCCCCCGATTTCTGCAGAGTCATTGTGAGGAAATCAGCGGCTGTTTATCCTGCCAAGTCATCCTTTTCCCGTCACTCTAAATCACAAACACAGCAGTTTGTTTAACTAACACATCTGACTTTAATTTTTATGGCTTTCCTGGTCGCAAACGTACAGTTTTTAACTGTGCAATCATGCACAGTCTGCACAACCTGTGTTTTTTTTTTCTTTCTGTGCTTGCCTCCGCTCTGAAATTTCAAAGCAAGTCACCTGAGAGAAACACCTTTGCCACTGTGTAAATTAACTAACAGCCGCTGACACACAGGATATATCTTCCTCCTGTGGAGGGCCACGACTTCTAGAAATCAAAGGGCCTGCAGTGGAAGGGTATTCCCTGCGTCCGGGAAACAAATGCCTCTCCTTTCTAGGTGTACTCGAGTACAGTTTGGCTCATCAGCCAGCGTCTGCCTGAATTATTAGAGCAGCTCTTGTCAGGCAAACAAATGACTCTGTCTCGACTCAAAAGATCACAGCGCAGTGGAGTAAAATCACAGAGCACGCAGTCAATTCCTCGGAGCGGTACCCCCTTTTCCAAGGGCCACTTGCTGGAATTTATGGCTGGGGCCTACACCTATTCTCCCTTGAATAATAGCTATCCCGTAAAAGAAGCCGGGGTCGGTGGCAAGTCTAAAATAAAATAAATAGAAGGGGTGGTTGTTTACTGTGTGAAAGCACAAACAGAGGCTAACGGTGACATGTGGATTTATACCGAGGAAACGTCCCCCGCGAGGCCCCCATTTGTCCCTCAGCTGATGGTAAACAGACTCGGACCATCAGCCAGGCTGGATGTTTCTCCGTGAGATTCCCCTCAGAGGAGGATGTTCAATATCCTGTGGCTGATCTCCTCCTGCCCTCGCCAACAGCAAACAGATGTGGCGGCCGAGTTCAGAGGAGAAAGCAGCACGGCGGGATGAATGGATGCCTCCCACCTGAGTGCCATGGCATGCCCTGACCTCACTTTTATGTTGTTTTTGAGGCAGCCCAGAGCTTTCTGCGAGGCTCGTAGGAATTCAGAGCACTCATGTTATTTCAAAGCTGGAAATAAAACCCACATTTTACCTGAAAGAAAATGTTTTAAATAGGTACGAAAAAAATCATACATATACACCAAGAAGGAGATGTTTCATACACTACAACCAGGAGTTTGGACCAGCCGCCTGTGCCACATGGTGATATGAGCACTGAAAGTTTAACAAAAAGGCTCTCTCTGAAGTTTTGGTTTTAGTTTCTTTGTAGAGCCTAAATGTGTTTGTCAACCATTAAACCATTAAATTTAAAATATTTCCATTTCCTGTACTACTGTTGAAAAATGCTGGAAATGTAATTAAAAAGCATCAAATTTGAACCCATCACTACGAGGGCCTGTACCTGGGAAAATGTTTTAAGTAAAGCTACCAATTAAAATATCAAAATAAAACTTTAGAGACATTTAACCAGAATTTTTAAACTCATTTACCAAGATGTCCCCATGTTTTGTTACCTTTTTCATTTTTTGTGGCATTTTTATTAAAATGCTTATTTATTATAAATAAATACAAACTGCCATTTCATAATATTTTATTACAATTTGATACAAATTTAAATATTTATTGATTTTCTAATTCTAACAGTTTATCTTAACTAAACCATAATTTAGTTTTACTTATAACACAAGAATATTATAGAACACAAGTTTGAAATTCTTCTTTTAATCTTACTCAAAATTGTATTTTAATATACTATATTTCTAATAAAAAAAATGTATGAATTATTTTTAATCTGTGTTTTTTGACAGTAGAGCTTTGTGATACCTGACTGGTGTTTTGTATTCTCCTTACCTGTTCTGTTTGAAATTCTTTATTATTTATTTTTAGTCTTCTAAATCTCCTCAATAATTCAATAATAACAAAACTCACGCAGTCATCTCAGACACAGAAGTGAAAATGAAACACATAAACAGGGTTAATGTGTTATTTACTTTATCAATTAGATGATTAATCAGGAAGATATTTCTTTCAGCTTGTACATGTGAGAAATTCAGTTTTATTGTTATTGAATGTATTTGCATTCATTTCGATAAAGAAGCAGAGCTTAGATGTTCTCACTTCTTTCCCTACGTTTAAATGATTAATCTGGATTTTAAAGGGTCAGACACTTCCAGCTGACATTAACTGAAATTTTAATTTTTAATTGTAATACCAAAAACATTAAACATCAAAGTTGAAAAACAAATGC